>NC_053436.1:15064273-15403160 GCF_007990345.1 Gossypium hirsutum
ACTGCTGCTGTCCCAAGCAGATTTATTACCAAATCACTTTTTCACACCTAACTTGCATGCTTGTTATTTAAACATGTATATCACCAATCAATCATCACATATCTATGATTTTACTTAAGTATAATCTCCATTTCATCATTTTAAAGCACAACATGTTAGCCGATTTTTTTCCCCTTAGCATCTAAGGCACATGCATGCTCATTTGTTTGGCTCAACTTCACCTATCTTCCATTTTTCATCAAAAGAACATGAAACAACAACCATTTCCTTCATTTTAATTCATGACTAAATGCTCACAACACAACTAAAAACCAAAATATGCTTCAAGAGTTAAGGTAGAATCAAGAAGAACTCATGAACATCAAGATAGAAGCAAACTACCATGAACTTACCTTCAATTTTCTTCCCCAAGTGACCGAACATTCAAGAGCTTTCTCCTCTCCTTTCTCTTCTTTAACTTTCGGCTATGATGAACAAGGATGGACAAAACTTTGTTCTTTTCACCCCTTTTTCTTTTAATAAAATTTCATATTTCATCCATTTAATTCTTTAATACAAAAGACATGAAATTCCCATCATGGAACATTTACCTAAACCATTATCATGGAACATTTACCTAACCCATTATCATGGAATATTTACCTAATCCATTATCATGGAACATTTACCTAACCCATTATCAATTTGTATCAATTTGTACCATAAATTATGGATATCAAGTGCTCATATTGTCTACAACAACATGATGGCTGGCCACTTCATGTAAAATGGGAGGTTTGTCATGCAAATCATCTTATTTTGCACTCCTATTTATTTGGCCACTTCAATTTAGCCTATAGCATTTTCAAACATTTTCACATAGGTTCTATTTCATAATTTCACCCCCTTTTTCTTATGGAACAAAAAAATTAACTAAAATTGCCGGGTTCTATCTTAAGCTTGGGCCTTCTGGAGGCCCACTAACATAATTAAACCTATGCAAACATTCACAGAATTCCCGAAAATTGGGGCGTTAAAACTCTACCTTCCTTAAAGAAATTTCGTCCTCGAAATTTACCTGATCCAACTAGTTTAGGGTATTGTTGACGCATAGTCTCTTCTGATTCCCAAGTAGCTTCTTCCCTTCCATGATTATGCTAAAGCACTTTCACTAACGGGACAGATTTCCTTCTGAGAACCTTAACATCTCGAGCCAATATTTGCACAGGCTCCTCCTCAAAGGTCAAATCAGTCTGAACTTCAATTTCTGCAATTGGCAGGACATGAGCAGGGCCAGAACGATAACGCCTTAACATGGAGACGTGAAAAACATCGTGAATCCTGTCTAACTCTGGAGGCAATTCCAACTGATAAGCCACTGGGCCTACTCGCTTCAAAACCCGATAAGGCCCAATGAACCGCGGACTCAACTTGCCCTTCTTACCAAACCTTAATATTTTCTTCCAAGGAGAAACCTTTAAGAAAACCATATCACCTACTGAGTATTCAATCTCCTTACGCTTCAAATCTGCATACGACTTTTGCCTATCAGATGCTTCTCTTAACCAGTCCCTAATTATTCTGACCTTATCCTCAGTATCAGCTACCAACTCTGGTCCAAGAACTTGTCGCTCTCCTAGTTCAGTCCAACAACTAGGTGTACGACACCTTCGTTCATACAGTGCTTCATACGGTGCCATTCGAATACTCGCCTGGTAACTGTTATTGTACGCAAATTCTGCCAACGGCAAGTAATCCTCCCAACTACCTCGAAAATCAATCACGCATCCCCTCAACATGTCCTCCAAAATCTGAATAACCCTTTCCGATTGACCATCAGTCTGGGATAGAAAGCCGTACTAAAATTCAATCGCGTCCCCAACGCCTCATGCAACTTTTGCCAATACCGAGATGTAAATCTAGGATCCCGATCAGAAATAATTGAAACTGGGACTCCATGAAGTCGCACAATCTCCGCCACATACAACTTGGCTAACTTTTGAAGTGAAAAGTCAGTACGAACAGGTATGAAATGGGCCGATTTGGTCAACATATCCACAATCACCTACACCGAGTCTTTCTTCGATGGTGTCAAGGGCAGCCCACTCACAAAGTCCATAGTTAGCCTCTCCTACTTCCAAAGTGGTATCTTTACTGGCTGTAACAGTCCAGAAGGTAATTGATGCTCAGCTTTCACTTGCTGGCATGTCAGACATTTCCCTACAAACTCCGTTTCTTCTCGTTTAAGTCCAGGCCACCAGTACAATTCTCGCAAGTCGTGATACAACTTGTTCCCTCCAAGATGCATGGCACAAAGTCCTCCATGAGCTTCCTTCAATATTGTCTGCCTTAAATCAGAGCCCTTCGGAACATAAATTCTTCCTCGGAAACACAGAACTCCTTCGCCATTTAACCCAAACTCAGAAGTTTCCCCTTCCTTAACTTGTTGGAAACGAGCGACCTAAGACTCATCGTTCAACTGCTTTTCCTTAATCTGATCCACCCAGGTTGGCCTCACTTGCAACTTAACCAACAAACTTCTATTATCATACAGACTCAGACGAGTAAATATTGCTCTCAGATCAGATACAGTTTTACGACTTAGAGCATCGGCTACCACATTAGCCTTGCCTGGTGATACTCGATCGAATAGTCATAATCCTTAAACAACTCAATCCATCTCCTTTGCCTAAGGTTCAGCTCCTTCTGAGTCAACAAATATTTAAGACCCTTGTGGTCTGTGTATATAATACATCTCTCCCCGTACAAGTAATGTCTCCAAATCTTAAATGCAAATATCACTGCCGCCAACTCCAAATCATGAGTAAGATAGTTCCCTTCGTAAGGTTTAAGTTGTCGTGATGCATATGCAACCACCTTACCCTCCTGCATTAACACGCAGCCCAAACCCACGTGTGATGCGTTATTGTACACAGTAAAATCCTTCCCAGACTCCGACTGAATCAACACAGGTGCTTCAGTCAGAACTTTCTTCAACTTCTCAAAAGCTTCTTGCTGCTTTTTAGTCCATACAAACGGTACTCCTTTCCTTATGAGTTTTGTCAGAGGTGCTGCCATCACAGAAAAACCTTTTACAAACCTTCTGTAGTATCCTGCCAACCCTAGGAAACTTCAAATTTTCGACACCGTCCTAGGTGGCTTCCACTCCAAAATTGTTTCAATCTTTCGAGGGTCCACCTTAATCCCTTCGGCAGAAACCACAAGTCCTAAGAAGGTTACCTCCCTCAATCAAAATTCACACTTGCTGAATCTTCGCAAAGAGTTCCTTCTCCCTTAACACTCGCAGCACTATACGGAGATGCTCATCATGTTTCGCTTCAGTTTCAGAATATACTAGGATATCATCAATGAAGACGACTACGAATCGATCCAAGAATGGTTGGAACACCCGATTCATCAGATCCATAAATGCTGCAGGAGCGTTCGTCAGTCCAAATGGCATAACCAAAAACTTGTAATGACCATACCGAGTCCTGAATGCCGACTTATGGATATCCGCCTCCTTGACCCTTAACTGATGATATCCAGATCGGAGGTCGATCTTAGAAAATACAGAAACCCCTCTAAGCTGGTCAAACAGATCGTCAATCCTTGGCAGTGGATACTTATTCCTAATTGTCAGTTTGTTCAACTGGCGATAATCAATGCACATCCGCATTGTACCATCCTTCTTCTTCACGAATAGCACTGGTGCTCCCTATGGAAACACGCTTGGCCTAATGAAGCCCTTATCCAACAACTCTTGAATTTATGCCTTTAGCTCCACAAACTCCTTCGGTGCCATTCTATACTGTGCGATAGACACTGGTGCCGTTCCAGGCAATAAGTCGATTTCAAACTCCACTTCTCAGTTCGGAGGCAATCCTAGAAGCTCCTCCGAAAAAATATCTTGAAACTCCTTTATAGTCCTAACCTTATCCACTGTCAATCCCTCCTCTTCTGACTGACTTACAAATGCTAAATAGGCCTTACAACCTTTTCGAATCCACTTTTCGGCTCTTAAAGCCGACACCACATTGGACAAATAATCCCTTCGCTCACCTATCACCATAACCTCCTCATCCTTTGTGGTCCTTAACACCATTCGTTTAGCAGCACAATCCAGGGTCGCCTTATGCTTAACAAGCCAGTCCATTCCCAAAATGAGATCAAACTCTCCGAACGATAACTCCATCAAATCTCCAGGGAAAATCCTACCTTGAGTTTCTAAGGGTACATCCCTATACAGTTTGTCTACCCTAACCGAGTGACCCAAAGGACTTAGTACAAATACCTCACTCACAATCTCCTCAGAGCAGTCTAAGTTGTCCATAATCCATTCTGTGGCCTCCAACCAATATTTCGCCACATTCGGGGCTAGACCAGACACGCCCCTAAAGATCTCCGCTCCGTTAGTCCGAAGTCGTTCAGAAATAGATCTCCGAACTCCATTGCCCGCATTTGCCCCGGCAACCCTTTCCAACGAAGCATTGCCTGTGACAGGGCATCATCCCCGGCACCGCAGTCATGAGACTCTACCTCTGTTGTCGGTGGTACCGGTGCATCCATCGCCGGCATATGTCTCGAAGATGAAGATCTCGCTCGAGCACTTCCTCGGCTTCGTCTACGGCCTCTTGTACTCATATCGTATTATCTTGATTACGAATTTTTATGCATCAATTAATATTCCAGTGTTTATTACAGATGTTTTATGAATCAGACAGTAGTTCAGAGTTTGTTTTCGTAGAATCGAAGTCTGGCTACAGTTTCAGTCTCTTATCAGATTTTCCTATGGTTTCAGTATCATCCTATCTAGAGTATCCTAATAGGGTTTCAGTATAGACAAATAATTTAGGAAAATATTCAGAAAAATTTAGAATACTTACAGACTTGAGCCGGAGATTCGGAATGCCACCTTCTAAAGATCTAAATTTTGAAAATCGAGTTTTTCGCACTTTATAAAATTTTCGCTTTCGAAAATCTTTATTTTTGTAAACCCATTTCACAGTCGAGTTATTACAACCTAGGCTCTGATACCACTAAATGTAGCACCTCAAACCCGGCCCAGACGTTATGGCTGGATCCGACATGCCACATCGAAGCGTTCAAAATATTTTATATTGTTGATCCAGAAAAACCTACTTAGTGTTTTAAAAGATAATTTCATTATAGGTTAAAGTGAATGGAAGCTGTGCACCAGGTAGGAAACCGGAAAAGAGGTGGTGAGTCCATCGGACTGCTTAAGTACCAAGCTCCCTTCGGATCCAATCCTAGACATGCATACCGCTATTACCACACCTTAACGTCATGGATATTTCTAGCAAACCGATTTGATTAAGTCATTTTTAGGAAAAGTGATTAATTTTGGAAAATACTTTCATTGCGGAAGCTTTGCTTGTTGTCGTGTTATTTTGAAATCAATTGTTGTTTTTTTTTTTTGAAAACGTGCTCTAAGGCTATCCAATTTCAACAGTTAAAATAAGTAATACCTATCTTAGTAATACATATTAAAACCATAAAAAATAATTAAGCGGCCTTATTACATTTAAAAACCCAAAACTTCAAACGTAAATAAAAGGATGTCCAGTTCACCAGAAGAAAATCAAACTTTCAGAATGGGTGGCCACTCCGAATTCCCTCACAGCTCCAAGCCCACTATGGTTGGGGATTACCTGCGTGGATGAAAATAAAAAGGGTGAGTTTGGGGAAACTCAGTATGTAAGGAAAACCCATTCAAAGCCCAAGTCAGCTCAAGCCTATTGGGCCTAAGCCCATTCAGGTAACAGTGGTACTGGACCAGAGCCCTTTTCAGATTACAATAAACTGGGCCTTAGCCCCTTATTCAGATAACAGTATGGCCCATAGGCCTATTTCAAAATACATGCAACATCAATAACATATGCAAGCCCATTTGGGGAGACTACTCAACCACCAACCACTACACTCCACCCGTACCAGCCCTACACTCCATATGGGGAATAGCTCAACCCACCCAGCCCAACACTCCACAGTTGCAGCCTTGCTGCTCAGTTAACAGTAAATTGAGGCAAAGCCTCCAGTACGTGGACAAGCCACTTTCAGTACTTCCTCCGTCAATATCCCAATCCCATGCATTAGATAATAACAACATGACATGCAGTAAATAACAACAGTCAAACATGCATTTAGGTCAATTTAACCCTAGGGGTATTTCGGTAATTTATCTACTAGGGGTAAAACTGTAAATTTTCCACTTTTAAAGGTATTTCAATAATTTATCTATTTTAGGGTTTTTCATGCATATTCCTACTTTTCACGTACTAACAGAATCACGTACTGAGGGTTCTTACCGAATTGGGCCTGTTGGCCCATCATTCCAATTTTGGCCCATTAAGCCCAAAAATATCAAGGGCACAGAAATCATCCACTTTGCAGTCCAAATTTTACAGCTTACCAAAAACATTAATCGATTTACCTCACGAGCATTCGCACACTCGCAAATCTACAAAATACCGGTTTTCGGCATTTCGACTTTTCGACTTTTGCCGATCCAGACTAAGAAAGAGGGTGTTAGTTACACACCTGTTTGCGACGATATGCTGACGAGATCCACACACAAACTGCCTACAATTGGATTACTAACACATTAATCTAACTATTCAAATACGAACTACGTATTAACCCCTTACAATATTCGACCAACCACACCTACAGATCATAGTAAGCTTATAAGAAAACAATAAGCAACTCATTAACAAATTTTTGTCAATGTTTACCACATAATCATAATTTCATTGCAAACTATCTTCCTGAGCAACAGTCACTAAATTATTTATAACTGGAGCTACGAAACTCCAAATCAAGTGCCGTTAATTTTTCCTGAAAATAGACTCATATATCTTCTATCCATAAAATTTTCAGAATTTTTGGTATGGCCAATCAATACCAGATTTTTCTTAAAGTTTCCCATGTTTCACTGTTTGACTAATCTGACCACTCTTCATTACGAATCAAATTTCTCATTGTACAGAATTCAAAATATGTTCTCGTTTATTCCATTTGAAACTAGACTCATTAAGATTTAATTACATAATTTATGAAGCTTCTAACTCATCTCCCACAATTTATGGTGATTTTCCAAAGTCACGTTGCTGCTGCTGTCCCAAGCAGATTTATTACCAAATCACTTTTTCACACCTAACTTGCATGCTTGTTATTTAAACATGTATATCACCAATCAATCATCACATATCTATGATTTTACTTAAGTATAATCTCCATTTCATCATTTTAAAGCACAACATGTTAGCCGATTTTTTTCCCCTTAGCATCTAAGGCAGATACATACTCATTTGTTTGGCTCAACTTCACCTATCTTCCATTTTTCATCAAAAGAACATGAAACAACAACCATTTCCTTCATTTTAATTCATGACTAAATGCTCACAACACAACTAAAAACCAAAATATGCTTCAAGAGTTAAGGTAGAATCAAGACGAACTCATGAACATCAAGATAGAAGCAAACTACCATGAACTTACCTTCAATTTTCTTCCCCAAGTGACCGAACATTCAAGAGCTTTCTCCTCTCCTTTCTCTTCTCTAACTTTCGACTATGATGAACAAGGATGGACAAAACTTTGTTCTTTTCACCCCTTTTTCTTTTAATAAAATTTCATATTTCATCCATTTAATTCTTTAATACAAAAGACACGAAATTCCCATCATGGAACATTTACCTAAACCATTATCATGGAACATTTACCTAACCCATTATCATGGAATATTTACCTAATCCATTATCATGGAACATTTACCTAACCTATTATCAATTTGTATCAATTTGTACCATAAATTATGGATATCAAGTACTCATATTGTCTACAACAACATGATGGCTGGCCACTTCATGTAAAATGGGAGGTTTGTCATGCAAATCCTCCTATTTTGCACTCCTATTTATTTGGCCACTTCAATTTAGCCTATAGCATTTTCAAACATTTTCACATAGGTTCTATTTCATTATTCCACCCCCTTTTTCTTATGGAACAAAAAAATTAACTAAAATTGTCGGGTTCTATCTTAAGCTTGGGCCTTCTAGAGGCCCACTAACATAATTAAACCTATGCCAACATTCACAAGATTCCCGAAAATTGGGGCGTTACACATGGACTCGTTACATAGATCCGAGTATTTGTCCTAATGTCTATTATTAGTTAATAGGGCTAAAATGAGTAAGCAATGAAATTGATATTGAAATAAGAAATAAATAAGAAAGTTGAAAAATAATTGATGAGTTAAAAGTAGTATACAATAACGTATTTGATATTGTTCTATATATTTGCTTTAGTTTAACCTTATTACATTGTATTTGAATTATATTAGTACCATTGAGTATTCAATACTCATGTTTATTTTCGTGCACAAGTCTCATACGAGAGTTGATATGGTTAGGAGTGGTCAAGCATCCAACTCAAGAACTCAACTCGAGCAACATCTTGTTACCTCTTTTGTATGTACATATGTATTTTAGTTATATGACATGTACCTAAGTTGTTTATGGCTTGGTGTTAAGTTAATGTTTCAATATATGTGGTAATTTGGTTTATAAGGTCTTTTAGTTGAATTTCATTCTCAATTTTGAAAGTTAATTATGCTTGTTCTTGTAGGCTTGAATATGCTAATTAATTGGTTATGCTTTGATGCTTGGAATTGCTATGGTTTGATGACGTTTAATTGTATTTTGCATATGTCAATGAGTTTGTTTAATGTTTAGGTATGTTTGAAGAAGTTTTGGTTATGATTTAGTCACTTTGAAACATTCATTCTCAGCTAATTTTAGAAAGAACATGTCTCAATCCTCTAAGAATAAATTTTATCATAAGAGATGTTACATTAGTCGTGGTCTTGAGATCAACCTTATAAGTCTCGAGGCAACTTGATTTATGTCACAAGATAGAGTGGCATTTGTCACAAGACATTGGCACATTGAAGCTAAATTATTTTTGCCTTGAACCCCTTATCTCAAGACATTCAAACATCAAAACTAAAATAAGAATACAGGAGAGGTTTGCCTCGAGATATAACACTGAAATTTGACAATTGAGTTTGAATTCGAGTCCTAATTCTAAATAAATGATGAATTTAAAAATTAAACATTGTGAATGTATATGTATGAATATGATTGGTAATTTAATTAAATTGAATGATAATTATGAATTAAATTTTGTGATTATGTAATAAGATAGCCTGAGTTGTCTCGGTAATGTGACATGATATCATACATTCGAATCCGACAATCGAGTCGGGTGTAAGGTTTTACATGACTTTATTTTATTTGTTTTTAGGATGGTTCTAATATAATTTATTAGTTCTAATATAATTTATTCCTTTCTAATATTAAATATTTAAATTGCAAAGAGTAAGACCTCCTGTTTATAACTCAAAAGAAATCTCCAAATCAAGTTAGTTATAAGATAATTAGAATTAAAGGTATTTATGAGTCGGGATAGGTTCAGATTGGTCATATGTATGATGTTAGCACACTTTATATTTGTTTTATCCGCTCAAAATTTTGTTCTGGTCAACCCGTATTTATTATATATTATTATAGGTGAAAGTATTTGCTAAGTCCTATTATAAGGATCAGATCAAATTTATCTTTTTACTATTAAATGGGTCAATTTAATCTCTAAACTCTTAAAAAGAATTTAATAAGAACATATTGTAACAGAATTAACATTTTCAGTTTAAAAAATGATATGGAAATTATATTTTTCATTTATAGTTCAACTCCAAGCAAAAGATTTTATTCACAAAATCATAAAAACTTTTAAACTATTAACTGTGGTGGATAATGCATTTCAACGCACTCAAACCCACGTCCTCCTATATTAGCAATAATGTCCATGTCAATCGAGTTAAGACTCAATCGATTAAACATCCAATATTTAACTCTATTAAAATTTGGTCTTATTTGATTCTTTTTTATGGTACAAAGATTAAATTGATCCACTTAATACTAGATGGATTAATGTAATTCGGTAGGGGCTTGTCAAGCACTTCCACCTATTATTATATATTTAATTTTATATTATATAAATTTCATGGTATATAAAAATAAAATAAAACAATATACTACAAAGGCATGAAACAAACAGGGTCAGGTAGTGACCTTAAATGTTAGTCGAAACTTGATTTAAATTTTAAACGGGTCAATTTTTTTTTCCTATCCCATTTTCAATCTTCAGATTTTTATCCAAATCCTCTTATATTTCAAATAAACCTTCGAGCTTGAATAGATAAATTATTGCTTACCATTGCTATTATAATTAGTCAAACATGGATTTTTTTAAGAGATTTAATGAGTTTTGAATTCCGAGCCAGCACTGAACTGAATATATACTATCAACTAAAATAAATAAAGAGACTTTTTTATTAAAATATTAGGTAAGTGATTATTATTTACCAAAATAATATGAATTTAAAATTTTTTTACCAAAAAATTATATTTTTAATAGTAATTTAAATTTTTATATTTTTATATTCAAATGGCAGCAATTTGAGATCCCAATGTGACAGACATGATATCATCTCATAATGACGATTTGGGGTTTAAGATTCTCAAATTGCTTGACAACTTGGTATTAAATTTATTGAAATATATAGTTAATTTCATATTATTTTAGTAAATAATTCTAAACACATTATTTTATATTAATCAAAAACTTTAAAACATCTTAAAGTTCTCATATTAACATATCATTTCAATCAAGTTTTTCTATCATTTTAACAATCAATTTTGATATTAAATGTTAATTTAGATTTAAGGTAATTCTTTTTATAAATACATATAAATTAATAAATACTTTTAAACACGTTAGATTTAAACTGATATTAAACGTTAAAGCTGACAACTAAACTGATAATGGAATATTTTGATTAGAGTTTTATTTTAATTTGAAGATTCAATGATATTCTGATTAGAATTATACTTTAATTTAAGGATTCAATTTGAATGTTTTTTAATACAATTAACCCAATAACTAAATAAACCTTTCAAGTCATGTGAAATTATATGTGGACTAAATTGGTTTTGTAAATTTTACCGTATCCATTATATATGAAAAGCGTCTTACTTGTATATCGCTCTAATGCTTGGTACAAACAAGAAGAAAATGTTTGAGTTTGGCCGACCTTATTGATCCGAAGTTCAGAAACGTTACTATGGGCTAAAGGCAGAAAACACTGGCAATCTCCTCCTTGTAGTAGGACCATAGAGAACACTGTCAATGTATGCATCGATGTCCGCTCTGGACAGGGTTTTGCCAGGGGAGGATGATGGCAAGGTAACATTAATGCCATCATCTTGCGGTGACCAGTAGGATCCATTAGTGGCACTTGTATAAGGGCCGATTGTGGAGGCGTTGTCCCTTTCGGTTTTCGGTTTCATTGCGATGTTGGTGGTCAAGGGGGTGTTTCCTGGTTTCATGGTGGAGCTGGATCTCTGGTTTGTGTAATCAGGCCTGGTAGATGATTCGTTTTGGGCTATAGTTGCTGCAGTTTCCCGGATCGGATTCAAAGGACGGGATATCGAGCCGTATGCGCTTGCATATGACTTGTACATTTGTGCCTGAACAACTCAGTGAGAAACACACGTACACAATGAGCTCGTACTAGTTTAGAGCACTATCAATGATTTGGTATAAGAATATTTAAGATGATATTTCATAGATGCTAACCTCGGGTTTGCTTCTGAATGAGAAACAACTGGGGCGTACCTCTTCTTTTCCATGTGCAAACTACAAAATAAAATAAAATAGAAGGCTTCCTTCGTAAATTATTGAAAAATTAAGGCTTAACTATGCACACAATCCCTCTAATCTTCCATATTTAAACTTCAGTCCCTCTATTTTAATCCTAGGAATTTAGTTAAGTTCATTGATAATATTGTCAAAAGACTTCTATTAAATTGGATCATGTGACATTTTTTAAAAAATATCACATGGCTAAATATTATGCTCGTAGAAAATCAAATAAGTAAATAAAAATGTTGAATATAGAATCAACCATTGTTAAGTGCAATAGAAAAACACATTACATTTACTGAGACCTTCATCATATAAAAAATAATATTAAATATGAAATTCTAAAGTTTTTAAGTCTGAATTTTGGGCTGTAAAGGTTTTTAACATTAATTCAAAATGAAAGAGAGGAAGTTGATTTTTTTTTTCCTTTAAATTGGCTGCATGAATAACTTTAAAGAAACACACACACATTATCCAATTTAATTGAAATATTTTGACAATGGTATCCATCGGACTTCAATAAAAAAAATCAAAAGAGTAGAAAGAAAATGTGCAAAAAGTATAGGGACAGAGACAACATAATTAGACCAAAATGAAATACTTTTTAAGAAGGGATAAATCTGTTACAGAAATTTGGGGTCGTTGGATCAGCTTATGAAAAGTCAGTTTTGATAACATCTTCAACTGGAAGAGGTCAATACTCACAATATAAGTGAGAATTGTACAGCTCACTAGATTGTAATTTCTCTGCAAGAACATGGTAACTGAAATAGAAGGTTTTTAAAGTCGATTCCTTTGCTGCAGCTAGTACTAGAAGATGGCGCCTCTTATTCTGTTGCCATCTAATGACTTTAAAGCTGTGCTAGTTCCAAACTACATGCACATTAACTTTGACTTATAGCTTTCTCAATCTATTTTTTCACGAAAAGAACACTACAGACAGAGATCAGTAACCAAAGTCAACAAATGAAAATCGACCAAATTTATCCCCATTCAAAAAATGGAAACAAAAAACTGTAGAACTTCAGTCTCCCGGAAAGCAGTGCCACAGATAGATTCTTACATTTCAAGTACACTAAATTATCGATTACTTTTACTTAGACAATGACAACGAATATTAAGAGCTATGGACCAAATCCAACGTTCTTCTTTCCCGTTCCACTATAGAGGTTTAATAGTGAAATCACTCTCTTTCATGAATGTACATTCATCCCCTTCAATTTGATCTCACCTAATATTGCTTCATTATTTTTTATATTTTTACAAAAGAAAACAAATATTTAAACATAAATATAAGATTATTTTATAACAATTTTATCTTTTAATAGTTGCATATATATATATATGAAGTTAAAATAGTAATATTATATAATAAGGTAGGGTAAGACAAACGATTACCATAATCGCTTAACATCAACTAGTAAAAAAAATTCACTCGTCAAAAAAATCACTATATTTGAAAGGAAAAATAGTTGGTACATTTTTAGTGGAGTTTTTAGACTCCATAAGCAAGACCAAAGGATTGATACGTGTCTTATAGAGATATAGTAAAATATTAAGAAAATAAATATTAAAAAAGAAAACACATAACAATTTTTAAGGTTACTTCTGAAATAAAAAAAATATACTGCGAGTATACCAAATATTTATCATATTCGAAATAGGATTATCCATTACTTAGAGTTAAAAAATCTCTACAAGCAAATCTAAAATAATACCAGATGTTTTTTAAATTATTTTATTATTATTTTATTATACTATAAAAATAAATAGCATCAACCTAGATTTATCTGTGTTTTTACTCTATTAACTATAAATAAAATAATTATCCTTTCGAAATAAATTAATTCAAAATTCATTGAATGGTTTAAGTTTTATGATCCATATTCTTATCCTTCTATCCTAAAAATTATGCTGAAAGTCTGGGACATTTAACCTCTTCATTTGCATAAAGGTTCCACATTAACGAGTTAAAAGAAAATAGACACTTTTAGAATCTATAAACATCACAAGGCTAACAACCTTATGTTCCAAAACGAAGACTCGGCTATTAAACAAATACCTTGCTACAAACACGTAAAATTATAATTTTATCCCTATAATATATTCAATTTTAAAATTTAATCTCTATTTTTTAAATGAATTTACTTTTACATAACTTAATCCAAGTAGTTAACACTAAAACCTACATTAGTTAAATGAAGAGATTTTTTTTTTAAAAAAATACCCCTTCCAACACAAAAAAAAAATTATATCAACAGGTTGAGTTGAAAAAAGTATTAACCATTTAAGCTACTAATGTGTAATAAGACTAAATATCAAATTTGATCATAGTAGAGTGACTAAAATCACAATTTGATCAATCCAAATTCCAAGCAAATTAGACAATGCAGAGAGAAATATACCTGACACTTGGATCCATATCGGCAATGGCCAAACTCCTCCCAAGTCCTGCAAATCTCTGATTTGTAGAAGCCAACACTTCCCGGAGAAGAAGAGGAGCCGGATCCTGCAATGTTAGTATCAGAAGCAACGAGAACTCCGTCCATGACGAGCACATCCTCCTCCACCACCTTCACCGGTGTCTTCTCCGACTGTGGCGAAACCGATGATCTGAAGCTGCTTTTTCCCGAGGAGCTGTTGTTCCCGCTACTGGACAGAGAATTAGAACGCAGGTACTTAATGAGGTTCTCTGGTGACGAATAGTAGTTGGTGCGGCTTCTTGCTGGAAGCATCAGCTTAGGAATATTGCTGTTTAGTACGTTGAGTTTGTTGCTTTCCTTGTAGAATGAGTCCATTGAGTTTCAATCCCTGCGTTTTTTGTATTGATCCGTCATCAACTATCAGCAAAAACAAAATGTAGATTATTATGGAAATTTAGAATTCTCTGTTACCAGAAATTGCTATCCTCCTAACTAATTTTCTAATTGGTTTATTCAATTTAAAACCTTTTAAAAACATTTTACATTCCAAGGTCTTGGTACTACTAAACGGACCGAGATAAAGATTATCCCTATATAAATAACTAATTGCATTCTAATTTTCATTTCTCACGGATACCGATAGTTAGATACTACATTTTAAGCCTTAAGGCTCATTTCTCGGTTATCTTTTTTTTTTCGAAACAGATTTTTAATTTCAAATTCCCGCCAAAAGAGTTTATGATCTGTTTTCTCTTTTAAGCTACAAAGTGGAATCCATCGGTTGAATTGAATAATACTCCTCGCTGAAATTCTAAACTCTTCACAAAAAATTGTAAAAAATGAAGGAAAATAACAGCAAAGGATAAAAACTCGACGACGATCTCAAAACAGAGAAAAGAAAATGAGCAAACGATCAAGAACATTCTATAATTCAGAAAATCAAAGTGAAATTAATGATCAAACGTCAAATATTCCAAAAATAAAAAAAACCGAAAGCAACTCTGACCGATTCGATTTCGAAACTAAAACATCAGCAGAAGAATGTATATATCAAACAAAAGAATCCGCATTATAAGAAACGAAAATTGAAAGAAAAATCGAAGTAAAAAGAAAATTACCTAAAAGGAGATGTTGCAAGAGAACGTGGCAAAGAGTGAAATAGGATTAAACTTGAATGGCTGAATGCAAAGTGCTAATCATATGGAGTGTTTTTTTTTTTTTTTACTCTCATTTTTTGAAATTCATTTTTGGAAATTTAAGAGAACAAAGAGAGTTTCGCAGAGTGAGTGACCTGAGAATTGAATGCTATGTTTTCCCTTTACATACTGTTGTGTGTTAGGAGAAGGAAAGAGTGAAAAAAAGTGCCACTCTCCAACTCAGCAAAAAGTACAAAACATCTCATATTGCCATATTGGATTGAATTTTTTTTTATTTTTTATTTTAATTTAGTCTAATTGCTTTTTATTGATCGGTAAAAATTTTAATACCACTTACATGATAATTCAATTGACAATGTGTTGAACTATTTCAACAAGGTTACACGTAAGATATTCAACATCTGATATTCGTACAGAAGTATCCACAATCCATTTTCGAGCTTCATTGGAAGAAATGATATATATTGTTAAAAACAATTAGTCGCGTAAACTATTTTGAATGGGTAAATAAATCATTTGTCTTTGGGGATCTAACATTAATCTTCTTATACCTACTAATTGTGCAAGTATACTTTAAAAAATTAAAAAAAAAATAAAAATTATTAAAGAATTCAACAAATTTTAAAAAATTTATCTATTTCAATAATAAAATGCACGTAGATTGCCACATTGATACTATTAAAAATTTAACAATTCAATAAACTTTTTCTTCTAAAACAAAATAATTTAACTAAATTTTAGATGTTAAAGCCAAAATAATCAAATGAGTAAATGTTATGCTAAATTTATTATTACGCTATATCTATTTTAAAATTTAAGATTTAAACCCTTAAAAAAAGTTGGAACTTAATTTTTTTCTTATTTAAAATTTTAATTCAATCATTAGGTCTATATTTTCCGCTTAGAGAGTGAATATTGTCCTCACAATAAAAGGATAATTCTTATTATATATACCCATAATCCAATACTTGATTAGTCTATATGAGATAATTTTCTCTTCACTAAAAATCATTTGAAAATTTCATTTAAGATTACAACATTTCAAATTATTTTAAGGGTAAACTATTTAGTATTGATCCAGTTATGGTTTTTTTTTATTTAATTCTAAAAATTTATTAAATAGTCGTCCAACTATTAATAATTTTCTTTTTTAATCACTCAACTATGAAAAGTTACAAAATAATCATTTAACTATTCAATCTTGTATTTTTGGTCAAGTATCTTAAATTTATGGGTGTTTTCTTTTTTATGCCAACTAGTGATCAAAAAAGACAAAATTAAATAGTTAATAGGGTCATTTTATAACTTTTCATAACTAAGTGACAAAAAAAAAGAAAAAAAAAACTATAATTGGATACCTTTATTTTAAATTCATATTATAACAAATTTTTTTTATTATAAATCCAACAATTCAACGAATCTTCACAGAATTTAAACCAAAATAAAGAACCTATTCGATTATCAAATAATACATGGTATTATTAGCAGACCCTCATTGCACTCATCTTCTTTCAATAGGATAGGCGTCATGCCAAGTAAAAACAATTACAGGGACAAAGAGAATAACCTCACCACCAACAACACAAACAATAGATGAATGACAGAAAATATAACCATGGTCTAATTACAACAATTATAAACTAAAAAAAAAAAGATTACAGCAGCCATGCATCATTGGCCAATGCTGTAAACCAATACTGTGACAATGATACCACTATTAATCAACACACAACTATATATACCGAGTCTCTCTACAACCACCAGATCTTATAAACAATTCCACAGTTGAATAATTAACTTAAATTCCACAATAGGTTTCTTCATTCCAAAGTAAATTTGGACTTCAAATTCCATCAATGGGGTTCTTCAGATTTCCACCAAGTAATGACATGAGAGCTCCACCGTGGACCCTCCCCTCTGGGATCAAGAAGTCGAAGCTTGTATTACCAACTCCCCCGGCATTGTGATTGCCATGCCTGTTTATTCCTTCATCTTGCTGCTCGGAACTCAAGAAGCTTGAGTATGAGGCTGATGACTTCATAGATGGTGGAACCAATACCTGTGGAGGTATGAGTTGTTGCCTTTTCACTGGCTTGTCTGGTGAATCGATGCAATCAGAAATGACACTATTGCCAGAAGATGAGTGATTGTTGTTGGAGCTGCTTCCCGTGGTTGATGTTGCTGATACAAGACCATGGAAAACTCCAATGAGCCCTCCCTTGCTTGCCTGCCTCTCTTGCAACATGCTACTGTGAGCTGCACATAGACCACTCCTGCCCCTTGCAAATTTCTCGCATTTGCCTTCTCCCCAGGAGCATCTTTTGCCCCCACCATGGGCCTTGCATAAATCCGTGCTTCCTTGGGCACTCTTGCCACAATTCTCGAACTTGCACCGTTTTCCACCACCATGCCTGACACAGCAGTCGGTGCGACCGCGTGCACTCTTTGTGCATCCTGGCACTACACACCTTTTCCCACCTCCATGAGCAACACAAAAGTTGGTGCCTCCATGCACACTCTTGGGACAAATGCCACCACCGTTGTAGAGGCAACGCTTTCCCCCACCATGTCCTTTGCACAATGGTGTGCTCCCTTCAGCCCCTTTGGTACACCCAGCAAATATACATCGTTTTCCACCGCCATGAGCCTTGCAAAACATGGTACTCCCCTGAGCACCCTTAGTACATGCAGGGAACTGGCAACGACGACCACCACCATGAGATATGCACAAACCAGCCTGTCCTTCGGCGCTGCGTGTGCAACCTTCCACCTTACACCTTTTTCCCCCGCCATGCCTAATGCAAAGCCCTGATTTACCTCGTGCAGCCTTTGTGCAACCTCCAGAAAACCCACATCGTCTGCCTCCACCATGTGCGATGCAAAAATCCGTCTTCCCCTCAGCACTTTTAGTGCAACCCAAGTGCTGGCACCTCCTCCCTCCACCATGAGCCTTACAGAAGACAGTTCGGCTCTCAGCACCTTTGTTACACCCCGCTTTTTGGCATCGTTGTCCGCCTCCATGTCCAATACAAAGACCAGTTGCCCCTCTTGCTCCTTTAAAGCAACCAGCAAACTTGCATTTCTTCGAATTGCTAGTTCGGTTATCGGAAGACGTAATAGTGGTGGTCTGCTCAGAGATTGTGTCTACGGAGAAATCTGTCTGAGTAGAGGGCTCACAACTCTGATAAAATTGATGAGAACGAGATTTAGCTCCAAATTGGAAAAGTTCATGTGTCTGCACCGAAGCTTTCCCACTATCCATTCTTGGAGCCAAGAGGAGTGATGGCATATAGCCACCAGATTTCTTGGCCGAAGTAGAACCCTCATCAACAAAAGGTATTGAAAGTTGACTACCTTCTGCAGAAAACTGATTTGAAAAATGCACACTAACATCAGTGTCGGTTGACAAAGAACGTTCCAACAGATTCATACTTCCCTTAGTCCCCCCAGAGAGACCAAGTTTTAGGATAGAGTTATCCTCAGGTGATAAACCCGGTGTGAATAAAGCTGCTGTTGATTTGTTCTTGTTGAGGCCAACATTGTGATAATCATTGCAGTATACACTAGGAGTTGGACCCAACCCCAGAACCAACCTGCAGCCATCATCAGATGCACTTGAAAGATCAATATGAAGATCGCTTTGAGTACTTCCGAATCCGGCCTTGTTGCTTCCTCCATGACCAAGAAAGTTCAGGCGCAGAGTGGTATCCCCGAAATTTTCATTTTTCGAGAGTTCAGACACACGAGAGAACCGTACATTTGTATTCAAATCCATAGAGGCTGTGAACTATAACACTAAGGTAAAGGACGTAGGCACAACTTACAGAAAACAAGTCTTTAGTACATACTACTGACTGGTATACATATCATAAACAGATTAAGAAACAGAAAAAATTCCAAAGGCATTCCTCCTCCGCTTACAAACCCCGATGTATCTGCTCGGTCCATTTTATCAAGTATCTACTGTAACCGTTCAGACTTCAATCATGTAAAAGCTTAGTAGCAGCTGATGTATCTGACAACGTTTCTAGGATAAAATCCTTTTATAAGAACATTCAAAGTGGATGAAAACAGATATATGAAGCGTCTTGTGCTCCTGGTCAACAGACAGATCAGCTTCATTAACCCTGACAAGCAAAAACAATTGAAGTAACACAATCAGGTCCCAATTGAAAGCTATTTAAGTATATCACACTCAAGTAATAACAAATCAATAGCGTTAATTAGACAGTCTTAACATCAAAGCTTAAACCAGAGTAAGTTATAAAAGGCAATGTCAACACAACGCAACGTCTAGTACATAGCAAAAAAGAACATAGTAACGAGCGGTTTGTTTTAAGCAGCACTAACAACAAATTCAATATCTATGTACCTATCTATACTGTCAAAATGACCCTCAGAAATCATGGACAGGTAAGGACTTATAAATTATAGGAACTCTTTTTTTTGGTGTGAACTTTGGGTATGCTCAAGTTACATTGGACTTGAAACTAATCCCTGCCAGGCCAGGAGTGTCTAAAGTAAAACCCTCTCAACAAGTGGGATCCAAACTTGTGTCCTCACCTTTATGGGAGCGAGGCGGCTATCACCTCAACTAACAAGTGTCCTAAGTGGTAAATAAGAAATCAACACCATGGTTGAGAATTGAGAATCAATATCATAGATTTCGTCATTAGATGGTAAAATTTGGTGACCAGCAACATGTTTTATCAATTAAAACCCAATATTACATGAAATTAGAAAACAATACCATCATATACTCTATAAAAGTTAATCTAATATCCATAATACCTTCAAAGAACTTGTATGATGTATCTGGACAAAGAAGACACTGACATAGACCAAGAAATATAGACCAAGGATGACAAAGAACAAAGTTAATTGAAAAAGTCTTTCAAAACCATTTATATCACAAGAACAACAGCCAAACTTTCATCTTAAACAGTAGATCTGAAACTACACAAATAACATAAGAACTGAACTTCAAAAAACAAATGGAATCACTCAAACCAAAGAAAAAAATAAGAAAAAAAACTCCGGGATCCTGCAAAAAAGCAGTAAGAACAAAACAGCAGCTGCCAAAAGAACAAGCTACTAAAAAATAGATAAGTAAACTGAATAAATTGCAAGAAAAAAGAAAACCCAGATTAGTTTTCAGTTCAGCTTGCATAATTAACTTCCTATCAAGATTAAAACTACGCATAAAGACCAAAACAAAGAAAATTAACCATATTCCTTTCTTTGAATGATTATATCCTTAAAGAATTGAAACAATAAGGAATCTGAAAGCAAAATTACCGCGTAAAAAGAGGTAACAAGTTAGACAATCAAAATTGAGAGAAAAATTCAATGGAATAAAACAATAAACAGTGAATTAAATAGCAGCAAAAGGATTAAACCTGAAGGAAAGGAAGAGGAATCTGTAGATATACCGTGAAGGAATCAAAATTTGGAGCAAACTGAAGGATCTGAGAAGCTGCTACTGAAGACATGTTGAGAAAACAGGAGAGTATCTTCGAAACAGAGAAAAAAAAAAAGAAAACGAAAAGTTTGGTAGGAAGGAAGGAGAGAAGTCTATCAAGAGCGTGAATAATGAGAAAATAGAGGGACGAAATGGAGAAAATGAAAATTATAAAATGAATTGAAAATTTTGTAAAAATAAAGAGAGGGAGAGAGAGAGAAGGAAACATGGATCTGGTAATTTTGCATAATATAATAAAAATAAAATTAATGTAATTAATATTAAGCTTTATCAAAAATATTAAAAATAAGTAAATTTATTTAATCAGTTAGTGGAGTTAAAAAAACAACTTAAAAGGTAGGTTTTTAGTATAGGTTAGTGTATTAAATAATAATTGTTAAAAATAATACGAAGAATTTATAAAAGTTAAAAGAAAAACAATATGATACAATTATATAAATATATGGGTTAATTGCATTTGATCTCTCGGTTTAGATTTTAAATTCTTTTCAAATTTTAAAATATTCTAATTAAGTTATTAAAAATTATTAATATCAGCATTAAAAATAAATTTTTAAAATTTATTAAAATTGTATTTTTTTAAACACGTCATATTTAAAAATATCTATGCAAGAGGCATAAATGTGTCTAAAAGTTTACTCACGTTTTTTTAAATATGTTCAACATCATATCTGAGCAGTTACGTTCACAGAAGAACTCAATTTAGATAATATTAATACATTGAAGACTAAATTAAAATATTTTAAAATTTAAGAATCAATTTAAAGTCCAAATCATAATTTGGGATTGAAAAGCAATTAAAGGGACAACTTTTTAATTGATTCGGGCCAGGGCCAGGCTCTAGTTTTTCTCGTTGCCAAAAAGGATGACCTAATTTTTAATTATTATATTTTGTCTTTTATGAATAAGATTAATATAAATAAATAAATAAAATTTGTTGAAAAAAATGGAATCCCAAAAATAGCCTCGATGGTTAGTGAAGGAGCGACTGGCAGAGCCTTGAAGGACTCGAACACTTCCTGATTTGGACAATGCCCACTTTTCGTTGAAAGCGACGTTGTCTTGAAAGTCGAATTTTGGAGGGTAAAAATGTAAATTCCATAGTCTCCCTCCTCGGCCTTGACGGCGAAGCTGGAAAAAACGAGTGGCCGAGGCGAAAAGATTATCGTGGCGTGTGGCGTTTTCGAAGCTTTTTGCCAGCCGCCAAAATGTTTTCAGCTCCGCTGTTTCTTCTTCTCGTTGAGCAGCTGCCCCGCTTGAGCTGACGGTTATATCGGCTTACTTTCCATATTAAACGACAATTTTGAATGGGACCCCTTGCCACATGGGAGGGATACCACTTGAGATTTTTAAAAATTTCGATTTAAATTTTCAATTAGTTTATTATTTAAATTTAAATTAATTAAATTATTTGCCCATTATTCTAATCCATATTTAGTAAGTGTATATTTTAAATTTTAAAGTGGGTTTGGAGTAAAAGTATTCATGCCGTTTGACTCAATTTTTGTTAGGTTTAGATTTAAATTTTTCAATTTATGTTATATGATCTTGCTCATTTTTCTATTTTGGCAAGTCAATGTCAAGTTTAGACTTGGACTTTTTTAAAATTGAGTCGGTCTAATTTATGAATACATCTAATTTAGACATCTTTTTAAATACATCATATTTGTCTCGCGATGTGTAATTATGGTTTTAAAAAATATACCATTATGGCTGATGGACAACGTAATTCTTCAAATTATCAAATTGTTGCAAGAATTAGGTTGTGTTTGGTGAAACTTGCTAATTATAACGATTATTTGAATACGACAAATATGTATTATTATAAGTAATTACATTAAAAATTAAATTAATAAGTAAATTTTCAAACATATCATGAGTATTGGATGCAAATATTTAAATTTAAATCTAAATAATTATCTACAAAAATAAAATGAATTAAAATAATGAATATCTGATTATTAATATTCACATTTACTCTTACTTAATTAAAATATCCAAATTTGAATATTCCAGAATATCTAAATTAAATATATGTAAATATTTGAATCTACACTTGCAATTGCAGTCCTTGCCAACTCCACATTTCAGACTCAAGCCAAGTCAAATAACCGGCTGATCTCGGCTGGCTAATTTAGCTTATTCCTCCGCTGCCTGCCAATTCACCGCATCCAACTGAACTATAATAACAGACTATACACTTGGCATCCTCCCATTGGCCCAGCCGACAATTATTGGGGGATTCCTGGAATCCAAAACCAGTCTGTCGGCTGTTTATTATTATTTTTATGTAACAAATTGGCAACTTCGTATCCGTAGCTTTGCCGCGTCTCGAGTGCGCGAGCGTACACTTTACGCTCCAGATTTTTTCAACATCACATAAATAATTTTGCAGGTTTTTTATCAAATAAATAAATTTGGTTTTTAATTTATTTAATTTAACAATAAATTATAACCGAATTTATCTAAAAATTATTTTCAAATGAATTAAAAAATTAAAAATAAAGATAAAAATACTTTAAATCAAAAATTAATTTTTATTTGATCGATCAATCTAATTAGATCTTAACATAACTTATAAACACGATTAAAAAAATAGTTTACCTTTTTCTTAAAAAAAAAACTAAATAAGTATTTGGAATCCTTTTTGTTTCAATCTTAACAATATTCTACAAACGTTATTTTATTATTAGCAAACACTTGACAATTATTATAAAGTTTTAAGGTATGATATTTTGTGCTTTCGTTTCCCTCTCACGTGTTGACAACTTTGGATATGTCATATGTGTTGGCCACCATCCAACCCCTTTTCTTTTTTCTTAAAACTACAAGAATCTTTTAATTTATAATTTTGTTTAAATATTATCAACTTTTGGAACGCACATTTGGATACTCATATAATATTTCATAATTGAAATAATAATAATAAAATATTAGATGGATCTCAAAGTCTTTTTTTCCACTTATATACATACAATTGAGGGAAATTAGATTCCTTCTAGATAAATATTCGAAGTGCTATTTTATTTAAAATTGATGAATTCTTCAATCTGTTGATATTGTTTCTTGGTCAAATTGGATTTTATTTCCTAATTTTGTCAAGAGTTTGAATGTCGAAGACGAAATTTCACAAAATAGAAACGCCTCATCAACTAGGAATCAAGCGTGGCGTCTAATCACCTACTAATGGGGCATGACCATAACGTGTTTGGTACAGTTTAAACAACATCCAAGGGCATTTATCCAATCAGTTTATTAATCAAAGTTACATTTGTCAATAAAGTCTCCACAAATTCGATAAAAGTTGAGATTTTAAGACTTTAAGTGTCTATATTCGAGTTCCTCATGCGAAAAAATGTCATCTGTAGGTTTTCTCCCACAATATTATAGGTTTAATTTGTGAGCCATGTCTAAATTAATTATGGTATAGATTTGGATATGATCCAATTTTTAGTCAATTATGTTTTGTATTTAATTTATTCTAATTTTAATTAATCGAACATATATATATTGTCGTTGTATTTATAGTTGTACTTTTAAACGAAAAAAATAAATTTATTGTAATCTTGGTTGCCAGATAAATTAGCAAAAATCAACAATCGTGTTCCTATACTTAGCAAATTTTGTCAAAATAAAATAAAGGGATTAATTTTTCAACTTCCATAAACTGGATGGCCGAAATTCAAGATTAAACCATTTATTTATAACTAACGACGAAAAGAACAATACCACTATTCTATACTACGGTAATTGACCTTTCGATGGAGTTTAGAGGTTTAAGAAAAGACAGAGGGGAAGTAGGGATTATAATAAGTGATTAAGTGGAGATTGGGATGGTCTAATTATAAATTTCACCGGTGAAAATTTAGGGTGTAGATCCTCAACTTTAATTTGTTAAAATTTAATCCTCATAATTTATGAGAAATGATAAGTGAATCTAGTTGAGTAACTTTGTTAAACATTGCCATTAAATCTCCAACCTAAAATTCAATATTCAACCATTTATATGCAATAAATTAGCGAAAGCTAACAGTCCTATTTCAGATATTTACCAACAAGCCAACAAACTTCTCAATTGGTGTAAAGTAGAAGAACCAAATTTTATTAAATTAAAGTGGAGGGAGTGGATTTAGAAATAGACCAATTATTCATCACTGACAACGAAAAGAATCATACCACTATTCTATGCTACAGTAATGACCTTTGGATGGAGTTTAGAGGTTACAGAAGAAGACAAGAGGAAAATGGAAAGTGGGAGCGAAAAGCTTCTGAACTATATCGTGACACGTAACCGTCGCTCATTGGAAGATTTTAGCCAATGAACGTCTGACGCCCTAACAACGTAACCGTCACTGTCGAAAAACTTTTACGCGGTCCTTATCCCGTGCGCTCACTCTCATCAAGAAGGGAATTTTGTTTGTTGGATTTTTATTGGATCCTGGTGGTCAAAGGAGACGTGGTTTTTAACGATGAGCTGAAACCTGACAGGCCAAGTGATTTGACTTTTACAAGTCAAGCCAATGATAGAATGGCACGTGTTTTATTAGATTGAAACATGCTTTGTTAATAGTTGTAGGAGACAGAAGACCAATGCTGATGTGCGAATTACAAAACTACCCTTTCTTCACAAAGACAAAAAAATCGTGATTTGACCAATTCTACAAACGAGTTGAAGAAATCGTAATGTGTCTTTGGAGTTTATTTATTTATTTAGTTAAATTGAATTGGGGTAATTTTAGTATAAAAAATTAATTTTTTCGAATACGTATAAATTTTCTTTTATCAATTATATATCTTTAGAAATTATAGAAAAAAAGAAAAATACAAAATCCATAAAAATATGTATAAAAATCTAAAGATATATTTAAAATTTTAAAAAATTGTAAAAATAAAATATATAAATAAATAAAAAATCAAGTTCAGTTTGACAATGAATGAGTGGCATTGTTTCTTCGATCCCAACCGAGTAATCCCTCATTAAATTTCAAATATATGAAACATTCAGGGATTGAAAGCATAATTAGACCTTAATTTTAAAGTGAAGAAGTAATTGTTTTTTAAAGAAGTGAAGAAGTAAATAGTTAACCGAAAGTAAACTTGGATGCTATAGAATAAGATAAATTACCTAGTTGTCACCCAACTTTTATGGTACTTTTATTTTGGTCATTTAAAATAAAATCTTTACAATTTGATCACCTAATTTTTAAGGCACTTTCGTTTTAGTCACTCAAGCGTTAAATCTTTAACGGCGGTTAACTATACATACCACATCATGTTTGCACTTTTATTTTGGTCATCCAACTTTTAAGTTACTTTCATTTTGATCACCAAATAAATATCTTTTTTAAGTATTGATTGAGTTTAAAAAAAATTAATGATTAAAGCGAAAAAGTAGTAGAAATTAAAATAATATACAAAAATTGTCAATTTATACTTGTTTATCCCATTAAAATAAATTGAAAAATTTTATCAATTAATAATGTCCAAAAATTTGTTACTATAATATTAAAATTAATTACTGTAATCTCTTTTAAAATTAACTCAAATAATTCATATTTAATATTTGTCCACAAAACTTAAATTTCTATTTGTTTCAATAATTTTGAATTTTAATATTTAAAAAAATTGTATTTCAAAATCCAAATTTTAAATTTTAAATTTTAAATTTTAAAATTAACAAAATCAACTCAAATAACTCATATGTAATATTTGTCTCCAAAACTTAAATTTCTATTTGTTACAATAATTTTGAATTTTAATATTGAAATTGAAATTTAAACAATTAAATTTTGACAATTTTTTTGTTATATTTTAATTTCTACCGTTTTTCACTTAAATCCTTGATTTTTTTCACCCTAATCAATACTTTAAAAATATATTTTTCCAGTGACCAAAATAAAAGTGCAAACATGATGGGGTATGTACAGTTAACTCCCGTTAGATATTTAACGCTTAAATGACTAAAATGAAAGTGCCCTAAAAGTAGGGTGACCAATTTGTAAGGATTTCATTTTGAATGACCATTATGAAAACACTCTAAAAATTGAGTGACCAATTAAGTAGTTTACCTTAGGGTAAACTACTAAAATAGTCATTTTTGTTTACCTCAAATTACATTTTAGTCACATGTTTAAAATGTTATATTTTTGTCACTTATGTTAACGTGTTGTAACATTTTAGTCACTGAGCCATTAATTGTCGATAATAGTAACGATAAGCTGACATGGCACGTTAAATCGTCATTTCAAACAAAAATTTTAGGTTAAATTATACAATTGGTCCCCATATTTTATTGTTTTAAGCAATCTAATTTTTTTTTCTTTTATGTTCTTTTAACATTCCTTTTTTTCCTTTATTTTCCATTCTTTACTTTTTCTCCCCCTGTTTTTGTCCCTTTTCCATCTTTTTTAACATAGTTTTTTTTCTATATTTTCCATTTGTTGGAACTTTTTTATGTTTATGAAAAAAGAAAATGCAAAAGCTAGAACCAAAATAAAACTTGTTTTGTATATTATCACCAAACAATAACAAACTCTCATCATCCATCATCGCTTTAACGAACCAATTTGAATTTCTTAATGACTTAGTCTACAAGCTCGCCTTACTCGAAGACCTCGCCAATCATGCTTATTGTAGTCTACCCTCAACAAAGTTTCTCGAGTCCATTCTCTTAACCTCCTAACCAACCCCCATGACCACCTTTTCTATCTCACCTACAACATTCTCGCCCTCTCGAAACTACTTTGTTTCACGAATTCTTCAAATGAACTTTACACTCTTAATAACTAAATCGACCACTATACGAAACTTACTCTCAATTTTACCTAAACCAGTTTGGTTCCATGCTCCCTTTCTCTTTTCTGTTCATCCATGCTCTGCTTCCAATCAAGCTTGCTTGGGAATATCTAAGAAAGTTTAGATCAATTTTAATCGTTTGCTTAATTTTATTCATCAAGAAATAAAATAAAAGAAAATGAATACTCTACACGATTTTGTAAAAGTTTGGAAACAAAAAAAATTGTTTTGAATATAAAGAATTCAATTTATGTTTAGATTTGATTAAGGATATGGTTTTTTTATTTTCATTAGTTAGATCCAATTTTAGTTTCAAAATTAGGTTATATTCAAATCGTGATTTGATTAAAATTTATTGATATTCGGTTTTGAGTGAAATTCAATTTAGGAATCATGTGAAAGAAATAAAGACTTGGTTTATTTGGTGGGTAAAGATTACAATTCGACAGTGAAAAATATGAGAAGAAAGAAATAAAGGGGAAGAAGAAAAGGAAAATAAAGAAATAAAGAGAAAAAAATTAAATTGTTCAAAAAGATAAGTACAGTGAGTAGTTTTAATAAATGGAAAACATAGAAAAATATAGAAAAACTACGTTAAAAGAAATGGAGAAGAGAGAAAAATAGAGGGAGAAGGAGAAAAGAATGGAAAAAAAAAGAAAGCTCAAAGAATATAAAAGATAAAAAGTTTAAATTGCTAAAAACGAAAAATATTGAGGGCCCAATTGTATAATTTAACCTAAAATTTTCATTTGAAATGATAATTTAACATGCCACGTCAGCTTACTATTACATCGTTAACGAAAATTAACGCTTAGTGACAAATATTACAACACAATATCTTAAGTGACTAAATGTAACATTTCAAACATAAGTAACTAAAATGTAAACTGAGACAAACAAAAGTGACTATTTCCGTAGTTTACCTATTTACCTTATAAATGTCGGTTTGCATTTCAAAGTGGCATCTCTTTAAAACAAAATTCAATATTTGAAAAATAGGTAATGATTAAATACATTTTCTTCTTTTTTTCCTTTTTCTCTTTCTCACTCCAATTTTTTTTGTAATAAAATGACATAATCAGTTACAATCTATCAAAAAATAACATTTGAAGTTGAAAATAAATAGTCTATATATAAATGAATCTGATCAGCAACTTTAGCCAGGGGGCATGAAATACTCGTGGACCAAGCGGGAATTCCTTCATTAGGCTTGCCAATATGTGGGGTGCAAAATTTGCATTTCTTATAATTTGTTTGATGATCAGACACCAATCACGTTTGCAGATTTCTTGAATTCCCGAGACCAAGTCTCTATTCGTGCATCTCTTAAGGCCACCAAGGATATCTTTGATAGATGTATAACAATCAGTCTATACTATAACTTCTTTCCATTTGACACTCTATGCATATTGTAACCTACCATAAATGGCCCAAAGATCAGTTTGTTCAACACTGCACCTACTAATATTTCTCCCAAATCCCCATAACCATTTACCATGCCCATCTCTTGTGACGGCTACCAAAGAAGCTAGGCCCGAAGATGGGTTACGTGCGCCATCGGCATTTAATTTAAAAAAGCTAGTAGGCAGTGGTAGCCATCTACAATCCTGGCTACTATTGCTGGAAGGTACCCCAATCCTCTCTATTCTCATCTTAATGCACCTTGCCCAACACCACGAAGATTGGATGACATTAACTGAATTCGAAGGAACATCGTCAAAATTTTTAAAGTTTCTTTGTTTCCAAAGTCTCCAACAAACAATGCCGAAAAAGGATGACTAGGCCACGTCTTGGAAATCCAGATCGAATGTATTTCTTAAATTTTCCAAGATTCAATCATGCAAAGAGTAAGAGAAAATTTGGTTAAAGACGTTCGAAGGGAGAATCCGTTTCCAAAACATCCTTAGCGTGTTGGCAATCTCTTAGGACGTGAATACATGACTCTTTAACAAATCCGCAAATCAGGCAAGAAAGATCCTCAGAAATCTACATCGCTCTAAATTAGTCAAAAGACAATCTTTCAAGACTAGCCAAAGGAATTGACGAATCCATTTAGGGCTGTCAAGCTTCCATACTAACTTTCATTTGTCATATTGAGGATTAAGAGAATTCTTTAAGAGCATATTGCAAGCTGACTTTACTGTATAGACACCACTTAGAGACCATCTAGAAATAAGTATATACGATCCAACCAAGGGATTAGACACTGGAATTTTCATAATATGTGAAATAAAATTGCTATCAATAAAACATTGCAGATAATCCTAATTCCATTCTCCATTGGTGAAAACAATCTCGTTCAAAGTGATAGAATTGTCAATGAGAGAAGAGAAATAACAGTAATTAAAAAGAGGTCCAAAATCCGCTAACCAGTTGTCTGTCCAAAATTTCACAATGTATAATGACCCAAAATTTATAGGTATCAGAAATTGTGTTTCTGGGTTATTGTTCTCATAAATCGAGTTCGTAAATATTTCTAATAAATATTTACGAATGTTAGTTGAGTGATTAATTAGATTTTGGCTAGATGAATTAGCTGGAATTAAGGTTAATTTAGTGTAAGGATTAGATTGAATAAAATGTGAAAGTTGAATTATAGAATAAAAGAAAAAAATTAAGGGACTAAATTAGCAATTAAGCCATAGGTGCCAAATGTATTGTAAAATTTAAATACATGTGTAATAAATATTATACATACATTTGTAAAACATGTATGTATTTACTTATTATTTAAGTTAATAATAATTATCACTAAAATATAATATAATAATATAATAAAACATAACATAAAATAAATGAAATAAAGCTAGAAAAAGAGAAAGTAAAGAGACAAAACAAAGAAAAATAGGGAAGAAAAAGAAGGAAAGAAAAAAAAAGGGAAAATTGAGGTTTTAGGGTTTGAAGCTTAATTTGGTAAGTCAATTTAGTCTATTTTCTTGTAATTTTGATGTTTTAAAAGCTTTAAAACAAAGTTTTGTTGAAATAAAGTTGAGGTTTTAGAGGTTTATAGGTTTTTAAGCATGGTTCATGTTGAAAAAATTATTGAATTAGAGATTTAATTAATTGAATGAATATCAAGTTAGAATTGATCAAGGGATTAAATTGTAAAAAAAACTATAAGTTTTATGTTAGAGGGACTAAATTGAAAGAAACTTGAGATTAGGATTTTATCATGAACATTTGATGGTTAGGGTGAATATGATAGGAAATTGAATAGAAATGAAGTATGAATTGAGTGATAAAAGTAAATGAGTTAATTAGGATCAAATTGAAATTTAGGTTTGAATTAAATAGAAATTCAATTATATATTGTGAATTAATGTTGTATTAATAGTGTAAATTGTTTAATTTCGGTAGCTAACGTAGTACCGGAGACATCGACAAAGAAAGAAAAAGAGAAGGTTGACGAAGAGTAATCCAAAAATTACAGTTTGTATTTCTATAAACCGAACTTAATAATTAATTGTTGCTTTTATTATTTAATGTGTATGGTAAGTGAGATAGAGGTAAGAACTGATATTTTTGTATTGGATCGAAATAAATTATGAATACTAAATCGAAGTGTGAATTGATTGTTATTTGAAAATTGAAAGTGAATTGAATACCCTATTAACAGTATCGGGCTAAGTCGGATATAGTTGGCTTGGCATAGGATTGAAAGTGTTCAGGGATACTTCGACCTCGAGTCGATGAGGCACTATAAGTGTCGTACTGTTACTGTTACTTTCATTTAATCTGATGAGGTACCGAGTACCATACTGTTACTGTTTACTTCGGCAAAGCTGATGAGGCACTAAGTGTCATATTGGTGTGTTGGTTGGATCCGTGTATCTGTCTAAGTCCGAACATAATAGGGGTAAACTACTGTACTGAATAACTGATAGGTATTGAATGATTATATTAATGTACTGAACAACTGATTGTTATTGATTGACTATGAATAAAATTGAATATTTTCTTGAGAATAAGTTATGAATATAATTATTGTTATAAAATTTAAGATTTTATAGTCTAAGTGCATATAAATTAATAATTAATTTAAGTGTTGGTTTATAGAAATGCCACTGAGTGCATACTCAGCGTACGGTTTGTTTCTGTGCGCAGGTTAGGTACGAAAGTGACTAACGACTCAGCATCCAAGCCGATTCCGAACTCAAATACATGGTGATGTATTTTCTCTTTTGAAAATATCATGTACCTAGGTTGTCTTTTGATGTCATTTTGAGATGTGAATATTAATGGTGTATAAGATAATATTGCTTGATTTATATATACAAACATATGTCTTATAATATGGTCATTTACATGGTTTAATTTGAATTGATTTGGATGGTATTTAAATAAATTGTTTAGAAAATTTATGTTAGATATCTATAAACATACATGAGTTAGATCGTTATATTAACAAGTTTGACATGTTTTAGATGTATTTAATCATGTTTTAGATTGATTGAAAGATTGGATTTTAAGTTGCTTGTTATTCAAGGTTTGCAGGGTTGGTAAACTTAAATTGAAAGGCTCATTTTGAGTCCACATGGCCTGGCATACGGGCGTGTGATCAGACTGTGTGAGACACACGGCTTACACATGGGTATATGATTAGGTTGTGTGTTGCACCTTAAATGTTGTAAACAAAATGCCCAGGAATAGCCACACGGGCAGAGACATGGGCTTGTGTCTCAGCCGTGTAAGGCACACGGCCATAACACATAGGCATGTGCCCTAACCGTGTGAAAACTGCATTAGATTCGAATTGAAAATAAATCCACATGGGCTAAGCATATGGGCGTGTGTCTTAGCCGTGTAAAACTAATTTATTCATGAGTAACAAGTTAGAAAGTTACACGGGTAAAGGACACGGGCGCGTCCTGGCCGTGTGAGTCACATGCTATGACAACACGGGCATATCATAGAGACACACGGGCCTGTGGGCACCGTTTAAAAGGAAATTTTTGAAATTTTACAAAAAACTTTAAGAATTTCTAATCGGGTCTCGATTTGTTCCTAACTTATCGGGTTTCGATTTGTTCCTAACTTCTATGTTGGTCCTCGAAAGTTCATTAAAGGATCAATAAGACAAATTACTGAACTGTTTAATAAATATTCTTGTATTTATTCATGTTTAAACTGTAGTGTTCAGTAATACTTCATAATCCTGTTCTGATGACGGAAAAGGGTTAGGGAGTGTTACACAATGGATCCATCTCCAACAGACCAGAGGAGGCTTTGGCGAAGCAGAGGCCAAACCTTTGTTAGTGAATTCCAAATGAACGAGCATTTACTTCGTGAAATGTCTTCTAGAATTGTCTCAAAAAATTTATATTTGGATCAGAGAACTTTAACCCATAAATCATGCTTGCTTGTAAGGAGATTAAAACCCAGCTTAAGTATGAACGAGCCATTTTTTTCTTTTAGGCATCAAATTTCAATCCCTCCATTAGACTAAGGTTGACAACAATCTTCCCATTTCACCAAAGACATCTTTTTATTGGATGTTGTAATTCCCCAAATAAAAGTCCTTGCAATTCTTTCAATTTCTGCACAAATAACATGTGGAATCTTCACAATTTGCATGAAATAATTTGGAATTGATTATAACACAGAATGTGCTAAAGTAATTCTTCCTACCATGGAGAGTGATCATGCATTCCAATTATCAAGTTTACATCTAACTTTATCAACAACAAAATTGAAAGTATTCTTTATGACTCTTTTATGAAATAGAGACAAACCCAAATAAGTTCCCAAATCCTCTGAGTGGTGATACCCAAGGATATTGCATATATTTGCAACATTGTTTCTTACTCTATTTTAAAACATCATAAAGTATTTTTCTTTTACATCCTTTCAATAATTTGATATTATTTTAACATTTTTCATGCTATTAACACATTATTTTAGCATTTTTAAAAATATATATTATCTAAATTGAAACCTAAAATCTTTAAAAGTCTAATTCTATTGCACATCGATTTGTTCTTTATATTGTTTTATCAATTTTATTGTAACAACCCAATTTTTAGTGGTGTCGAAAATAGTGATTCGAGATCACTAAATCCGACGAGTGATTTCAAAAATATTATTATTTAATTATTAATTATGAGTCAAGTATGATTTTAAAAAACTTTTGAATTAATAATTTGTGATTTAGAAGAATTTATTAAGTAAATTAGGTTTGAGAACTGAGTATCGAGACCTCAATTTCATGAAACGAGTCATAAATATTTTTATAAATATTTACGGAGTGTCATTGAGTTAGTATTAAAATTTCGATAAAAAATTTTAACGTTTTGATTGTTAATTAATTAAAAAGACTAAATTGAAAAAGGTGTAAAATTTGCTAAAATGATTAAATAACTCAAGTGTTAAATAATGGAGGACTTAAAAAGCAAATTAACCCAAAGATGATGGCTTGGGCGGCATAGGTAGAAAAGAATCATGGAATTGGGTGAAATAAGGGCAAATTTGGAAAATTGTAAAAGTTTAACTACAAATGGAAATTAAAAGATTTGCTAGACATTTCTTCATCAATCTTTAGCCAAAAACAGCCATAGGAGAACTTCTAAAGCTAGTTTTTCATATTTTTACATCATATCAAGAGCCTATAGATCAACGAGAAAAAGAGAAATTAGTAAAATAGTCCCTAACTACTACAAACTTACAATTCAGCCCAGGTAAGTTCGTATAGTTAAACTTTCTTGATTATTTATTAATTTATGAATGATATAATGTATTTATTCATATTTTTATTATAACGGCCTAATTTTCAGTGGTGTCGGAAATGGTGATTTGAGATCACTAAATTCGATAAATAAGATTGAACAAGATAGTAATTTAATATTTATGAGTCAAGTAAGAATTTAGAAGAATTTGTGAAATGGTGAAATTAGTGAATTAAAAGAATTTATTAGGTCAAACGGGTCAAAAATGAGGTATCGAGACCTCAAAGTTGAAAATCGAGCTATAAATATTTTATAAATATTTATGGAGTGTCATTGAGTTAGTATTAAAGTTTCGTTAGAAAATTTTAACGTTTGGATGGCTAATTAATTAAAAAGAACTAAATTGAAAATAGCGCAAAATTTGTTAAATTGTGAGTAAATAGCTTAAGTATTTAAAAAGATGGATTTAAAGAGCAATTAGACCCAAAGGTTAATGGCTGGACGGTTTGGGTATGAAATAAGCAAGAAAACAATGTGAACAAGAGGCAAAATTAGAAATAGCATAAAAGTTAATAGTTAAATAATGATGTAATTGAAAAATCTAGACATTTCTTCATATTTTCTTAGCCAAAACGCCATATAAGGTCTGGAGAAAGCTGGTTTTTCATATTTTTACATCATGTGAGTTTAATTCTTACTTTTCTTGATAATTTTTATGTTTTTATGACTTTTACAATTAGGTCCACTTGTAGAATTCATTAGTTTTTGATTTTATGGGTGAAATTGGAAGTTACCCTGGATGGATAAGGGAATTTTATGATGAATTATTATGAAATTTAAGTTCTAATTTCATATTAAGGTGGTTTTATTAAGTGATTTTGATACGAAATGATATTTAGGACCTAATTGTGAAAAAGTTGTGAATTGAAGGTTTCTGTTGAAATTAAGAATATAAAAGGTTTTGAAATAGTTTATAATGATAAAATAAAGTGTTAATTGAGAAAAATTAGTTCAATTGATGGGTGAATTGAGCAGGGACTAAATTGTGAAAACTGTAAATTTTGGGGTAAAAGTGCAATTTTGAAATTTGAATAGCATAAATTGTGAAGTGAAATAGAATTGAAATGGATGCTAATGAAGGAATGATTTTATAATTATAGATCAAGAAAACGAACTGAATCGTGGAAAGGAGAAAATTCAAGAATAGTCCCTGAATTTCTACAACTTTTGCAAATTAGTCCAGGTAAGTTCATATGGCAAAGTTCAATGTTTTGATATGAAAATCTTATGATTGTTAAAGTATTTTATTGTTGATGAATACTATCAATTTGCATTAACTAATGAATAATGTGTAACTAAAAGTACAAATTAGTAGGAACAATGGATTTGAGTGCTTCTATTCTGTGACCCTGATGAATTGACGAAAAATATGTGATAAGTGTGCCCGTTTAAGACCATAGCTGGGCTATGGCATCGGTGCAATGTGATAATGTGACTCCGTATAAGACCATAGCTGGGCTATGGCATCGGTATAATGTGATAATGTGATTCCGTATAAGACCATGTCTGGGATATGGCTTCGGTATGATATGTGAACCGTGTAAGACCATGGCCAGGCTATGGCTTCGGTGTGTGATGCGTAACAATGTGAAAGTCCATAGTTTACTATGGCAATGTGATAATGAAGCACTCAATTCCCTTATTGTTCCTTAATTTGACAATGAAGTAAATGAGAAATGGGCCTAAGGGAGTTAAATTGTGAGTAGCCATATGGAAATTATTCCAATGAGTTATTAATGAAATTGTGATTTGGAGGATGAAATAGTTAAACTAATAGATATATGATTGTGTACGATATTTGATATGATTTGTGTTTATATGCCTATGAGCTTACTAAGCTTCAATAAGCTTACTTGTGTGTGTTTAATATTTTTATGTAGATTGACTTGAAGTGAAGTGGGTAGATCGGATCAACACAACAGGGCACACTATTCAGATCAATTCTGGTAGTTTTTGTTTTATGTTTAAAGATTTATATGGCATGTATAGAGTTTGAATGAATTGAAGTAAAGATGTTATGAACTAGTTAACAATATTTGTACTAAAACAGTTTTTGGTAAGTAGCAGTAGTTTGACTTTGAAAATTCACCATAAATTGTAGAAATTGAGTTAAGGGCTGGAAAAAAAATGAGATTAAATCCTAATGAGTCTAGTTTCATATAGAGGAGACGGTGCATGCAATTGGATTTTATGTTATGAGATATTTAAATTGTGGTGAGACAGAGTCTGAATGACTTCGAGTTCCCCTGTTCTGATTTTAGAAAATCATTAAAAATTGCAAAAAAATAATTATGAGTCATACTGTATATTTATGGATTCCTCATTGGGTCTATTTTTAACAGAAACAAACGGCATGATTATTTGAACTTTTTACAGAGAGAAATTTGGTTCGTAGTGCACAGGGGTCAAAGTAGCCAAACCCTGAAACAGGGGAGGATTTAACTAATAAAATGTACTAATTGGACCAACCAAAAATTATAAAAAAAATTGGTAAGTAGATATATGAGTATAAATTCAGGGAAAATTTACGGATTTGGGTTTCGAGTTTTATAACTCGAGATACGAATTATTTAGCAACTATGACGCAGTTGGACAGCTTGTCTGAAAAGTATGATATAAATTATCTAAATTTGGTTAAGTGCTCAAATAAGTTTAGTAGTGCCTTGTGCTCGACTCCGGCAACGGTCTCGGTAAGAGGCGTTACATTTATTATTGAAATTAAAATTTATTGTTAAAATATGAAATTGAAATGAATGTTTAAATAAGTAGAACGCAAGATAGAGTACAATTGTTTTATAGTAAATGATGAATTGACGGATAAGACCATGGTTGGACAATGACAATGTTTATATATAAGACCATAGCTGGGCTATGATTTATATGTAAGACCATAGCTGGGCTATGGCAATAATGTAAAGGATGAATTGACGGATAAAACCATAATTGGGTTATGGCACTATGAATGTAAGACCATGGTGGACCATGGCAATGTTTATATGTAAGACCATAACTGGGCTATAACACTCTGATGATAAGACCATAACTGGGTTATGGCACTATGAATGTAAGACCTTGACTGAGCCATGGTAATGTATATGTAAGACCATAACTGGACTATGGCACAAAGAAAACGATGTACTCATATTCGTAAGTTGTTCCTCGATTTAGTAAGAATTGGTCAAATACCTATGTGAATGAATTGAAAGATATATTTATTATTAATGATACTGATTTGAAAAAAGTGTGTTCATTGACTTATGTTGTATTTGATAGGGAGAATGTATGATTTATTTAAATTTAATTTATTATATTAAGTTCGGAAAGGTAAGTGTTTAATCTATTGAACTTACTAAGCTTCATTAAGCTTACTCGTGTTGTTTTATGTTCTTGTAGATTAACGTGTAATCAGGAGATCAAATCAACACATCAAGCCACACTAACCAGTTTAATCCGGTAGTTTTTGAAATGTAAATTTTGGTTTATATGGCAAGTATAAGGTTGGATTGGCAATGAAATAGTTTGATTGTGGTTGTGAATCTTAAATATTTGTATGTGTGTAATTAGTAGTAGAATTTGATAAATCAATGAAATGAGTTAAATGGGTAAGTATAAATAATTGATATATATGTAATGTTATATTATATTAGAACATGTATTGGTTGGTTTTAATTGCTTGGTTGGGATATATTAGTGTGTTTAAATGTTGTGTGTAGGTTGATGTCAAAAAGGGTGAGAAAGTGGCCTTAAAATGGCCTATTTTCATCCACATGGGCAGAGATACGGGCGTATGTCTCAGCCGTATGTGACACACGGCCATGCACATGGGCGTGTAGTCTGGCCGTGTGTCCCCTGCACCTTAAAATTTTGAAACAAAATGCTCAGATTTTAGCACATGGGCTTGTGGCTTGGCCGTGTGACCTCTGTACTTTATACACGACCTAGCTCACGGGTGTGTGGTTGACCGTGTGACCCAAGTTAGAGAATTAAACGGGTAAGGACATGGTCGTGTGCCTCACATCGAATTCCCACACGGCCTGAGATACGAACGTGTCTCCTGGCCGTGTGAGGCACACAGGTGTGTGTCCCCTGCTCCTAAGAAAAATTTTAAGATTTAAAAAAAAAAAAGTTCCCTGAGTGTCTGGTTTAGTCCCGATTCACTTCTAAAGTGTATTTTGGGCCTTGCGGGCCCATCTAAAGGGCAATATGGGTGTTATATGATTGATTCTTGATTTGTATAATAAAGGCAATGAAATATTCGTAATTAGTCTATAAAGTCCGGTAATGCTTCGTAACTCTGTTTCGGCGTCCGATAAGTGTTAAAAGTGTTACATTTATCGTCGAGTTTCATCAATTTATGCAATAATTAAATTACTCGCTTAATTTACTCTTAAACCTATAGTGGAAACAACAACTCTAATTTTGATTTGAGATGAAAAAAATCAAAATTTTCAAAACTCCCTTGATTAAACTTGTTCTAGTAAAATTTGAGTCTAAGTTTCATATTAAATTTCATGCTTAAATTAAAATTTTTTAATACTTGTTATACCTACACCATAGACCTCCTTTGTCAGCATAGTTAACCGTTATAAAAATCTGGTGACATACAATGTCACAATAGCTTTGTCAAGAGAATTCAATCTCGTGGCCTTGCCTAAATGGCACATTTAACAACCCACACAATCTACAAAAGATATAATAGGAATGATCATTGACAACATCCATAATCCATCACATTTGACAAATAATATTTTAAATCGAATTGGTATAGATATCGGATCGATTCAAAATTTTACTTGCATGATAAGTACAAATACCTTGATAAATTCAATGGTTGGATTGTTAAAATATTAATTACGAAAGAGTTTTAAACTATTTAAATTTTACACTGATGCAAGTGGATATACTTGTTTGAGTGAAAAGTAGAAAAAAGAAATGAGAGAGTGAAAAAATGAAAAGAAATAATTTAATTAATTAATAACTCAAACTCAAATAAACTTATATATTTTTTAAAAATTGGTATTCGTTTGCACTCTTAATTAATTATTTTTATTTTGAACAATCTTATTATAAATTCTGATAATGTAAACTCTTTTTAATACAATATTTAAAACTACCCATAGTCCACCCTCAACCAATAAATAGGCGCTTCAGCACATTCAAACTCATGTACTCTAATATTGACAATAATACTATTTTTTTTTCAATGAAGAAAAACTCTTTCAAATAAAAAATTCTTTGCAATGTTTATTTCTACTAGTGCTAGCATACGTCACTAACATATGAACTAACGAAATAATAAAAGAGTCATATACAAAAATACAAATTAAGATTTGCATATTTTATTACCAAAAATAATTTTTAAAATTTTATAATAAAACAATTTAAAATTAAAAAAAAATTGCATTTGTTATTTATTTTTGAAATATAACTTACTAAATAACACATCTTAAAATAATTGCATGAATAAATAATTTAAACTCCAAATTATTTATACTACAATTTGCAGTAGCATCCACAGATTTAATATTCCATTGGCCTCTTGGAAGATGTTGGGAGGCAAAAACTCAAATTTGAAATTTTAAAAAAGGTTTAATTATGCTCCCAGTCCTTATAATTTTTGAACTTTTAAAATTTAATTTTTTATGTTTTTAATTTTAAAAATTTTAATATATCTACTTGTTTGATTTAAAAATAGAATCTAATTGAACACTTGTCAACTACTATTTTCTTTGAAAGGTAAATTCATTAATTCATTCAATGAATGGAACTATACAATTTAGAGGGGGAAAATAACAAATACTTGTCGTAAATGGTAAAGGACAAGCTCCATCAACACAACAAAGGCTCTAGCCTTAGCATCAATTGAACATCATGATACGTTGACAATTGGCTTTGTCACAACTCAAGCACGACATATCTGGAGTGATTGTAAACACTTAATACGATAAGGAAATCAACCTTGGATGGTCCAAAGCATCGAGCAAAAATCAACAAAAGAATCGATCATTCACCAAACTGGAGAGGACGACAACAAAATCATCGCTAAAATCACTTGTAAAACTAAGGTTACATGCATAAGTAAGACTAAAAAGCGTGCTACAAAAGCAGATTAAAACTTCTAAAACTAAAAACCTATTAAACAATGGAAAAACAAATAAAAAAATATATAAAACTTAAAACAACACGGGTCTAATCGACTCGTGAAGTCATTTATTATTCTGAAATACTCTCAAATCAGAAACATATTAAGAAGCTGGCGAAGAACCACCCACTTTTCAAGAAAAATTACTGGTGGCTAGTGGAGTTTTAACAAACGACAGGTGCTATTGTCTGTCCATCACAACTTGTGAAAACAACAAAGATTCTCACAAAATAGATTTACAAATTGAAAAGAGAGAAGCATATGGAGCGAATAAGAAAAAGAAAGAAAAAGTTGGTGGAAGGGAGAAAAAGACAAACGATAGACAGCCCGAAGATTGACACCGCCGCTGGACAAAACAAAAGATAAGAATCAAATGGCTTAGAGAAGAAAAGAGAAACTTTTTTAAGGTTTTTAGGTTTTGAAATTTTAAACATCGAGTTCGAGTTTCAAATTTATGCGTCTTTTCAACTACTATTTAATGAAACACTTATTTTTTATATATCTATAATGTATATATGTATAAGTTTAGAAATTTTTTTGAATAAATAAAGATATCCATTTTTTATCATATTATTAAATTTACATTTAAAAATAATCATCATAAATTAAAACAGTTGAAAAACTAGGTTACAATAGTTTTATTAAAAAGTATTGTATAATCATAATATAATCTAGAGAATAGATGGAGATAATTATACTGAAAAATAGATTAGGATAGTTATATTAAAAAAATTAATTGTGATAATTATAATATAATATAATATATATTTATATTTAGACTTAATAGCTAAAAAATTGTATACGATAATTATTTTAAATTATAATAAATTGAAAGGTTGAAAAAAATAAATAGATTATGGTAGTTTTATTTTTAAAAACAAATTGTGATGATTATAATATTATTTAAAATTATTATTTAAGAATTATATAAATATTTTTTTAAAGGTTAATTTTATTTAAAAAGTTGTGATAATTATGTTTTATTGATACAAAATAGAGTTATAATTTGAAAATTGCATAAACATAAAAAAAGAATCTATTAATTAGAGTTATATATCAATTAAAATTAAAATTTAAGCTTATAAATAGTATTTAGTAGTTATACATATTCAATAATATATATATTTTAAAATTATTAGTAAAAAAATAAATATTTTTAGCATTAATAATTTAGAAGTATGCATTAAATCAATAGTTTTTTGAAGAGAAAATATCGAATCATATTTGAACGATAATAACATCGGAGAATCGTATTTGAACAACAATGACAAAAGAAAAATCAAGACAAAAAAATGTAATTGATAACACTAGTAATGAAATTTCCTTAAATTTGAATTTTTGACATTTTAATATTAATTAACTTCTATTCAATTTAAATACATGATATTTTGATATTAAATGTTCATATTTAAAAATCAAAGTTCAATTGATGACATGAATCCAAGTTTAATAAAAGTCATTTTCTAGTGATATCGATTTGTATTTAATTTTTAAATCAAACAAGTAAAGAGATTAATTCCTAAAACTAAAATAAATAAAAAAAAGATTAAATTTTAAAAGTTACATGGACATGAAGCATAATTAAACATTATAAAAAATTGTACAAGGGAGCAATTTAGGCATTAAGAACTTTTTTGTTTTGAAACCTAATACAAATATAATGCAAACATAAGTATAATACGAGCCGATTACAAAGTAGAATTTAACCAATATAAAGTATAATGGACAAAACTCATTCATGCCATGCGCATGTGTTGGGATTGAACATCCACACCAGAGTTGTTGAAATTGGACAAAATAAATTGAGAATCACTTAGTATACAATTCAAACAAAAGATTTGAACCAACCTCTAAACAAATTGCTTAAAAGTGATACAACATCAAAAATTGATAGAAAAAATTATATTTGAATTGGTCAAATCGGTAAATAATTTTTTAATTAATTTTTATGAATATTATTAATTATTATTGCACCGACAATTAAATCGAAACCTAAGAATTTAACTAGTTTAACTAGTCATAGTGCGTCCTGTCAAATGTGTCATCATAATACGGAGGATTTACTTCATGTCCTTAGGGATTGCCCTGCTGCTAAGGATGTTTGGATGCGGATTGTTCTTGTAAGTCGTCCAATTCTTTTCTAGTAGTCTCTTACATTGGGTGGGGACAAATTTGTGTTCTTTTGTGTGGATGTCAAGTGTTGGGGTCCTCTAGTCTACTCTCTTTTGGTTTAATTGTTTGGCGTATATGGAAGAATAAAAACCTTTTTAGCTTTCAAAAAATAACATGGAGTTTTATGAAAACTATTCAGATATCATTGAGTTGGGCAAAACAGTATAACTCAGTCTATGCATGGGATCCGTCTAAGAGGCTTGATTTGGATCCTAAATGTCCTTTGACAAGGAATTGGGTGCACCTTATACTGATGGGTCTATTAAGAGAGTGGCTTTGTTTTTTTGGGGGAGGTTATATGTAGACAAAATGAAGAATAGATCATTGGATATAATCATTATTTGGGGAATTGTTTAGTTTTTTAAGCTAAACTTTAGGGAGTCATTGATGGTTTGACAATTATTCAAAAAAGGGGCATAAGAATATTTCGGTACACATGAATAGCTTGGAGTTCGTTAAAATGTTACAGACTAACCATTTGAAAAAGTCACTAAGAAGAATTCATTTAAATTTACAAACTGTTGAATAGTAGTGTTTCAAACATATTCCAATAATTAAGAATAAAGTTAGTGATAGAGTTATTAAGACAATTTCAGACAAAAGTACAGAGATACAAGTGCTAGATTTGGAATTGATAAAGTAGTTGAATTTTTTATTATAATTATTTAGTACACCAAAAAAATTATTACTTTATATAATACAATTATAGACGATGAGAACACCATAGTCAAAATTTAACCAACAAACAATGTGTTGGTTGCGGTTCCTGCTGACATGTCACCGCCTTACATTATTCGTGTCTACATCATTGGCTGATTCTAAATCAAGTTGAAGAATATTTTAAAAAATCTAGGAAATGACGTGCGACATTTTTGGTTGCTATCTTTTTTTAGTCTTTTAGTTACCAATACGACGACGTCATCAAGCACTTTCTTGAATAAATTATTTAAAGGAGTTGCTCCCCGCCCCACACAACTAACCAATTTTGATTAATCACTACTAATCATCTTTTTGTTTTCCTTTTTGCCAACCACACATTCATCATTATTTTTATTTTCTTTGAGTAAGACACCACATTTATTTTTATGTTTATTTATAAAGTTGAAAATTCAATCCGGGTTTTAAGTACATCGTAAATCTTATCATTAAATTGTTCACACAATATATGTAATAAGTATAGACTGAAAAAATAACTTCTCAAACACTACAAGTGTCATTATCATTTGAGTGTTTAGACTCAAAAAAGTATACATGTGACCTAAGTGTATAGTAAAAAAATTTTAATATAAAAAGAAAAATCATGTGGCAGTCTTTCAACTTTGGCTTGTGTTGGGAAAATATCTATTTGTAAAGTTAATAGCACCTTAAATATAAATAAATTTAAATTAAGGATTATTATTTAATATATTGGTAATGGAGTTTTTTTTAACTTTATAAATCCATTAATGTGTCATTCAGTGTCTTGTTTATCATTTTTTAAAAGGATAATATTTTGTTTAGTTGGCCGTAGAAATTTTTAATTTCACAAGTAGGGTTAATATTTTGTCACGTATTTTTAAGTTGTATTTAAAATATTTTAAAATCAATAGTATGACATGTGATAAAATTTTAACTTCGATTGTGGATATATCAAACAAGTACCTTTTTAAAAGGAAAAATATATGATACATTGCAATCAGAGTTTTTAAACTTCATAAGTAGGGTTAAGAGGTTGACAAGTGTACTATTGGAATATAGTAAGCTATTTTAAGAAAAAGAGACAAGTGACAACAATGTGCTTTTTATTTATTTATTTCATAAACAACCTTAAAAAATTGACATATGTCTGATTTTAAATATTTTATTGTACCCTTATAGGAAACTTGTCAACACTTTGACATTGTTTATGAAGTCTAAAAACTCTACTAACAATATACTAAATAATAGAATAAATTATATTAGCAGGATCTTGAAATATATAGTTTTTAGGCACTAATAATAAAATATCACATCGTCAATTTTTACGAATATAAAAATCTTATTATACATTCATCCATACTTAATATCTTTTTTAATTTAATTTAACTTCAATTAAATTACTTAACAAATTAAAATTTTAATAAATAAATAAACTTGTTTTCTTCTTTTATAATTTTTAAATCATTTTAATTTTTTAGAATTTAATCTTTTTTATTTCCTTTCTTTCAAATCAGGTTTTATTTTTATGCAAATAAATTTTTTTAATTTTTTTAAATTTTAGGCAGATAATTTTTTTAAAATTTTTAATCAAATTTCAAATTTTGATAAAATCATGGTGGCTATAATTTTCCAAATTTTGATTTTTACTAGTGTTTTTATTTTTTTAGATTTTTAATAGTTGATTTTAGGTTTTTTTTTTCAATTTGTGCTTATGATTTTTATGGGTTTTTTAATTTTTAATTATTGATTTAAGCATTTTCAAATTTTATTTATTTTTGGTTATGCTTTTTCCCGGCATATAGTTTCAATACTTTTCTCCCTAAAATTTAAATTAATTAGAAATAATATCATATTTGATTAAGTGTAGAATAATATTAGTACTTAAAAATTATATATTATAAAATTATTTTAATATAAATTATTTTCATTATTTATATATATACATAATAAATTTTTAAGTTCGCTTGTGGAGTAAAAAATTTCCATAAAAATGAAAGGTTTTATTTTCAAACTAATATTGTGAAGTCAAACCAGAATAACTCCAAATAATACCAACATATTATAAGATTTAAACCCGAATAAAGAGACACACAACACACATGGTTTACGTAAAACAAGAGTTAAACAGGAAACATCAAATTTTGGGTCTCATTCTTTGCAGACACTAATGGATTAATGTTTAGCCATTCTCAATTTGAAATGGGCCATTCATTATATAAGGACTAGAGTGAATATGCAATGAGAGCCTAATTTGAAAGGAGGGCCTCCATTCTCACCCAACACTTGCAAGCCTTGACTTTGGAGCTTAGATTTTTTTTTTAATTTCGATTCAATTAATTCAATTCGATTCTACCATAAAGTGATAATACTTCGATCTTGAAATGATTCAAATTTGAAGTGATTAAAATTAGAAATGATTTTAACCTGTTATGACCTAATTCAAAAAACCCAAGCCTCAAATAGGGCAAATGGTTAATTTGGTTAATTTAGTTTTTTTTTCTTAATTTAATCGATCATCATATATAATAGTCAAATTGAATGACTTGTATGATATAAACCGACATGCTATTTTTTTGAACAATCTCATTATAAGTTTTGATCAAATATGCTCTTTTTGATACAATATCTAGAACTACCCATAATCCCTCCTCGACATATAAGTAGGAGGATAATATGCTTCAGTACACTCAAGCCCACATCCTCTTATATTGACAACAATATCTCTACTAATAAAATTAAGACTCAATCGACAATAGTATAACTATATTTAAAATAATAAAAGATATAAATATTTAGACAGCTTAACCGATTTATATATTATAAGATATAATAAATACATTTAAAATAATAAAAAATATTAAAATAAAAGTCGACCAAGTTAATCTTTGGTTATGAAATCCAATAATTGATAAATTGATCGATAATCAAATAAACCAACTTTATAATCAATTTAAATGCTAAAACTACCTAAATTAAAATTGACTTAATCAAATTAGTTGGTTCAATTGATTTTAATCGAATAATTGATTTATACTCTTCCATTAATTTAAATAAAAAATTTATCAAAACATAAAATAATTTAAATTTAAAATTAACTTAGAAGAAAAATAATCTAAAACTAAAATTAAATCCAAAATATCAAAACTTTCAAAATTCAATTTGATTCTCCAAAACTATTATACTCCATGTGTTTCATAGGTCTAGGGAATTACATATAAAAGTTGACAAGTCTACTTCTAGTAAACTAGTATGAGGAATTACATTTTGGGGTAGTGGACTAAAAGAGTTAGTGAGTACCGGACGACCTGAAAATTATTATTAAGAGGGAAATTCAAAGTTCAAACTATCAAAATTAAGGTCAAGGAAAAATCTATATTTGCCCTTTTCCACAATTTTTACTTCCTGCCGTGTGCATTTTTAGGTTTGAATTAGATTTTCTCTTTACTCCCAACATCTTTTGCAACCATTCCCAATCTTTCACCCGAAGCTCCGACCGTATGTTGCACTTGATCGACTCTTCCTGTTGTCCATTGCATTCTTGCAATCCAACGAGTGTTACAAACAGACCCTAAACACCAATTTACTGATCAAGAACAACAAATTTATCGAATTTAATTACTCTAAAATCAATTTTTGATTCAAACCCTGACCGCTCCTTTTGGTTTTTGGGTTTTTAAACATAAATTTACTTTTTTGGGAAGCTTTTAATAAAAATTTCATATACCTTAGTTTATTTGGTTTTTGGTTAAAATCCTAAAACATCTCTCTTTTTTTACCCTGTTTATTGAGTGCTTCCATGAAATAAAATAGATTAAAAAATTGATTAAGATAATGTCACATCAAATTCCATTACTAAGAAAATGAATGAAGGATCAAAATAATAAATTATTGTAACGATAATTACCAAATTGAAATTTTTTTATTTGAGTAACTAAATGAAAATGCTTCAAAAGTTAAATAATTCCGTAAAGTACAAAGTAGCTTCTGTTATTATCTTTTTATTAGAATAATAAGATTTATTAAAACTATTAGTACATGTCATTACTGCCAGAACTTAACAGTACCAAAGTGATAGACCGAAAAATACCAAAAGTATTAAATGGACAAATTGAAAGTACAAGTACCATATTGAAAATTTTGGTAAAGTACAGGAGTAATTTCTGGAATTATCGGAAAAAATTTTGTGATCAAATATAATAATAATAATAATTTAATACTTGTAAAGGAATCGTGGGGCCAGTTAGTTGTTTGGTACGTGCGTCTTTCACCGGCTATATTTTATTACTGGTCAAATTATGGTATTAATGGTTGTATTATTATATAAATTGGGTATTTAATCTATTTACTTTAATTATAATTTCTGAATTTTGAAAATTTAGTTTTACCTAAACAGTAGTAGTTAATTTCATTAAATCAAATTGCTATTTTTCATGTACTATTCGTAAGTTGTGAATGTAGTTTATATTCTCTAATATGATCATTTTTAGTTTGTATACTTTTGAATTTTGAAATATTAATATTGACTCAAAATAATAGTAGTTAAATCTATTAACTAGAATGATATTATTTTTTTGTGAGTATTATCTAGAAATAGCAAGTTTATATGCAATTGCATATGTGATGACATGTTTGTTGTATAATATTTTGAAAATAACATTTTGAACTTAATAAAATTAATTACTACAACGGTCCAACAGTTTGAAATTAGTTTTTTAGCGGTCCAACAGGTTCTTGGTTCCAACATTGGAGTTTGAATTAGGTAATTGTTTCCACGTCGAGGCTTAAATTTTATTTTATCCAAGTTAATTTTTGAATTTGACAATTATTTTCACATTAGGACTTGAACTTAGCAATTGTTACCAGATTAGGCCTGAACGTTAAGGCTCTCAAGGAAATATCATAGACTAACTTGGACAAAAAAAAAAAGGTTCAAGCCTCAATGTGAGAACAATTGTCAAGTTGAGGGCCTAACTTGAAACAAAAAACATTTAAGCCCGAATATGAAAACAATTGCTAAATTTAAGCCTCAAAAAGTGATTTAACCTTTTTAATTTTGAAATAGTATATATAGTAATTAATTTTCGTTTTTTCCTTGCACATTATGGTGACTTTAATGGCGCGACTTTGACTTAGCCAACGAAATTATTAGAAACACACACATACTGACATTCATACATGCGTCTGTTGTTCCAATAGGGTCGGAAGCGTGTAAATTATTGTACTAAAAAATCACACAAAGTTCAATTCCCAGGGAAGAGAGGTGGATCACATGGATCTCTTAAATACCAAGTCTTTCCTTAGACAGAATATCCCTTCTATAGTAATTTAATAGCACAATTAAATACTACTATTATACCCTCAAATATTGAAAGAAAAATAGGACAAGAAAGAACACAAGAGATTTAACGAGGTTCGGTAAATTATACCTACGTCCTCGGGCACTAACACCAGATGATAACTTTACTATCTCCAAAGTATTACAAACAAATAGAATTCCTTAAGAATTCTCAAATGGGAGAAGAGAGAAAACTAAGAGAGAAAGATTGGTTGGGATGATAGAAATGAGAAATGAGAAGGCCTATTTATAGTTGAGGTTCAAGGACCAAACAATAAATAGCCCATTATCTCAAGGACCAAAAAAAAATTATCCCATGCCACTTTTTCAAAGTCAACTTTAGGGTGCTAAACTTGCACCACTTTGTATTGTTTGCCATTAATGTTGTCTCCCATTAATGTTAACAATCTCCACCTTGAAGATTTGATTAGGATAATCACATCTTCACACACTTCCTTCAACTCCCCAAATTCGATAAAGTTATCTTTTGTAGTGCCTACAAATGCACTCTCGAGCGCCATACACCTGAAGGTGCTCAAATTCTCAGGATGTTAATCAAGTTCAAACAATGATTAAACTTGATTGTTGTTACCACCTTGGTCATCATATCTGCGGGATTATCTGCTGTCGGAATCTTCTGAAGTAGAATTTTTCCTTTTTCAAAGACTTCCCGCACAAAGTGATATCTTACGTCGATATGCTTGGTTCTTGAATGATAGACTTGATTTTTCGCTAAATGAATAGCGCTCTGACTGTCACAATATAAACTTATGTGACTTTGAACAACTCCTAAGTCTTTCAACAATCCATTAAGCCAAATAGCCTCCTTAACAGCTTCTGTAACTGCCATATATTCTGCCTCTGTAGTAGACACAGCTACTGTAGACTGTAAGGTAGACTTCCAACTTACTGGGGCTTTCGCAAGAGTAAACAGATACCCCGTAGTTGAACGACGTTTATCTAAATCACCAGCAAAGTCGGAATCAACATATCCAACTACAAACTGACCAAGTGCTTCATCCTGTTCAAAAATTAAACCAACATCTACGGTTTTTCGAAGATACCGTAGAATCCATTTCACAGCTTGCCAATGTCCTTTTCCAGGATCATGCATATACCTGCTCACAACTCCAACATCTTGTGAAATGTCAGGCCTCGTACACACCATCGCATACATCAAACTCCCAACTGCATTAGCATATGGGACTTTCGCCATATATTCTCTTTCATCTTCAGTCTTCGGAGATAATTGAGCACTAAGTTTCAAATGAGAAGCAAGTGGGGTACTTACATGTTTTGTGTTTTCATTTACACCAAAACATTGTAATACCTTTTTCAGATATTGCTTCTGATTTAAACAGAGCTTGCCTCTCGGTCTATCTCTACTTATCTCCATGCCGAGAATCTTCTTGGCCTCACCTAGATCTTTCATCTCGAACTCTTGATTCAACTGAGCCTTCAGCTTATCTATCTCATTTTGGCTCTTCGAAGCGATTAACATATCATCAACATACAAGAGTAGATAAATGAAAGATCCGTCATGCAGCTTCTGCAAATATACACAATTGTCATATTTGCTTCTTGTGTACTTCTGCCTTCTCATAAAGCTATCAAATCGCTTGTACCACTGCCTCGGGGATTGCTTCAATCCATATAGCAATTTGTTAAGCTTACAAACCCAATTTCTACCACCAGCATCTGTGTATCCTTCTGGCTGAGTCATATAGATCTCCTCTTCTAACTCACCATGCAAGAAAGCCGTCTTAACATCAAGTTGAGCTAGCTCCAAATTCAACTGTGCTACCAAGGCCAACAAAATTCTAATGGAGGAATGCTTCACAACAGGGGAAAATACATCATTGTAGTCAATTCCCTCCTTCTGAGCGTAGCCTTTAGCTACCAATCTTGCCTTGTAGTGAATATCCTTCTTGCTAGGAGATCCATCTTTCTTTGCGAATACCCACTTGCATCCGATTGCCCTTTTACCTTTTGGTAATTGCGCCAACTCCCAAGTATTGTTCTTCCGGAGAGACTGCATTTCTTCATCCATGGCGCTTTTCCATTTATCACTTTCTAAGCTTTGCATTGCTTCTTGATAAGTGATAGGAATATCATCAACAACGGGAAGGGCGTAGGCCACCATATCAGTAAATCGAGCAGGTTTACGAATTTTTCTCCGTGGCCTTGCAACTGCAATTGGTTCTGGTGTACTTAGTGGTTCTTGGGTCAGAACCTCTTCAACCTCTAATTCCTCCATTGTGGCTGGAGAATTAGACTTATTAACTGGGCAAATCCCCATCTGCTCAAACTCCACCTGTTTTGGAGTACACTCCACCTGCTGTGGAGTATTGCTCGTCTGAATATCTTTATCTGCTACATTTTTCAATGTGGCAGATTCATCAAAGGTAACATCTCTGCTACAGATCATTTTCTTTGTGCTTAAGCACCAAAGACGAAATCCCTTCACTCCAGAAGTGATTCCCATAAAGAGAGCTTTCTTTGCCCTCGGATCTAACTTTGACTCCTTCACATGGTAATATGCAGTGGTTCCAAAGACATGTAAGGAATCATAATCTGTAGCCGGTTTTCCAGACCATACCTCCATAGGAGTTTTTCTTTCTAATGCAGATGATGGCAAACGATTAACAAGATGGCCAGCGTATGTCACAGCCTCAGCCCAAAATTGCTTGCCCAACCCAGCATTGGACAACATACATCGAACTTTCTCCAGCAATGTTCGATTCATACGCTCTGCCACTCCATTCTGTTGTGGTGTATCCCTAACTGTGAAGTGTCGAACAATACCATACTCTTGGCACATATCGAAGAACGGATCACTTTTATATTCCCCTCCATTGTTCGTCCTAAGCCGCTTGATTTTCTTGCCAGTCTGGTTTTCGATCATAGTTTTCCATTTAAGAAAAACTCCAAGCACTTCATCTTTAGTTTTCATGGTATACACCCAAACTCTTCTGGAAAAGTCATCAACAAAAGTAACAAAGTAGTGTTTTCCTCCCAACGAAGGTGTTTTGGAAGGCCCCCACACATCTGAGTGAATATATTCCAAAATACCTTTTGTATTATGGATAACAGTGCCGAATTTCACTCTCTTTTGCTTTCCCAGAACACAGTGCTCACAAAATTTTAATTTGCAAGCCTTTGCACCTTTCAACAATCCTTGCTTTGCCAGAATTTGCAAGGATTTTTCGCTGGCATGTCCCAACTTCATATGCCACAACTGCATTGAGTCCAAGTCTTTGTTACCGGAAGCTGCAGCGACTGCTCCAATAACTGTACTACCTTGGTAGTAATACAAGTTATTTTTCCTGATGCCCTTCAATATCACAAGTGCGCCAGATGTCACTTTCAAAACCCCATCTCTCATAGTAACAACTGAACCATTGGATTCCAAGGCTCCCAATGAGATGAGATTTTTCTTCAAACTGGGCACGTACCGAACATCAGTCAGAACTCTGGTTGATCCATCTTTATTCTTTAATTGGATTGAACCTATCCCAACAGTTTTACAGGCATTGTCATTGCCGATATAAACAACTCCTCCATTTAGTTCTACTAAATCAGAGAACCACTCCCGGTTAGGGGACATATGATAGGTACAACCCGAATCCAATATCCACTCTTCTGAATGGAACGACGATGATGATGCAACTAGTGATAGTTCAGAGTCACTAGTATCATGCTTAGCAACACAAGCATCTACAGCAGCTTTTCCCTTATTCTTCAGCTTTGGACAATTTTTCTTCCAGTGGCCTTTCTCATGACAAAAAGCACATTCATCTTTCCCGAGTCTGGACTTTGACTTTGATCTCCCTTTTTGAGTTTTCTTCCGAGTGTATGAACGACCTCGGACTACTAAAGCTTCTGTATCTCTGATTGAGTTTTTCTGTTTGTCCTTCTTTCTCTGTTCATAACTGTATAAGGCCGCACAGACTTCGCTCAGAGATATATCACTCCTGCCATGAAGTAGAGTAGTTTCTAGGAACTCAAACTCCTCAGGAAGTGACCCCAATAGCATCAAAGCCAAATCTTCATCTTTGAATGTCTCATCCATATTCAGCAAATCAGTGACTAACTGATTAAATTTGGTGATGTGATCATTCATTGTGGTACTTGGGACGTATGTGAAGCGAAACAGTCTTTTCTTCAAGTGGAGCTTATTTTGACTGTTTTTCTTCAAAAAATTTTCTTCAAGTGCCACCCACAACTTATTTGCAGAAGTCTCCTTTGAAAAAGTATACCTCTGCTCTCGAGAAAGGCATGATCGAATTGTGCCACATGCCAACCGATTGATCGCCTTCCAATCTTTCTCCTGTACATCATCTGGTTTCTCTTCATCAATGGCAATGTCTAGACCCTGCTGAAAAAGGGCATCTAGAACCTCACTTTGCCACATACCAAAATGGCCCGTGCCATCAAAGATCTCCACGGCCAATCTTGCATTTGCAATTGTCGGTCTTGTCCACATGGACGATGTTGAAGCTCCTACACCGACCGTTTTCTCCATAATCTTTCAATATACCTAAGGAAATCTTTTCTGATGTGGAAGATCAGTTCAAACTGCAACCACAGAGCATACTACGATTAACCTTCGGCTCTGATACCACTTGTTGTTCCAATAGGGTCGGAAGCGTGTAAATTATTGTACTAAAAAATCACACAAAGTTCAATTCCCAGGGAAGAGAGGTGGATCACATGGATCTCTTAAATACCAAGTCTTTCCTTAGACAGAATATCCCTTCTATAGTAATTTAATAGCACAATTAAATACTACTATTATACCCTCAAATACTGAAAGAAAAATAGGACAAGAAAGAACACAAGAGATTTAACGAGGTTCGGTAAATTATACCTACGTCCTCGGGCACTAACACCAGATGATAACTTTACTATCTCCAAAGTATTACAAACAAATAGAATTCCTTAAGAATTCTCAAATGGGAGAAGAGAGAAAACTAAGAGAGAAAGATTGGTTGGGATGATAGAAATGAGAAATGAGAAGGCCTATTTATAGTTGAGGTTCAAGGACCAAAAAAAAATTATCCCATGCCACTTTCTCATTTCTCATTTCTATCATCCCAACCAATCTTTCTCTCTTAGTTTTCTCTCTTATCCAATTTGAGAATTCTTAAGGAATTCTATTTGTTTGTAATACAAAGTGGCAAACAATACAAAGTGGTGCAAGTTCCAAATTTAGTGATCTTCAGAATGCAAATCTATCTGGTCAATTGGTTCCACAGCTCGGGCAGCTTCCAAATTTGCAATACTTGTAAGTTGCTAATTTTAGATCAGTAAAAGATAAATAAATGGAGGAAAAGCAGAAATTCAGCTTTCTTTGCCAAATACATAGTTATTGATGTTTTTGATTGGTTTGAATAAAAGTTTCTATAATGCCCAAGTTAAACTTAGGGTGAAATTTCCAGCATTCCACGTTAGAAAAAAAAGCAGCAGCAGAAATAGTTGTAAGTGCAGATGTTCTGTGCTTTTGTCACTGTTGGTTTTAATTTGTATGCCATCTTAACCCTCCATTGGGTTTTTGCATATTCATTCAATGATTAGTAATCTAATTCAAATTTTTGTGACAGGGAGCTTTCTGGTAGTAACATATCTGGGATAATCCCTGAGGAGCTTGGGAATTTGACGAACTTGGTGAGCTTGGATCTTTACTTGAATAATTTATCTGGAGGCATTCCAACTACCCTGGGCAAGCTTACAAAATTGCGTTTCCTGTACGAACATTTTAAAATTTTTATGTAGCTAACTTATTTAGTTTCACCGTGCTTTTGCTTTGTTGTGATGTTTGTTTTGATGTATCTGGAAGGCTTTTATGCATAGATATTGCTAGATGAACTAGACAGGTAAATGATATTGTTATTAGTGTATAAGCATTGACTTAGCTAATCATAATTGGATGAAGATTGCTAAAATGACTAGATTAGGAATAAGAACCTAGAACTACCAATGAGCCAATAACACTTTCCCTTAACTGAGAGGACATCTTGATTGTTCAAAACCCATTGTTTTTATCCAAAATGCTGACTCTTAGCAAACTTAGAAATGCCCATCATGGTACCAAAGGCTAGCTATGGTGCAAAACACTATGGTTGTTGGTGTTAATTCGCAAGTTCTGTATTATATTTCATTCTTGTTTTCTTTAATCATGATCTGGTTTGCACAGCAAGAGACTGATTGCTCATCAAATCTAATAATCAATGGGATGAAAATATTTTGCCTAGTGAATTTACCATGTATAATATATTCACATATATATGACTTTAGTATATATAGCATAATATACTAAAAATATTAGTATATTGTAGAAGGTAAAATAGCAGAGTGAGTTGGAGTGGAGCAAGATTATTAAGGGAGGCCAGTAGATGGTGCGGATTTGGGTATTTACAGATATCCGACTTGTTTTCGTATATTTGGATAATGCTTGGTTTCAGATTATCTAATTACTATTCATCGCAGATGCGGATAGTAACACTCGGATATTCATTATTTGAATTTATTTTACTTTTTCAAATAATGAATTTAGATGTAGATATCTGAATCCGTTATTTCGCTTTTATGTTTAATAAAAACTTGCTAATTGAGAATTTTTAGTGCATTTGAATAACCGATGAATAATTTAATTAATTTTGATTTTATTTGAATACTAATACTCAAATTTAATGCAAATATTAAATGTATTCATATTCAAATTTTATAGAAATTGCAAATATTAGATTTATTGCCATTCCTACCTCACTCCACGACTTGCATCCATCTTTTTGAAGAAAATCTCTGCATATGGAGCGTATCGGCACACAAATCCATAGAGCAGCTCGGAGTTTGCCATATCTAATTTTGATGTATGGTCTTGATAAGGATATGAAGAATTGAGTTGGTGTGATTGTGATACCCATCTCACATATGATACAATTGTGATTGTTAGGATCCATACCAGGGTCCACATCAACCATTATTGGCAATCATAAAAAACAGAATAGGATCAATCAGTCAGACTGGTTAACCGAAAATCAGAGGCTTATCTAATTCTTTGCAATATAAAGAGTTGGAAATAATTTGAGTTGGTCAAAACCAGTTCAATCGGAGATTACCACATTCATCTCGGCCTGCTCTTATGCGGTTCAATTTGATGTGAATGTGATTGTTATCTGTGCTCTAGTTATTTGCTAAACATATTTTTTTATGAATACATAACTAGTCATCTTATTAACGTGCAATATAATTGATGCCTTTCTTTCCGTGGAACAGGCGTCTCAACAACAACTCATTGACAGGTACAATTCCTGCGTCCTTAACTACTGTTATGACACTGCAAGTGCTGTGAGTGTTGCTATCAGAAATTCTTTTTCCTCACCTTAGCTTCAAGTACAATACATAATGGCGTGGGAATTTTATCATCTAATGCAGGGATCTTTCGAACAATCAGCTAGTAGGAGATATTCCTGTTAATGGTTCCTTTACGCTATTCCATTCGAGCAGGTTTCTCTTTTATGTTATCTCATTTCGCAATCACCCTCTTACTCCTAACTCCTGATCCACACCACCAATGTTTCCATTTTTCCGTATATAATATTCTTAGTCTAGTCACTTAAGTTGCTGCACCTTTTTCTCACAGTTTTAGTAATAATAAACTCAACAATCCTCCACCAGCTTCGCCAACTTCATCAGGTCTGATCTCGATTTTTTTTCTTATTATCACTGCTAGTAATTTCAAATTGTGTCTAACTTTGAGGCCTGCTTTCATTTTATTAGAGATAAATCTTAAAATTATACATAAATTTTAATTTAATGTATAATTGTATGCATAAATTTTAATTTGATGCAATTATACACATGAAACTTTGATTGTGATTTGAATATATAAATGAAATTTTAATTTTGGTTCAATCATATACATTTAAAGAAATAAATATATCAATTTATTTTTATATTGGATAAATATAATCACTTCTTATGCAATATATAAATATAAATTGATGTTATATCCATAACTGTGTTAATAATTTGTGAGAATTGAATCAAATTAAAATTTTATGTGTAAAATTGTAGAAAATTAAAATTCATATATACAATTACACATTAAATCAAAATTAATGTACAGTTTTGAAATATATCTATTATTATTATTATTATTATTATTATTATTATTCATTCTTTTCTTGAGATATTCCTTGCAATTTGTTTGCATTTGCAACTGTTTCTGGTGTTACCACATCCATATGTCTATAAAATGCAAAGAATTACGGTTAAATGGTAATTATTTTATATAAAAATAATTTAATTAACTTATCTAAAGCTTAATCTATATTGAATTAAGTATAAATTTAAAATACCTAATTTTACTTAAAATCAAATATAATTTAATCAGGATTTAATCATATACAGCTTTAATAAATTTTAAAGTAATTAAAGTTTCATTATTTTGTAATTAAAAATGGATGAAAATGAATTAATCAAATCGACAATACATTATAAATAATAACAAGGATATATTTGCATGTTTATTTAGAATTTACTCAATTTAGCATTGCTTAGTTTAGTTCAAGATTGTAATGTTTAACATTGTTCGCTTTTCAGAAGATAAAATATTTGTTTTAAACATGATGTTGTCAAGTAAAAATATTCAGTTAAATGATATTTAAATTTATTAATATATGATATATGAAATATATTAACTTAAATTATAATTAAAATATAAAAAAATATATTTTATTATAACTCATTATTAATATTTTGATATATAAATTAAAGCCCCATTCTTCATTGCATTTAGGGTTCTAAAAATACTTTTCCACCGTAGAAGCAATGAAAAAACATTTGGCTTTTGGGATCAAAACTGTGGTGGAAAAGTGTTTTTTCATCTAAAAGCAAAAGTTGAGATTTAAGTGTTTTTGACTTTTGAGTTTGGAAGTGAAAATTATCAAAATACTCTTATTTATGTTAACTATTTAAATGGTATATAACAAATTAAATTAATTTATATTTTATGTATTCTTAGTTTTAGAAGTAATTTATATTAATTATTTAAAAGTTATTTAAAATTTATACTTTACGCACCATTGTATTAAAATATTTAAATATCATATAACTTAATTAATTTTTAACTTTCCACTATTATGTTAAAAAAAAAGGACATTTTAACCTTCTTTCACAATTTTTTACAGCAGTGAAAAATACTAAAATTAGCAAATGTACTTTTTTACCATATTTTTGGAAAAACTTTTTTCTAAAGACACTTTTCAATCGCAATAGTAATGAAGAACTAACCCTAAATTTTAAGTAATTTTTAAGCAATGAATATAAATTGTTTGTAAAATTTAATTTGAATATACAAACTATATTTTAGATATTAAAATTATATAGAAATATACCCTTTGGCTATGATAAATGAGGTTGAATAGATAATTTATCTCAAAAGTGATTTCTAAAGGTCATAAGCTAGAAATTTTAACTTTTTAAAAATAAAAAGTCGATTGCCTATAACTTAAAAAGTGATTTCAACTTGAAATGTGCTTTTCAAAACAATGCTAAACACTACCTCATTTGATTTTCTTTAAACCTGAGTGAGTAATTAGGTATTTTAAATTTTAGGGATAAGTATATTTTACACTGAAATTTAGGGAGTTGGTGTCATTTTCTCTTATAAATATTAATGATACAGCTGTAGTAAGGGTATTTATATTTGTCTAACTTTGTACTGGCAGGTAATAGTGTCATTGGTGCTATTTTTGGAGGAGTTTTTGCTGGAGCTCTCCTGCTGTTTTCTGTTCCTGCAATTATATTTGCTCGGCGGCATAGTAGGAAACGACAGGATCTTTTATGTAATGTCCCTGGCTGGTGATTTTTAATAGATAGTTTTCGTTGATATTATGCCATTGCAGGCATGTACTCACTTTATCTAATTTTCTTTATAGCTAAGGACCCAGAATATCATTTGGGACAACTTAAAAGGTTTTCTTTGCATGAACTACAAGCGGCAACTGATTATTTTAGCAACAAACATGTTGTGGGTAGTGGTGGTTCTGGTAGAGTTTATAAAGGTCATTTAGTTGATGGATCTCTTGTGGCTATAAAAAGACTGAAACAGGGGTATACTCATGGTGGAATGCGGCAGTTCCAAACTGAGGTCGAAATGGTAAGTATGGCTGTGCATCGAAATCTACTACGTCTACGTGGCTTTTGCATGACCGCTACAGAACGGTTGCTTGTCTATCCCTTTATGGTTAATGGTAGTGTTAGATCCTGTTTAAGAGGTACTGGCTATTCTCTCTTTGCTCATCCATACAGTCATATATTTCTTATTCCTCCAATGCTGTCCTATTTTGTTTTATATATGTCCTTCTGGTTACGAATTTAGTTCAATTATTTAAGCTTGTGTGAGCTTCAATTATCAGTATTGATTTCTAATTTTGTGAATAAATTTTGAACTACTGATCATGTATCTTTATCTTGTTTTAAGATGTCTTGATTTTCTTTTAGTGCATATATTTGGTAAATGCGGATTGTCCTTAATTCCAAGTTGAGAAATTCATAGAATCCAAATAATTTGTGAGCTCTTCTTATTACAATGAATCATCTATTGATCTGTCCTTTTACCTTCTCTAGAGCGTCCAGAGTCTCAAGCACCACTTGACTGGGGTGTAAGAAAACGGATTGCACTGGGGGCTGCGAGGGGGATTGCATATTTTCATGATCATTGTAACCCCAAGATTATACACCGTGATTTGAAGGCTGCAGATATATTGTTGGATGAAGAATTTGAAGCAGTTGTTGGAGACTTTGGGCTGGCCAAATTGATGGACTACAAAAATACTCATGTCACAACTGCTGTTCGTGGCACAATGGGTCATATAGCCCCTGAATACCTGTCAAGTGGAAGGGCATCAGAGAAAACTGATGTTTTTGGGTATGGTATTATGCTTCTTGAACTCATTACAGGACAAAAGGCTGTTGATCTTGCTAGACTTGCAAATGATGATGTCATGTTGCTTGATTGGGTATGTGCTATCTTCCTATCATGCATAAACCTAATGGTGATGCATTGCATTCCAAAGTTTAACTTTATGATTATTGTCTAGTGTTGAAATCATGATATTCGTGCTTTGCTTGGTTGGCCAAAAGCAAGACACTAAGTACACTATTGCAGAAATACATTATTTTCCTTACAAGGTTAAGAAGGTTCATTAATTTTGAGAATGTAACAAATGTCATCGTATTTGTCAGCTTCAACTACATTAAGTTCAAGTACAGCTTAGAACTGGTATGAGCTGTTTTTTGTTTCACGTTTTATCTTCAACTTGATAGCAATGCTGACATTTTAGGTAGAAGGGCTTCTGAAAGGCAAGAAGTTGGAAACGCTGGTTGACTCTGATCTTCAAGGTAATTACATAAAGGAAGAAGTGGAACAGCTAATCCGGGTGGCTCTTTTATGCACTCAAAGCACCCCAGTGGGAAGGCCTAAGATGGCCGAAGTGGTCAGAATGCTGGATGGTGATGGCTTGGCTGAAAGATGGGAAGATTGGCAGAAAAAGAAAATGTTCCACCAAGAGTTTAGCAATACCCGCCACCCCAATGTGAATTGGATTATCACAGATTCCACTTCTCGCATCCTTCCAGATGAACTGTCAGGTCCTAGGTGACCACTTCTCTAAATATAGTAAGTCTTCTGGCAGAGCTGGTTTTGTATTTAAGATTTATGCATTGTTCACATTTGTGCCTATAATTTTTCTTCCTTTTCGTTTATTGTTCTCATTTTGGCCCCATTTATCTTGTTGTTGCAGTTGTTATCACATATTGTGCGGAGTTGTTTGGTTGTTGCTGTAATCTTTATAGGGTTGCCAATGCCAATTGCAGTCGTGAAATCAATAGGTTCTATTGAAAAACATGTAAGACCTAAGAAGGGCGATCAAAGAAGCATCCATGTTATTCTGATATACCCAAAAGATACGTATGTTACTCAAAATTGTTACATCAATAAATTATTCATCACATTAAACTTTTTTGCATAATTTCTATCATTCTCCTGATTCTCTTTTCTTGTAAATTGACACTAGAGACATTTGTTCAATATTTATGTTGGACATATATTTGGATATGCTGTATGAAAAACTTAGAAAATGTTGAACATACTCGTATTGAATATGTATACACCCAGATCCGACATTTATCCGAATCCATTTAACATAGTTGATGGCTATTCGTTTCTTTACAGCTCAAATTCACTCTGTGGAAAACTGCATTATGGTAAATAGGATAATGTGATGTGTCTAGCTAATCTTCCATAAAGCATTTCCCTGGTTTTTTTACTGTTATAGCCTTATGACATCCAAATTAGGTTCTTCATCCTACAACTCCCTAACCAGCATTTCATTTTTATACAAAAGAAGTTGTTTGGGGGATATAAAAATAGTTACAGATGTTGGGATTCGAATTCAGACACATTGCATACCACCTGTTAAGGTTTGCTATATAAACTTTTTGAAGCCTTTATATAAATATATATATTTAGAGGATCATATCTTCACACTCGTGTTTGTTTAAACGGTCATCAATGCTTTAAGGAAAAAAAAAAAAAGAATCCGAGTATTCAAATGCGAGTGTTTTTCTTGCCTCAGTTCTTCTCGGTATATTGTTTGACAGAAATAATCTTATGGGAAAGTTTCCGTTGTTTGGAGTTCAATGATTATCATTACTTGAATTGTGGAAAGCTTTCCTTTGCCACTACATTTATTTTCTAAATCAAGCTGCTTATTTACATAGAATTGTGATTGTTAAGTTTAACAAGTCTACTCGGAGATGTGGTTCTTTTTGTAACTGCTCAAATACTAAGTTTGGCTGTGGGCATGAGGCCTTAGCTTAGTGGTAAGGAGGAGACCTCTAAGCATTGAGATTTCAGGTTGGTCCAGATTTATTCTGTGAGTCGTCCTTATATATTTTGGTTTGTCACTTTGACTTTAATTGTTATAATGTTATTTAATACTTTAAAAGTGTGGTGATCTGATTGTAGCTCCTCTTATAGTTATTACTTCAACTTCAAATATATAAATAAAGTCTGGATGCTAAATTAGTGTTTTGGAAAATCTCAGGCCAGCTGTTCAATTATTGACTGATTGGTAGATGCTTTCGCCTCTCTTGGTCTAAAGGTCTGTGGTGGTTAAAAGTTAATGGCCCCATACTGAGTGCATTTTCCTGGTTCTAACACAGAAAGTCTTGAGAAGACGCGTATAATAAGTTGTTAACCGGTTCAACTCAACTCGAGGGCTAAATTGAGTGAGTATTTGTACAGTTTGTCATTTTTCCTTTGAAATTTAGAAGTCTTTATGAAGACTTTGAGTTAGCCAAAATTATCATTAGTTAGCCAAAATTATCATTTAAAAGAATAAAAGAAAGGGGGAAAAAACAGCTCTCTCAGTCTGTTTCTCACCGGTCACTTCCGACTAACCAAACATAGAGAAAGTGCCATTTTTTCTTGAATATTGAATCGAACTTTTTTATTTTTGGGCTTTAGTAATAGACTTTGGATCAGTCAAAGTGGATGATTGGCGACGATCTGTGGGTGTTTGGCCCTTTAAATCAAAGTAACAACAACAACGACAACAACAAAAAGAAAGGAGCTGTTCATCTCTGTTTGTTTATGGTTGATTTTGGCGTTGCACTTGGGTCTCCGAGTTGCCGGCAATGTGGAAGGTTCTTTACTGTTATTTTTCCCCCCATTTTGGCCTTTTCTTTTTGTATTCCGATTTCCTTTAATGCACTTTTTAAAAATGAAACTATCTATTATTTAACGAAAGCTTTAGGATTTAAATCAGAATAATAATTTATTAGTTAATTGTCCGTACTTGTCTCTTGCATGTTTGGTCTGGATTTGAAGTTTGGTGAAATTATCAATGCTTTATCTTCATCAATGTCTCAAGTCACGTTTCATCAAGGTATATAGGACTTATTTAGAAGGTTTGCAGTGGTCTACATTAGAAACTCACTTAGGTTTCAATCATACTTCTAGCAGATTCATATTTTTTTCAATTTCTAACTTCACATGCATACATACCACTCATTATCTTATTCTTACAACACATCATATACCCCATTCGCAAACATATAAGACCTTACGATGCTTTCACACATACATACACTCATCAATTACACGAGAAGACATCAACATACCCTAACCATTCATTTTTAACATTCATGAGTCAAGTTAAAGACTCATCTGAAACTCATATTTACTAAAACACAAAGGTTTTGTTTTGATGATCCTACCCAAACCAGCAGCAGCAACTATTTAAAAGATTATAAACTTCCATTAAAACTTCATTTACAGATAGTTTACCAACATCACAATTTCAGACGACTCTCATGCAGAACCCCTAATTCACACCCTACTATTAATATACTTCTTAACATCCTCACTCTTACAAAATGATAATAAGCAGAGTTATCAAATTTACCAGAAGGTTGAAACATCCACTGATTAACCTAAAAACCTTACCTTCCAGCTTAGCGAAGAAGAAAAGAATATTAAAATTTAAAAAGAGTCTAGAATTTGGAACAAAAAGAAAGAAAAGACCTTCTGAATGAACCCTTCTTGTAACACCCCCTTACCCGTATTCGACATCGAACAGGGTATGAGGCATTAATGGACTTAAACACAATCAAACACATAAAACCGAACCATAAAATTTCATTCCAATTAAAATCATTCATTCATATTCTTAACGTTCCTTATACGACTTACGAGGCCTACAATATACATTAGGGATGGTTCGGGGCTAAACCGAAAACATTCGGAGCTTTTTGGAAAACTTAGAAAAATTTCATCATGAAACAGGGCTACATGCCCATGTGGGTAGGCCGTGTGGTCACACACAGCCGTGTCCCTAGCCCGTGGAGCTCTCTGACTTACATTCAAGAAGAAACTTGAGTCACACGGCCTGAGCACACGCCCGTGTTGCTAGGCAGTGTGGTAATTAAAATTTCACATTTTAAGTGCAGACTTCACACGGCCATGTTAGAGCCCATGTGTGTCAAACGGCTAAGCCACACACCCGTGTGCTAGGCCTTATGTCTAAACCTGGACATTCTGTTTCTTAATTTTAAGATGTAGGAGACACACTGCCCTAACACATGCTCATATGGCATACACGGCCTAGACACACGCCCGTGTGGACGAAAATAGGACTCTTAAGGCCACTTTTCTCACCCTTATACTATCCTCCTGCACAAAAACACATTTATATACTAAGTAAGTCCAACCAATCAACCATTTCAAGCTAAAACATGTATATTTCATTATCTAACACAACCATCACATTCATTTTACTTTACATATTTAATCATTTATACTTTTATATTATCATTTCAACCCCCTATACATGCCATATAAATCAAAAAGTTGTTTACAAAATCTACTAGAGTAAATCTGGATAGTGTGATCCTCGATGTAGATCCAATCCTCCGAATGTATATACGTCAATCTACAAAAATAGTAAACATACACAAGTAAGCTTATAGAAGCTTAGTAAGCTCATAGGCATAGAAAATAAATCTTATCGAACATTTTATAACAATCATGTAATATACGATTTCACTAATTCCTCCTGTCAATCACAAAATCAGCGATAAGTTCACTTGATTAAATTCAATGTCACTTATTAACTAATTTTAATTTCTCGGGCCCATTTATCATTTACCTTTCTTAATCAAATTAGAGAACGATTATGGAATTGAGTACTTCATTTTCATAATGACATAGCAAAACTATAGTCTTGCACATAGTCACATATCACATACAGAAGCCATAGCCCAGCCATAGTCTTACACGGATCACATATCACATTGATACCATATTCCAGATATGGTCTTACACAGAAGCACATATGTCACTGATGTCATATCCTAGATATGGTCTTATACGGAAATCACATATCACATATTGCCATGATTCAACCATGGTCTTTTTTGTCAATTCGTCTTAGCCATTGAACGAAAGTACTCAAATCCATCGTTCCAACTAATTTGTACTTTTTTTAACTCAAACATTATTTCATAATTATCACAATTTAATAACATTTATTTAAAATAATATACTATAGCATTCATGAATTTTTTATAAAAAAAATTTAATTTAGCCATATGAACTTACCTGCCTAATTTGCAAAAGTTGTAAAAATTTCAGGGACTATTCTGGCAATTTTTCCTTTCCACGATTTGCTTTGGGTTCTTGATCTATAATTATAAGATCATTCAATTATTAGCATTTATCACAATTTTACTCTATTTCATACTTTATGCACTTTAATTTTTGAAATTAGACTTTTACCCTAAACTTTTTAGTTTTTACAATTTGGTTCTTGCTCAATTTATTCATCAATTGGACTAATTCCTCTCAAATAACACTTTATCTATACATTATAAACTACTTCATATCCTTTGACATTCAAAAATTTCAACAAAAAACCCTAATTACAACAACTTCACAATTAGGTCCTAAAATTAAATTCCTATTAAAATCTCTTCATAAAATCATCATATAACAAAATTAAAACCCCAATTCCATGCTAAATCATCATTCATAAAAGCAAAAACTAATGAATAGATAATAGGATCTAGTTGTAAAAGTCTCAAAATCACAAAAATTACAAGAAATAATCAAGAATTGAGCTTACATATAGTAAAATATGAAAAACCAGCTTAAGAAAACCCTTCAATGGTGTTTTTGGCCGGAGAGAATGAAGAAAAATGAAGAGAATTCTAGATATTCTAATTTAATCTAATTTCTAACTATTCAATTTTAACTTAATTACCATTTTGCCTTTAGTTCACACTATTTCTTAGCTATTCACTTACCTAACCCTCTAGCCCAGTTTATTTTAGGTCAAATTGCTCTTTAAGTCCCTCTTATTTATTGTTTAAGCCATTTAATCACTTTTCACAGTTTTACATCTTATTTAATTTAGTCCTTTTCATTCAATTGATTGCCGAAATGTTAAAATTTCCCAACGAAACTATAATACTAACTTATTAACATTCCATAATATTTCTAAATTTTTTTTTAGCTTGATTTATGAATTCGAGGTCTCGATACCTCGTTATTGACCCAATTACCTAATACTTTTCCTTTTAAACACAAAATTCACTAAAAAATTATTTCTAAAATCACACCTAATTTTCACTTGTTAATTTATTAATTACTAAACTCATATGTTGGATTTAGTGATTTTGAATCACTGTTCCGACATCACTGAAATTGGGCCGTTGCACTTCTTACCATATATATACCTAGTTTCTGTTAGTGAAATTTGACAAGTATCCAATACATTATGTAAATTGTCCTTTTTAAGTGTTCTATGAAACTAGGAGAAATAATAAAGAATTTCTGAGAAAATGCTCTTTGAGTAGTCAATCCATTTAGTTGATTCCCAGCAAATCCTATTACAGGAACAAATTGGATAGTGCTCAAACAACTAAGTGTCCTCCACCTTAACAAGGATTCACGTTTAGCGATGTCATATGGACAATTAGGTCTCATACAGTTTATTGTCGTAACTCTGAGATGTAATCTGCCATTGCTTAAAATATTCCGAACCAAAACCTTAGATATCGTTAACGGGTGGATACTTAAGTGCCAAACATTAGTTCACTAGAAGCATGAGAATTGGCAAATTATACAGTTTTAGTGCTCTGAAACAGGTTCACATATCTCTACATACCTTTTTAGATCCGTCAAATTTGGGGTGTGACACCATTAAACTTGTCCTATACCTTGCCTAATAGTTGCTCACAAATTGCGCTCTAATTGCCAACGCCCACTACCCCTGTAATAACTACCCTATCCATCGGTAAACCGAGTTGAAAAATTACATCATCAAGTATTATTGTACACTCACTGCATGAAAGATGTAATGTATGTGTTTCAGGTCTCCATCTTTCTACCAAAGTGCTGATAAGTGCAGGATCCAATTTAGTCCCCTCGAGCATATGAGACACATACAAGAATCTCACCTCTTACAAGTGTTGTTCAATAACATACGATGCCCTATCACTTAAATTGTGTATGTACATGTCCAAAATTCGATCTTCGGATTATTAAACATAAAAATTTATAAAATTAATAATGTTAACAACTTAATAATTAAATTTATTAAAATTAAAAATAATAATATTTTCTTACCATTTGCAATTAAATGTCGAAAATGTGTTTATCACCCAAACAAATAAGCGACATTGACATTTTTAAAAATATAAATTTCAAATAAAATAAAAAAACTTACGAAATATAAAATTAAAACAACTAGAATTTGAGAGAAATTGAATGAAAAATTAAGAACTAAATAATTAAGAGAATTGAGAGAATGAATGAATTGAGAAAATTGAGATAATAGAATTTGAATGCAAAAGAAAAAGAATGAGTTGGATTTATATAGCAAATAAATTGGCCGTTAAAAATTTTTAGCCGTTTGAAAAAAATCATTGGAAATTAGCCATTGGATTTTTTGACTGTTGGGAAAAGTTATCGTTTGACGAAAACGTGTTTTTTTCAACTGAGATGGCAACAAAGACACTGAAAGAGTGTCTTACAGGGCACACTTTTTGCCACCTTAGCTGAAAGCACGTCCTGCTGGACGCTTTTTCAGATTCTCTCTCCAAAATCAACCTATATTCCTAAATTTGAGAAAATACGACTTATTTTGCTAAATAAGTTTTAAAATTGCATATTTATCTAATTAACCCTCAAAATAAGAGGTATAAACATCAGGTCAACTAGGAGTGAGCGAAAAGTTGTTCCATCTTATTACCATTCCTTGAGAAACACAATTCTTTTTTTTTAGGGTCATGAGAAGCACACCTTATTACCTCTAATTTCGTCTTGCTTCCTCCCTTGTTCCAGCCCACATATCGTCTGTAACGACCCATATTACACAGGCACCGAAAAAGTGAATTTAGGGCCTCCGTCTTAGGAAAACGAGTCTGTAAATATTTATTAAAAATATTTATGAAGTTAGTTATGGGTTGAATTAGATTTTGATTAGGTGAAATTTAGTTTAATTAGAAGTAATTATTAAAAAGGACTAAATTGAATAGAGCGTAAAAGATAAATTTTATAATAGAGAAAGGATAAAGGACTAAACTAGTAATTAAACCAAATTAGTGACATGTGTAAGATAGAGAATAAATACATGTGTTTTTAAATTATTAGTACAAATGTATGTTATATATATATTTACTTATTTATTAAGTTAAAGATATTTATTATTATTATTATTATTATTATCTATTAATGGAGATAATTACAAATGTATGGTGTGGGATTAACACATGTGTACATGTGTATAAAGACACATTTATCATTTTTATTTGTTATTATATAGATATTTTATAATTAAATATTAATTAAGTAAATAAAATGAAATAAAGAATAATAAAATAAAGAAACAAAAGAAAAAGAATAGAAAGTTATAGAGAAAGAAACATGAAAGAGAGAAAGAAAGAAAAAAGGAAAAAGAAAAAGGGAAAATTGAAGGTTAAGGGCTTAAAGCTTGATTGGTAAGTTGATTTAGTTCTTTTTCTTGTGATTTTTATGTGTATGGAATCCTAATTCAAAGTTCTACATGTATGAGGTTAATATGAAGAAAAATAATGAATTTTTAGATGTTTATTTAGATGAATAATTTGAGGATTTATGGGTTAATTTGATAGAAATTTAAGTTAGAAGTGAAAAATGAGTGAATTGTTAAAAGAATTTTAAGTTAGGTTTAAGTATGGACTAAATTGAAATGAGCTCAAAAGTTATGTTTTATGATGAATTTTATGAGCTAGGATTTATTAATGAAATGATTAAATGAAAATATGAAGATTAAGTTAAAGAAAAAGATTGGTTATGGAAAAAGAACGAAATTGAATTTTTTGTAAAAGTTTGATAGAAAGTGAAATGTGATTTATGAATTAGTGTATCGATAAATTTTAATTGTATAATTGTTCGTAGCTAACGTAGCACCGGAACCGTTGTTGAATGAGAAGGGAAAAGAAAAAGTGATGGAGGAATAGCTCGAGAAAAAAATATCGGTTTGTATTATCATAATTCAAGTTATTTCTTATTAAATGTTTAATTTTAATATATGTGTATGGAATTTGAATGAGAGGTAAGTAGTGATATTTGAATTGGATTTGATTGATGAATGTATACATGTGTGAAATTGAATTGTATAATGATGGTGAGTTTGAGATTGTGATTGAATCGTTATTGCGATGGATTTGAATTCGAGTGATTACGATCAACTGAAAGTGAAAGTAATATGAATATGTAATTTTGATTCCCTATTAACTAGTTGGGCTAGGGTGGATATAGTTGGCATGCCATAGGATAGGAAGAATTCAGGGATTTTTCGATCTCGAGTCGATGAGACACTTAGTGTGTCATATTTACTTCGGATAGATTCGATGAGGCGTTGGTCGCCACTTTGCTTCGGCTTAGCCGATGAGACGTTGGTCGTCACTTTTTGGCTTCGAACTATCCGATGAAGCGTTGGTCGCCATTCTGATGTGTTTGGGTGGATCCGTGTATCCGCCAAAGTCTGAGTCATGTTAATAGGGGAAAATAAGTGAAATAATAAAATCAAATGAATTTGATTAATTGAGCTATCGAATAAAATGAGAAAGTGATATTGTAAGATGGAATATGAGATGAAGTTTGTAAAGAGATTGAAGGCATGAACCAAAGATTTATGAAGTGTTTATATTTGAAATGGGAATTGAATAATTATATGTGGTTAAGAGATGAATCAAAGGTTCATGAGTTAATTGAAATTCCATTGATGATTTATTGGATCTAACCTTTAAAAATGATATAATAGAAATATGATAGTTTGGTATGAATTTATATGTATGATTTGTATGTATGATTTGCTAATTATCTATGTATGTTATGATATTTTATTGTTGTTATAATTTGAATTATGATAATACCATTGAGTATTTCCAATATTCAGTGTATGGTTGTTTTTCATGCGCAGGTTAGGTAAAGTTGAAGTTCAGTCAAGCATCCGAGTCAATCCCGACCTCAGCTCAATTTTGGTGATACATCTATCTTTTAGAAATGTGGCATGTACTAGGTTTGGTGTTTGTCACTTGTAAATGTTTTATATTTTAAATGTAAATGTGGTATGTAACGCCCCAATTTTCGGGAATTTTGTGAATGTTAGCAAAATTTCATGCTTTGATTTTGTCATTTGTGAGTGAAATTATGAAATAGGACCTATGTAAAAATGTTTGAAAATGTTATAGGCTAATTTGTAGTGGCCAAATAAATAGTAGTGCAAAATAGGAGGATTTGCATGTCAAACCTCCCATTTTACATGAAGTGGCCGCCATCATGTTGTTGTAGACAAAATGTGCACTTGATATCCATAATTTATGGTACAAATTGATACAAATTGATTATAGGTTAGATAAATGTTCCATGATAATGAGTTAGGTAAATGTTTCATGATAATGGGTTAGGTAAATGTTCCATGATAATGGGTTAGGTAAATGTTCCATGATGGGAATTTCATGTCTTTTGTATTAAAGAATTAAATGGATGAAATATGAAATTTTATTAAAAAAAAGGGGTGAAAAGAACAAAGTTTTATCCATCTTTGTTCATCATAGCCTAAAGTTAGAGAAGAGAAAAGAGAGGAGAAAGCTCTTGAATGTTCGGTCACTTGGGGAAGAAAATTGAAGGTAAATTCAAGGTAGTTTGCTTTTATTTTGAGGTTCATGAGTTCTTCTTGATTCTACCTTAACTCTTGAAGCATATTTTGGTTTTTAGTTGTGTTGTGAGCATTTAGTCATGAATTAAAATGAAGGAAATGGTTGTTGTTTCATGTTCTTTTGATGAAAAATGGAAGATAGGTGAAGTTGAGCCAAACAAATGAGCATGCATGTGCCTTAGATGTTAAAGGGAAAAATCGGCTAACATGTTGTGCTTTAAAATGATGAAATGGAGATTATACTTAAGTAAAATCATAGATATGTGATGATTGATTGGTGATATACATGTTTAAATAACATGCATGCAAGTTATGTGTGAAAGAGTGATTTGGTAATAAATCTGCTTGGGACAGCAGCAGTAACGTGACTTTGGAAAATCACCATAAATTGTGAGAGATAAGTTAGAAGGTGAATAAATTATGTAATTAAATCTTAATGAGTCTAGTTTCAAATGAAATAAACGAGAACATATTTTGAATTCTGTACAATGAGAAATTTGATTCGTAATGAAGAGCGGTCAGATCAGTCAAACAGTGAAACATGGGAAACTTTAAGAAAAATCTGGTATTGATTGGCCCAACCAAAAATTCTGAAACTTTTATGGATAGAAGATATATGAGTCTATTTTCAGGGAAAATTAATGGCACTTGATTTGGAGTTTCGTAGCTCCAGTTATAAATGATTTAGTGACTATTTCTCAGGAAGACAGCTTACAGTGAAATTATGATTATATGGTAAACATTGACAAAAATTTGTTAATGAGTTGCTTATTGATTTCTTATAAGCTTACTATGATCTGTAGGTGTGGTTGGCCGAATATTGTAAGGGGTTAATACGTAGTTCGTATTTGAATAGTTAGATTAACGTGTTAGTAATCCAATTGTAGGCAGTTCGTGTGTGGATCTCGTCAGCATATCGTCGCAAACAGGTGTGTAACTAACACCCTCTTATAGACTAGATCGGCACAAGCCGAAAAGCCGAAATGCCGAAAAGCCGGTATTTTGAGATCTTGCGAGTGTGTGAATGCCCATGAGATTAATAGTTTGATGTATATGGTAAATTAAAGTGATAAGACTGCAGAGTGCGCGATTCCGTGCATTTCGATATTTTTGGGCTTAATGGGCCAAAAAACGGGATAATGGGCCAACGGGTCCAAGTTGGTAAGAAAACGTAGTAAGTATTTCTAATCGTACGTAAATGGCTATATTATGTATGAAAACCTTAAGAATAGTGAAATTTCTTGAACACCACTATTATGCAAAATTACCGTTATACCCCTAGGGTTATTTTTTTTTAAAAGCATGATGTTCTGTTTCTGTATACGTATGCCATGACATATTATTTCTGTTGCATGGGGACATGGGTTATATTATGGAGGATGCGTCCTGGTGGCTATGCCACAAATATCTAATCTGGTGGCTCTGCCACATATATCTGTTCTGGTGGCTCTGCGATGATTATCTGTATCTGGTGACTCTGTCATATTATCTGTTCTGGCAGCCATGCTGCAAATTCTGTGGTGTGTAGCGGTTGGGTGGGTCGAGTTGTCTCCCCACACGGTGTAAGGTTGGTACGGGGGTGTATACGGTTGGATATGGTTGGGTTTCTACATAAATATGTAATATCTGTTCTGTTCTGTTATGGGCCTATGGGCTTTATTCTGAATTCTGTTCTGGGCTAAGGCCAACTTATTCTATTTCTGTAGTTTGAGCTGATATAGGCTATGGTTGGGTTAATTTACACACTGAGTTTCCCCAAACTCACCCCTTTTATTTTCATCCACGTAGATAATCCCCAACCATAGTGGGCTTAGAGCTGTGAGGGAATTCGGAGTGGCCACCCGTTCTGAAAGTTTGATTTTCTTCTGGTGAACTGGACATCCTTTTATTTACGTTTGAAGTTTTGGGTTTTTAAATGTAATAAGGCCGCTTAATTATTTTTGATGGTTTTAATATGTATTACTAAGATAGGTATTACTTATTTTAACTGTTGAAATTGGATAGCTTTAGGGCGCGTTTTCAAAAACAACAATTGATTTCAAAATAAACACGACAACAAGCAAAGCTTCCGCAATGAAAGTATTTTCCAAAATTAATCACTTTTCCTAAAAAAATAGTTAATCAAATCGGTTTCCTAGAAATATCCATGACGTTAAGGTGTGGCAATGGCTGTATGCATGTCTAGGATTGGATCTGAAGGGAGTTTGGTACTTAAGCAGTCCGATGGACTCACCTCCTCTTTTCCGATTTCCTACCTGGTGCACAGCTTCCATTCACTTTAACCTATAATGAAATTATCTTTTAAAACACTAAGTAAGTTTTTCTGGATCAACAATATAAAATGTTTTGAACGCTTCTATGTGGCATGTCGGATCTGGCCATAACGTCTGGGCCGGGTTTGGGGTGTTACATTTAGTGGTATCAAAGCCTAGGTTGCAACAACTCGGCTGTGGAATGGGTTTACAAAAACAAAGATTTTTGAAAGCGAAAATTTTATAAAGAATGCGAAAAACTCGATTTTCAAAATTTAGATCTTTAGAAGGTGGCATTCCGAATCTCCGCCCCAAGCCTGTAAGTATTACTCTGAACTTTTCTGAATATTTTCCTGAATTATCTATCTGTACTGAAACCCTATTAGGATACTCTAGATAGGATGATACTGAAACCATAGGAAAATCTGATAAGAGACTGAAACTGTAGCTAGACTTCGATTCTACGAAAACAAACTTTGAACTACTATCTGATTCATAAACATCTGTAATAAACACTGGAATATTAATTGATGCATAAAAATTCGTAATCAAGATAATACGATATGAGTACAAGAGGCCGTGGAGGGAGCCGAGGAAGTGCTCGAGCGAGATCTTCGTCTTCGAGACATATGTTGGCGGTGGATGCACCGGTACCACCGGCGACAGAGGTAGAGTCTCATGATCGCGGTGTCGAGGATGATGCCTTGTCACAGGCAATGTGCATAAGGCGACCCTGGATTGTGCTGCTAAACGAATGGTGTTAAGGACCACAAAGGATGAGGAGGTTATAGTGATAGGTGAGCGAAGGGATTATTTGTCCAATGTGGTGTCGGCATTAAGAGCCGAGAGTGGATTCGGAAGGGTTGTGAGGCCTATTTGGCATTGGTAAGTCAGTCGGAAGAGGAGGGACTGAAAGTGGATAAGGTTAGGACTGTAAAGGAGTTCCAAGATGTTTTTCCGGAGGAGCTTCCAAGATTGCCTCCGAACCGAGAAGTAGAGTTTGGAATCGACTTATTACCTGGAACGGCACCAGTGTCTATCGCACCGTATAGAATGGCACCGAAGGAGTTGGTGGAGCTAAAGGCACAAATTCAAGAGTTGTTGGATAGGGGCTTCATTAGGCCAAGCGTGTCTCCATGGGGAGCACCGGTGCTATTCGTGAAAAAGAAGGATGGTACAATGCGGATGTGCATTGATTATCGCCAGTTGAACAAACTGACAATTAAGAATAAGTATCCACTGTCAAGGATTGACGATCTGTTTAACCAGCTTAGAGGAGCTTCTGTATTTTCCAAGATCGACCTTCAATCTGGATATCATCAGTTAAGAGTCAAGGAGGCAGATATCCATAAGACGACATTCAGGATTAGGTATGGTCATTACGAGTTTCTGGTTATGCCATTTGGACTGACGAACGCTCTTGCAGCATTTATGGATCTAATGAATCGTGTGTTCCAACCATTTTTTTATCAGTTCGTAGTTGTCTTTATTAACGATATCCTGGTATATTCTGAAACTGAAGCAAAACATGATGAGCATCTCCGTATAATGCTGCAAGTGTTAAGGGAGAAGGAACTCTTTGTGAAGTTCAGCAAGTCTGAACTTTGGTTGAGGGAGGTAACCTTCTTAGGACATGCGGTCTCTGCTGAGGGGATTAAGGTGGACCATTGGAAAATTGAAGCGATTTTGGAGTGGAAGCTGCCTAGGTTAGTGTCAGAAATACGGAGTTTCCTAGGAGTGGCAGGATACTACAGAAGGTTTGTGGAAGGTTTTTCTGTGATGGCAGCACCTTTGACAAAACTCATAAGGAAAGAAGTACCATTTGTATGGACTAAGAAGCAGCAGGAAGCTTTTGAAAAGTTGAAGAAAGTTCTGACTGAAGCACCTGTGTTAATTCAGCCGGAGTCTGGGAAGGATTTTACTGTGTACAGTGACGCATCACACGTGGGTTTGGGCTGCGTGTTAATGCAGGATGGTAAGGTGGTTGCATATGCATTACGACAGCTTAAACCTCACGAAGAGAACTATCCTACTCATGATTTGGAGTTGGCGGCAGTGATATTTGCACTTAAGATTTGGAGACATTACTTGTACGGGGAGAGGTGTATTATATACACAGACCACAAGAGTCTTAAGTATTTGTTGACTCAGAAGAAGCTGAACCTTAGGCAAAGGAAATGGATTGAGTTGCGTAAGGATTATGACTGTTCGATCGAGTATCACCCAGGCAAGGCTAATGTGGTAGCTGATGCTTTAAGTCGTAGAACCGTATCTGATCTAAGAGCAATGTTTGCTCATTTGAGTCTGTATGATGATGGCAGTTTGTTGTCTGAATTGCAAGTAAGGCCAAACTGGGTGGACCAGATTAAAGAAAAGCAGTTGGAAGATGAGTCTTTGGTTGCTCATTTTCAACAAGTTAAGGAAGGGGAAACTTCTAAGTTCGGTTTAAATGGTGATGAAGTTCTGTGTTTCCGAGGAAGAATTTGTGTTCCGAGGGACTCTGATTTAAGGCAGACAATATTGAAGGAAGCTCATGGGGGATTATGTGCCATGCATCCTGGAGGGAATAAGTTGTATCACGACTTGCGAGAATTGTACTGGTGGCCTGGACTTAAGCGAGAAGTAACGGAGTTTGTAAGAAAATGTCTGACATGTCAACAAGTGAAAGCTGAGCATCAATTACCTTCTAGACTGTTACAGCCGGTGAAGATACCACTTTGGAAGTGGGAGAGGGTAACCATGGACTTTGTGAGTGGGTTGCCTTTGACACCATCAAAGAAAGACTCGGTGTGGGTGATTGTGGATAGGTTGACCAAATCAGCCCATTTCATACCTGTACGTACTGACTTTTCACTTCAAAAGTTAGCCAAGCTGTATGTGGCGGAGATTGTACGACTTCATGAAGTCCCAGTTTCAATTGTCTCTGACCGGGATCCCAGATTCACATCTTGGTTTTGGCAAAAGTTGCATGAGGCGTTGGGGACGCGATTGAACTTTAGTACGGCTTTCCATCCCCAAACTACTGGACAGTCAGAGAGGGTTATTCAGATTCTGGAGGACACGTTGAGGGGATGCGTGATTGACTTTCGAGGTAGTTGGGAGGATTACTTGCCGTTGGCAGAATTTGCGTACAATAACAGTTACCAGGCGAGTATTCGAATGGCACCGTATGAAGCATTGTATGGACGAAGGTGTCGTACACCTAGTTGTTGGACTGAACTAGGAGAGCGACAAATTCTTGGACCAAAGTTGGTAGCTGATACTGAGGATAAGGTCAGAATAATTAGGGACCGGTTAAAAGAATCATCTGATAGGCAAAAGTCGTATGCAGATTTGAAGCATAAGGAGATTGAGTACTCAGTAGGTGATATGGTCTTCTTAAAGGTTTCTCCTTGGAAGAAGATATTAAAGTTCGGTAAGAAGGGCAAGTTGAGTCCGCGGCTCATTGGGCCTTATCGGGTTTTGAAGCGAGTAGGCCCATGGCTTATCAATTGGAATTGCCTCCAAAGTTAGACAGGATTCACGATGTTTTTCACATCTCCATGTTAAGGCGTTATCGTTCTGACCCTGCTCATGTCCTGCCAGTTGCAGAAATTGAAGTTCAGACTGATTTGACCTTTAAGGAGGAGCCTGTGCAAATATTGGCTCGAGATGTTAAGGTTCTTAGAAAGAAATCTGTCCCGTTAGTGAAAGTACTTTGGCGTAATCATGGAAGGGAAGAAGCTACTTGGGAATCAGAAGAGACTATGCATCAACAATACCCTCAACTATTTGGATCAGGTAAATTTCGAGGCTGAAATTTCTTTAAGGGGGTAGAGTTGTAACGCCCCAATTTTCGGGAATTCTGTGAATGTTGGCAAAATTTCATGCTTTGATTTTGTCATTTGTGAGTGAAATTATGAAATAGGACCTATGTGAAAATGTTTGAAAATACTATAGGCTAATTTGTAGTGGCCAAATAAATAGTAGTACAAAATAGGAGGATTTGCATGTCAAACCTCCCATTTTACATGAAGTGGCCGGCCATCATGTTGTTGTAGACAAAATGCGCACTTGATATCCATAATTTATGGTACAAATTGATACAAATTGATAATAGGTTAGGTAAATGTTCCATAATAATGGGTTAGGTAAATGTTTCATGATAATGGGTTAGGTAAATGTTCCATGATAATGGTTAGGTAAATGTTCCATGATGGGAATTTCATGTCTTTTGTATTAAAGAATTAAATAGATGAAATATGAAATTTTATTTAAAAAAAAGGGTGAAAAGAACAAAGTTTTGTCCATCTTTGTTCATCATAGCCTAAAGTTAGAGAAGAGAAAGGAGAGGAGAAAGCTCTTGAATGTTCGGTCACTTGGGGAAGAAAATTGAAGGTAAATTCATGGTAGTTTGCTTTTATTTTGAGGTTCATGAGTTCTTCTTGATTCTACCTTAACTCTTGAAGCATATTTTGGTTTTTAGTTGTGTTGTGAGCATTTAGTCATGAATTAAAATGAAGGAAATGGTTGTTGTTTCATGTTCTTTTGATGAAAAATAGAAGATAGGTGAAGTTGAGCCAAACAAATGAGCATGCATGTGCCTTAGATGTTAAAGGGAAAAATTGACTAACATGTTGTGCTTTAAAATGATGAAATGGAGATTATACTTAAGTAAAATCATAGATATGTGATGATTGATTGGTGATATACATGTTTAAATAACATGCATGCAAGTTATGTGTGAAAGAGTGATTTGGTAATAAATCTGCTTGGGACAGCAGCAGTAACGTGACTTTGGAAAATTACCATAAATTGTGAGAGATAAGTTAGAAGGTGAATAAATTATGTAATTAAAGCTTAATGAGTCTAGTTTCAAATGAAATAAACGAGAACATATTTTGAATTCTGTACAATGAGAAATTTGATTCGTAATGAAGAGTGGTCAGATCAGTCAAACAGTGAAACATGGGAAACTTTAAGAAAAATCTGGTATTGATTGGCCAAACCAAAAATTCTGAAAATTTTATGGATAGAAGATATATGAGTCTATTTTCAGGGAAAATTAACACCACTTGATTTGGAGTTTCGTAGCTCCAGTTATAAATGATTTAGTGACTGTTGCTCAGGAAGACAGCTTACAGTGAAATTATGATTATGTGGGAAACATTGACAAAAATTTGTTAATGAGTTGCTTATTGATTTCTTATAAGCTTACTATGATCTGTAGGTGTGGTTGGCCGAATATTGTAAGGGGTTAATACATAGTTCGTATTTGAATAGTTAGATTAACGTGTTAGTAATCCAATTGTAGGCAGTTCGTGTGTGGATCTCGTTAGCATATCGTCGCAAACAGGTGTGTAACTAACACCCTCTTATAGACTAGATCGGCACAAGCCGAAAAGCCGAAATGTCGAAAAGCCGGTATTTTGAGATCTTGCGAGTGTGTGAATGCTTATGAGATTAATAGTTTGATGTATATGGTAAATTAAAGTGATAAGATTGCAGAGTGCGCGATTCCGTGCATTTCGATATTTTTGGGCTTAATGGGCCAAAAAACGGGATAATGGGCCAACGGGTCCAAGTTGGTAAGAAAACGCAGTAAGTATTTCTGATCGTACGTAAATGACTATATTATGTATGAAAACCTTAAGAATAGTGAAATTACTTGAACACCCCTATGTATGCAAAATTACCGTTATACCCCTAGGGTTATTTTTTTTTAAAAGCATGATGTTCTGTTTCTGTATACGTATGCCATGACATATTATTTCTGTTGCATGGGGACATGGGTTATATTATGGAGGAAGCGTCCTGGTGGCTATGCCACAAATATCTGATCTGGTGGCTCCGCCACATATATCTGTTCTGGTGGCTCTGCGACGATTATCTGTATCTGGTGACTCTGTCACATTATCTGTTATGGCAGCCATGCTGCAAATTCTGTGGTGTGTAGCGGTTGGGTGGGTCGAGTTGTCTCCCCACACGGTGTAAGGTTGGTACGGGGGTGTATACGGTTGGATATGGTTGGGTTTCTGCATAAATATGTAATATCTGTTCTGTTCTGTTATGGGCCTATGGGCTTTATTCTGAATTCTGTTCTGGGCTAAGGCCAACTTATTCTATTTCTGTAGTTTAAGCTGATATAGGCTATGGTTGGGTTAATTTACACACTGAGTTTCCCCAAACTCACCCCTTTTATTTTCATCCACGTAGATAATCCCCAACCATAGTGGGCTTAGAGCTGTGAGGGAATTCGGAGTGGCCATCCGTTCTGAAAGTTTGATTTTCTTCTGGTGAACTGGACATCCTTTTATTTACGTTTGAAGTTTTGGGTTTTTAAATGTAATAAGGCCGCTTAATTATTTTTGATGGTTTTAATATGTATTACTAAGATAGGTATTACTTATTTTAACTGTTGAAATTGGATAGCTTTAGGGCGCGTTTTCAAAAACAACAATTGATTTCAAAATAAACACGACAACAAGCAAAGCTTCCGCAATGAAAGTATTTTCCAAAATTAATCACTTTTCCTAAAAAATACTTAATCAAATCGGTTTCCTAGAAATATCCATGACGTTAAAGTGTGGCAATGGCGGTATGCATGTCTAGGATTGGATCTGAAGGGAGTTTGGTACTTAAGCAGTCGAGATGGACTCACCTCCTCTTTTCCGATTTCCTACCTGGTGCACAGCTTCCATTCACTTTAACCTATAATGAAATTATCTTTTAAAACACTAAGTAAGTTTTTCTGGATCAACAATATAAAATGTTTTGAACGCTTTGATGTGACATGTCGGATCTGGCCATAACGTCTGGACCGGGTTTGGGGTGTTACATGGTACATAATCTTCAAGAGGTAATGAAATGGATGAATGAGAATTTGCTAAGTTTGAAAGATTTGATGAATGTTATTTGATCAAGATATATAAGTAAATGTTTTGGGCATGAATAGGGTGTGTTGAGTATGTGAAAATAACTTTAAAATGGTCAAAAATTATGTTTTCACACAACCAAGTCACATGGGCGTGTGCCCAGGCCGTGTGGAAAAGTCAGAATCTGCCCATGGGCAGGCCACACGGGCATGTTCCAGGCCACACGGGCGTGTCCCAGGCCACACGGGTGTGTGCCCCTATCTTCAAGGAATAATTTCTAAAGTTTTCAATTTAGTTCCGAATCACTTCTAAAACATATGTTGGGCCCCGTAGGCCCATATTAAGGATTTTAAGATGAAATTTGATAAGAATTGATCTGGAATGTAAAGTTATGACTCGGTTTTGTATAAATGTTAGTGTATAAGTCTGGTAATGCCTCGTAGTCCTATTCCGGTGACGGCTTGGGGTTAGGGGGTGTTACATCGTCAACCTTATGGTAGGCGCTAGTCACCCTTCTTTTTTTCTTTTCTCCTTTTTGGCTTTCCTTTTCCTACCTACTAGCTCCCCCGCTCTTTCTTCCTTTTCTCCTCTTTGCTACCTCCCATGGTTATTTTCGATATGGTTTTTGATTGGGTGACCATTGTGGACCTTGCTAGAAATAACCACCCTTTCATCCCTTTTCCTTGCCCCTCTTCTTTCCTCTTCCATGCCCACCTTTCCCTTATCGGTTTCCTTTTGTCTTCCCAACAAGTTTTTGTAGAATAATAAAGCTGGCCTTGGGCTTTTCAATTGGCTCCTCTTGTGCAGTGGCGAAGCTAGGGGGTTGGTAGGGCCCCGACCTCCCTAAAATAAAAATTTTTCCATTTAAGTCTCTTTATAATTTATAAAATTTTAAATTAATAAAATTACACTTTAACCCTCAAAATGATAAGAATTTAATTTAATTTTTAAATTATAAAAATATAGGTTATTAAAATGGTGAAATTACATTTTTATTATCATAAAAACATACCATTTAATTCTACCTAAAAAAAATTTGTGGCTTCACCCCTAATCTCTCTTTGTACTCATTTTTTGCTCCACCCTTTGGTGGTGGTTTTCTTGAGCTGCCCAGATTTAGTGAAATATGCTAGCTTGGAACAAGTCCATTATAATAGGGCAAGGGCAGACTTTTTTATAAAAATAACCTAAAAAAGTAATTAATTACATAAATGACCCATATTTTTAATTAAACACGTAAATGACCTAAAATTTACAGTAAAGTTTGGTGAAGCCAAAGAGTTTGATGCCACCAACATGCCACGTTAGCAACCAAGAAAAAAAATTAATTTTTTGGTGAAGCCATGTAAAATGGCGCCACCTGTATAAATACCAAGAAAATACTACAATTTTTGAAAATATGGGAGACTTTAAAAAAAATTTCCATTTTTTGGTAGAGGCAATTAATTTGGCGCCACTAGATTCGCCTGACACACCCACCTTGTTACTTTCTTTTTTTACTTTTGTCCTATTCTTTTTTTTTACTCTTTTTAAGTTTTGTCTTTATCTTTATTTATTTATTTTATTAATTTTAAAAAACTTGAAATGTATATATGAAATGTTTTATAATATATATTTTTTAAAATTTTAAATATGTATTTTTGAAATTATTTTTTTAAATATTAAATATATTTTTTAATAATATAAAATATTTAAATAATTTAAAGATATAACCTTTCAAATTTATTATTAGTTTTATAATATTTTAAATGTATATTTTAAATTTTAAATATTTCTAATTTGTTTTATAATATTTTAAATTATGATTTTTAAATTATTTAAAATATATTATTTTTAAAGATATGACCTTTTAAATTTATTATTATTTTTATAATATTTTAAATATATATTTTAAATATTAAATATAATTTTTATAAATTATTAATTTTAAAATTAACTTTAAAGATATTCAAATGTTTTTTAAATTAAATTTAAAATTTTAAAAATTAATATTTTATTTGGTGGAGCCATTTTAAAGGTCATATCTTTAAAATATTTAAATGTTTTATATTATTAAAAAATATATTTAATATTTTAAAAATAATATTTAAAATTTTAAAAAATAATTTAAAAAATAATATTTAAAATTTAACAAAATAATTTCAAATATATATTTAATATTCAAAAATATATATATTATAAGACATTTCAAATATACATTTCAAGTTTTTTAAAATTAATAATAAATAAAATAAATAAGGATAAAGACAAAATTTTAAAAAATAAAAAAATAAAAAGAATAGGAAAAAGTTAAAAAAAAGTAAACAAAAAAAAAACCAAAGAAAGTAACAAGTTGGGTGTGTGAGGAGAACTTGATTGTGCCAAATTAATTTGCTCCAAAAAAAATGAAATTTTTTTCAAAAGTTTTTTATATTTTCAAAAATTATAATATTTTTCTGATATTTATACATGTAGCATTATTCTATATGGCTCTATCAAAAAATTAATTTTTTTCTTTATTGCTGATGTGGCATGTTGATAGCGCCAAACTCTTTAGCTCCATCAACTTTTATTGTAGATTTTAAATTATTTACGTGTTTAATTAAAAACATAAATTATTTATGTAATTAATTAATCTTTTTTTGTTATTTTTATAAAAAAGCCGGGCATGATGAGGCTCTAAATATCATGGCGACTTCTTCACTCTGACGGCTGAACGCCAAACCTTTGCTTCCTTTAAATAGGCAATGACTACCTGGTTCATGAATATGCTCTTTTCTAGAATTTGATTTGTTGACCTTTGGTCTTGACTTGTTCTATTATCAGTCTTTGTCTGTATGTATATGTAGTCTTGTGCTTTGTCTGTATGTATATGTAGTCTTGTACAGATTGTAGATTTGCTGAGGGCTTTCCCTTCCTGTGCATGGTTTTCCCGCGTCCAGAAAAAGATCCACTTTGACTTGACTGAAAAAATTTCACTAAAAAAAAACAAAAAGAGAAACGAAATCACCTTTCTCAAGTCTCACTGGTCAATACCGAATACTTTCCACCTTTTTTCTATCTTCTTTCCCGCTTGCCAAACATAAAAATGTTCGCTAAATTTTCTTGAATATTCAATCAAGCTTTATATATATACAAGCTTTAGTACAGAGAATAGTGTTTTGGAAGTTCAATATTTTCGTTTTCCTCTCAACGACCAATACTTGAGTGACTTTGGATCCATCAAAGTCGAAGGATTGGCGACGCTGTGGAGACTTGGCTCTTTACATCAAAGCAACCAAAAGGAAAAAAAGATGGAGCGGGTCATCCCTGTTTGTTTATGGTTGATTTTGGCGTTGCATTTGGTTCTTGGAGTTGCCGGCAATGCAGAAGGTTCTTTACCCTTTTTTTATTTCACTTTTTAAAATGGAATTATTATTATTTAACTAAACTTATAGAATTCGAATTAACAACCAGAAAATAGAATAATTTATTAGTTATTGGATTGGGTTACTCGTATTGATCAATTTTTGGGAAAATTTTAGATGCCATTTACATTTAATTCTCGATTTGGAGTTGAAAAAAATGATTTTTGTTCTATCATATTTTAGATTCAAAAACTCTTTTACTCTCCCACATAAAAATTATTAATGGTTTTTCTTTTTTCTTTCGTCAAAGTCGGAAGCCTGTTGATAAGTTATGGTACGACGAATGTTATTCGAATTAGATCCGTCGGCTGATTTGATTGGTTTCAAAATTAATGGGTATATCAATCCAAACAAGGGGTTAGATTAGAAATCGATGATCTGCCGATACCGACCAAAATTTAAAAACATTGGATATTATAGTCTTTTTTTTATCTAGTTAATGACTGGACCATGATAAGAGGTATAAAAATCAGGTCAGCTTGGGGCGAGCAAAAAGCTGTCCCACCCTATTACCATCCTTGAGAAACACAATTCTCTTGTTTGCAAGAAGTGACATCAATTATTCAAGCTTTTGTAGTTCTTTGCACTTTAAAGATATGTATGCAGGTTCGTGACTGCTGAGACTGATGTTTTGCAATTATCCATAATAAATTGTTCTCTTGTGGTATTAAACAGGCGACGCTTTGCATGCATTGAAGAACAATTTGGCTGACCATAATAACGTCCTTCAAAGTTGGGATCCAACCCTTGACAACCCTTGCCGATGGTTCAATGTTACATGTAATAATGAATATAGTGTGACAAGAGTGTAAGTTTAGTTATATATGATCTTTTTGCTATTTCAGTTGCCATTTTCTAGTTTGATGTGATAATTTCTTTTTATTGTTAATTTAGTGAAGTTGGGAATGCAAATCTATCTGGTAAATTGGTTCCAGACCTGGGTCTTCTTACGAATTTGCAGTACTTGTAAGTTGATAATTTTAGATCTGGTAATTACTGTTTGCCCACACATTTTTATTGTGCACTGTGCAGTAAAAGATAAACATATGGAGGAGAAACAGAAAACCTGGGTCTTCTGTGCTTCTGTCACTTCGCACCGGGTTTTCTTTGTAATGCCATCTTACCCTTGAAGATGGTTGTATATCCATTGGGTTTTTGCAGATTCAGTCAAAGATGCTTAGTAAACTTTTTTGCAGATTCAGTCAAAGATGCTTAGTAAACTGAGTTAAAATTTTCCTTTTTTATGACAGGGCGCTAGTTGGTAATAACATATCCGGGGTAATCCCAGAGGAACTTGGAAATTTGACCAACTTGGTGTGCTTGAATCTTAGCCTCAATGCTTTAACCGGACACATTCCAACCACTCTGGGCAAGCTTGCAAAACTGCGTTTTCTGTAAGAACACTTTCTTTTCTTCATTTTTTTTGTGTGGCTAATATACTTAGTTCCATTGTGCTTTTGCTCTGTTGTCATGTTTGTTTTGGTATATTTGGAAGACTTTCATGCATTGATATATTGCTAGCTGAACTGGGATGGGTCTTACAATCACACTGCTTTTCACGTGGAGTTCCTTTCAATTTGTGAATAGTGAGTGGCCTTGATAAGGATATGAAGAATTGAGTTGGTGGGATTGTGATAGAATACAAGCGTGATTGTAAGACCTATGTCAACCATTATTAGCAAGAATGAAAAATTAGAATAGGATCTAGGGGTTGGACTTATCTAGCCTGTTGCTATATAAAGAATTGTACTTTGAGTAGGTGAACAGTTGAATCGGAGATTACCTCGTTCATCACTGCAACTCTTATATGGTTCAATCTGTGCTCTATTTATTTACCGATTAAGCTTATTTTTGTATGAATACATAACTAGTCATCTTATCAATGTGCAATATAATTGATGCTTTAATTTTGTGGAACAGGCGTCTCAACAACAACTCGTTGACAGGTCAAATTCCTATGGCCTTAACTACTATTGCTACACTGCAAGTGCTGTGAGTGTTGCTATCTCATGTATATAATATTTTTCATGTTAGCTGTTTTAGCTTAGCTTCAGGAACAATACATAATGGCATGGGATATTGTATCATCTGATGCAGGGATCTTTCAAACAATCGGCTAGAAGGAAACATCCCAAATAATGGTTCCTTTTCAGTGTTTACTCCTATCAGGTTTTTCTTACTCCCATTTTTTAAATAATACAAGACTCTTAGTGTAGGAGTCTCTTAAGTTGGTGCACCTCTTTTCCACAGTTTTGTTAATAATCTACTCAATTATATTCCTCCTACCCCATTGCTTCCTGTTTCACCAACAGCTCCAACTTCATCAGGTTGGTCTCGATTCTGTTCTTATCATCACTGCTAATAATACTAAACTGTCTTGAGATATTCCTTGCAATTTTGTTTGTATTTGCAACTGTTTTCTTAATTTACTTGTCATCCTTTTTTATCTTCATTTTTTTCATTCAATATTTTTTATTTTAAAATAATAAAAATATGCTTGGTTATAGAATTATTTAGTTATTATTAAATTGAATTATAAATTATATAATATTCTAATATAAGCATATAAAGATAATTACTTTTAATTAATATATTTAAGTTATTTTTTAAATAAATTGTCATGAATAATAATTGGATTTTTTTTTCTGTCTATTCTTTTAGTTTTTGGGGAGGTATACACTTACATTAGTGCAAAACTAAAGTGGTTTTACATCTTCCAAAATTTTTTATAGGATTAATATTTTAACAATCTAGCCATTATATTTTGACGCTTTATTCATGTAGATCATGCATGTCAAGTTTGACGTAAATTAAATTTTTTTAACTATTTGATTTATGTAAAATACTATCAAATGCTAAATATATTGATATAGAAAATATTTTAGACCGATATGATAGAGATATTAAATTAATAAAAAATTTACATACATAACAAGTGCAAATGCCTTGATAAATTTAATGGTTGGATTGTTAAAATATTAATCATATAAAAAGTTATGGAAGAATATAAAACTGATTTAGTTTTACACAAATGTAAGTGGATTCTTCTCCTTTACTTTTTGTTTTTAAATAATTTTTTTATGCAAATGCATTTTAAATATTTTAACTTAATTTCAATTTAACTATATATTAAATTATTTTTATTTAAGATAATTTAATTAATTCATGTCAACGTTAATATCAGTTCGAATGCAAGTTTAAAAATACTAAATTTTAATCTAAGTAAAATATAATTAAATCAAAATTTAATTTTATATTATTTAAAAAATTAAAGTAATTAAGTTTTTAACTAAAAATGTAGGAAATGAATAGAAATTGCATGATGAATAATAACAAGGGTATAATGATTCTTTTATTTAAAATTGACACGTCTTTTCTAACCTTCAACTTTATAAAAAAAATCATTTTAACTTTTCATTTAATTTTTTTTCATTCTTTTTAACATTTAGATTTTTTTTTGTCAAATCACTCAAAAATTGATGAAAAAATTCACAGTTGTTACTTTTACTAAAGTGGCATATACATGGATGACATGTCAAAATTTAATTAATTTTTTAAATTTTAAATAATATTAAAATTTTTATAGTTTTAATAATTTTAATGATTTTAAATTTTTTAATTTTTTAAAAAATTATAAATTTTTTAAATTCTTAAAATTTAAAAAAATTAATTAAATATTGATGTGTCAACCACATGATAATCCACGTGTATGTTACTCCAGTAAAGTTAAAAAATGTTAATTTTTTCATGCGCTTTGGGATGATTTGATAAAAAGGTAAGTTTAACGACTAAAAAAGATAGAAAAATTAAATGAATGATTAAAATGAGTTTTTTTTTTTAAATTGAAGGTGCTTTTAAAATTGACTTAGTAAATAGATGTTTTAGGATATGTGATTTTCTTCAAAATTGAGAAGTAAGTGCCTAAGTGGGATTTTTCAAATTACAAGGGCAAGTATACATAAAATCTCAAAGGAATATATGCATTTTACACCAAACTTTAGTGGATAAGTGTTTTTCACCTGAATATTTATATTTATAGAACTTTGTATTTACAGCTGTCAGTGGCGGTGGCGGTGCTGTTGCTGTTATTGTTGGAGTTGTTCCTATAGCTGTCTTCTCGGTTTGTGCTCCTGTGATTATATATGTTTTGTGGCGTAATAGGAAACGGCAGCATCTTTCCATTAACCGACCTGGTTAGTTTTTATTTAAGGCTAAAGGGTTAATGGTCAAATAGTCCATTAATGGAAGGGGTTGAGAAATGCTCAATGTGGTGCAAATTGGTTCTAGGGATTTAATTCATTTTTCTTTTTCTAAAAGAAAGTTTTAGTTGATAGTATCCCATTGAAGGCATATATTCACTTCATCTAATATTCTTTGTAGCTAGGCGCCCAGAATTTCACTTGGGACAACTTAAATGGTTTTCTTTACGTGAACTACAAGAGGCAACAGATTTTTTTAGTGAGAAAAATGTGGTGGGTAGTGGTGGTTCTGGTAGAGTTTATAAAGGTCGCTTAGATGATGGTTCTGTTGTGGCAATAAAAAGACTGAAACAGAGGCGTACTCAAGGTGGATTGCAGCAGTTCCAAACAGAGGTCGAAATGGTAAGTATGGCTGTGCATCGGAATCTACTACGTCTACGTGGCTTTTGCTTGACCCCTACAGAACGGCTGCTTGTCTATCCCTTTATGCTTAATGGTAGTGTTAGATCCTGTTTAAGAGGTACTGGCTGTTCGGTCTTTGCTTATCTATTTAGACATGTTTTATATATGTTTGGCAAATGAGGATTGTCCTTTAAATCCAAGTACTTAGTGAGCTCTTCTTCTTACAGTGAATCATTTATTGATTTGATTTTTACATTCTCTAATCTCTAGAGCGTCCAGAGTCTCAAGCACCACTTGATTGGGGTGTAAGAAAACGGATTGCACTGGGGGCTGCGAGGGGGCTTGAATATTTGCACGATCATTGTAACCCCAAGATTATACACCGTGACTTGAAGGCTGCAGATATATTGTTGGATGAGAATTTTGACGCAGTTGTTGGAGGCTTTGGGCTGGCCAAACTGATGGCCTACAAAGATACTCATGTCATAACTGCTGTTCGTGGCACAATTGGTCATATAGCCCCTGAATACCTGTCAAGTGGAAGGGCATCAGAGAAAACTGATGTTTTTGGGTATGGTATTATGCTTCTGGAACTCATTACAGGACAAAAGGCTGTTGATATTGCTCGGTTTGCAAATGATGATGATGTCATGTTGCTTGATTGGGTATGTACTGTCTTCCTATCATGCATAATCTCAATGGTGATACATTCCAAAATTTCAACTTTATGATTCTTGTCTAGTGTTGAAATCATCATATTCTTGCTTCAATTTGTTGGCCAAAAGCAAGACGCTAGGAACACTATTGCAGAAATTCACAAGTTTAAGAAGGTCAATTAATTTTGAGAATGTAACAAATGACATCAATTTTTGTCAGTTGCAATTACATTAAGTTCAAGTAGAGCTTGGAAACTGTTATGAGTGGTTTTTTGGTTTCACATTTTAGCTTCAACTTGGTAGCAATGCTTACATTTCAGGTAGAAGGGCTACTGAAAGAAAAGAAGTTGGAAATGCTGGTCGACTCTGATCTTCAGGGTAATTACATAGAGGAAGAAGTGGAACAGCTAATGCAGGTGGCTCTTTTATGCACTCAAAGCACCCCAATGGGAAGGCCTAAGATGGGTGAAGTGGTGAGAATGGTGGAGGGTGATGGCTTGGCTGAAAGATGGGAAGATTGGCAGAAAAGGAAAATGTTCCATCAAGAGTTTAACAATACCCACCACCCCAATGTGAAATGGTTTATCCCAGACTCCACTTCTCGCATCCTTCCAGATGACTTATCTGGTCCTAGATGACCACTTCTACAAATAGTAAGTCTTTTGGCCGAGCTGGTTTTGTACTTCAGATGAACCACTTCTCACTTGCTTGTTACTGTAACTTTTATAGGGTTATACCAATGCCAACAACAGTGGTGAAAACAGTAGGTTCTATAGGAAAAGAACAGCATAAGAACTAAGAAGGGCGATCAAAGAAGCATCCACGTACGTTAGTATAAACTGCTATATTGTTTATTACATTAAACTTTTATGCATCCTTTCTATCATTCTCCTGCTTTCCTGACTATAACTCATTTCCAAAAGTGTCATTTCTTTTCCTGTAAAATGACACTAGAGGCTGATGTTAAATATTTGGATATGCCGTATGAAAAACTTAGAAAAAGTTAAATATACCTGTATCGAATACATATCCAAATGCTTATGACATGGCTGATGGCTATTTGTTTATTTGCAGATGAAATTTTCCATGGAAACCGTGATTATAGTAAATAGGATAATGCGATGTTTCTAGCTAATATTCCATAAAAAATTTCCAGGGATTTTATTGTTATGCGATGGCCACCTTGTCTCAAGACCTAAATGGGATTGTCTCAATAACAATAAGATAAATTTTGTTCTAATGATCTTGAGACATGTTCATGTTCTTCCTATTTCGAGACTGAATAGAAAATCGACCTAAAATACACATTTTCAACCATACAAACCACTCCTAATTGTAACTAAAACTTGCCCAAACATTTCACCAATGTAATTTCGTAAATTCATCTCATGCAAACCTCACCAAACGCCATCAACTCATAGCAACCAATACATCAAGGCTTATCCTCCTAGTTAACTCATTCAAGGATAAAATTATTATAGGCCAAACACCAAGGGTACCAAAATACCAATTTAAACACTAAACCAAACAACCTAATGTCATATCAAACAAACATATATATATATATGCACACACAAAATAGGCAACAACTTGTTTTCAAGCTGAGCGGGATGCTTGACGACTTCTCATTTACTGCAACTCTCATTCAAAACCTGTGCACATAAACAAACATAATCGGTGGCTAAGTGTTAAATAATCAGTAGTGTTAATATAATTTAAATTCAATAAATTAATGCACAATAATTATTACTTTTCACTCTTTTCTTATTTATCAAAAGTCTATAATCATATATTTCTCCAACTTTTTTGATTCTCTCTCTTTATGCGTATTCAATTTTTCATAATTTCATGTCATAATATATCTGATACTCAACATGTCATTTCTTAATCGAGGATAGACATCAAAACAAATTTTTAGATCTATATAACGAGTAGGCCCATGAACATCTGAAAGTTGAGGCTACTAAATCTAAATGTCAATATATGTCCACAACCCTCTAAAAATTAAGATTACCCACGACCTTCTAGAAATTGGATTACTCATGACCTCTGAAAATTAGAGCTAATAAATCATTGATATTAGTAACTGTATGACATACTAACTATACTTAAACTGCGTTTACCATCATTTAATGGGACATTTACAACATAATTATCATTATAACACATATCATCATAGTATCAAGATTTCAATACTTATATACATAAAGCACGATTTCAACTATTCATTACTTGATTTAACTACCACAATGTTGAATTCATCATTTGGAGTTTGAAAGGAAAGATACCATTACCTCGACATGTATTCATATTCGTTAATAATGACTAGCTAATCTACGAATGCATAATTCAAAGTGAACTATAATAGCACAAACCAAAAACGACTATCCATCAACAACTTTGATTTTCCCTTTGTCCCAAGATAGTTCTACGCTGTCTTTAGCTATAAAATAAACTTGAATACAAAAATTCATTAATCACATAATTCGAAACATAAATCAACACAATTTATATATGGATGCGTATTATTTATTTTAGACCTGATAAGCTCTAATATTTGAAATGCTTGTATTCTCTATTCTCTTTATCAAATTTAAAACCGATTTCATATTTCTTCATTAGGAACCTCTAATTTTTAATCCATAACATGATTTTCTAATAACTTTCAATTTATTTAATTAAGTCACTAATATCATAAAATTAACTATAGAAATTAATTGGATTTTTAATAAAATCCAACACTTTTCTCTACTTTCCAATTTAGTATTAGCATAATCTAATCTCTTTATTCATAAACCCATCTCTACCGAGCTTAATTTCATTAATAGTCATTAATGACAACTTGATTGAAACTTAACAATGAAAAATCGAACACATTTGCATGAATTATCAAACTTAGATGATCAAAATCCTATAAAAGAACATAAAAGGAAACCTTTCTCATCTTCATTAATTTGGACCGAATGCAAAATGGAAGTTTTCTTCTTTATTTTGCTACGGTTTGGAGAGAAAGGGAATAAAAAATAATGTTTATTTTCTCTATCCCACTAAAGGTTATATATATATGTATGATTAGTGATTTAATTAAATTAATGAATCACTAATCTATCACTAATCATGTCTTGTAATGTCGACTAATGAATAATAGTGGTGAAAGCCATGGAATTTCACTACCATAATATTAATTATGGAATATTTATTTCCAAGTACTTGGTTATTAGCTTATTAAGGACTTGTAAAATTTCTAATCAATTTTGTATTCATTTTAATCACTATCCAATTTAATATTTGCACCATTTATACTAACTTAATTGATTTAATTATTAACTAATTATGTTTCTCAATCCCGTATTCAATTCATAATTTTCTCGATTTAACTTTTCGAATAGCTCGAATTAAAATTTTCGTTCCAAAATTTATTATTCTTTAACACTTATGAAAATTGGATCGTTAGAAATAACAGAATTTAAACTATAATAATATAATAATAATATTGTAATTGTTATAAAATAAATAGACAAAGAATAAACAATAAAAAATGAGAGAATAAGGAAAAAAATATATTTTATTGATCAATCGAATTATTTACGAAACTTCTCCAAAACTTCTATTTATAAACATAATAAATATAAATAAATTAAATATCTATTACTAATTACTATTAGAATTGAAACAACATCAAATCTTATATTAATATTGATGGGCATTAACAGTAATTAATTATTATTCCCTCAAAGTATTAATGAAGCACTGTAAAACAATTTTACCTGTAAAAATGACTCTTATTGAGTATATTTTCTCCATTTTCGCATCTCAATAATCCTTTGCAGGTCCTTGTACTTTTCTCTCTTATTTTGCAATCTCGTGGTAAGCTTTTGTTGCGCCAGCCCTCCGGTTTTGTTCTGCTTCCTTCCCTGTTCCAGCCCACCGACCGTCGACATTATGGTAGGCGGCAGTCACCCCTGTTTCCTTCTCCTCTTCTCCTTTCTGCCTTTTCTTTTCCCACTCACGAGCTCTCCCCCTCCTCTTTCTCCCTTTTTTCCTCCTTGCTGCCTTCCATGGTTGTTTCAGGCGAGGCCCCTGATTGGGTGACCGTTGCTGACCTTGCCAAAAACAGCCACCCTGTCATCTCTTTTCCCCACCTCCCATCTTTCCCCCTCCATGCCCACCTTTCTCTTGTCGGTTTCCTCCTGTCTTCCCAACAAGTTCTTGCAGAATAATAAAGCTGGCCTTGGGCCTTTCATGTGACTCCTCCCTTGTGGGAGGTCTCTCTTTTTTGGCTCCACCCTTCGGTGGTGGTTTTCTTGAGCTGCCCTCGTTTAGTGGAACATGCTAGCTTGAAGCAGGTCCATTGCAATGGGGGTAAGAGCATGATGGGGCTCTACACATCATGGCAACTTCTCCACCTTGATGGCAGTCCACCAGCGTATATAGGTGTTGGTATTCGCTTTTGCTTCCTGTTGATACCGTATCAACAGAAGTCAAGATAGAGGGGATAGTGTTCTCCTTCAGAAAACAGGGTAGAAGCTCCTCTAAAGGGAGTGTTTGGAATTACTTTCGGATCGGATAATTGGGTGGAATTTCGAATTGAATTATTATATATTTTATTATAATTGTATAACACTTGGTTTGAATAGTCAATGGGGGCTTGGTTCATGAGTATGCTCTTTCCTGAAATTTGGTTTGTTGACCTTTGGATTTTGGGCTTGTTCTTGCTGTATGATTTATATCAGACTTATCCATATGTATACGTAGTCTTGTACTGATTGTAATTTGCTGAGGGCTTTCCTTGCCTATGTATGGTTTCCTCACGTCCAAAAAAAGATCCACTTTGACTTGGCCAAAAGAATTTCACTAAAAAAACAAAAAGAGAAACGAAATCACCTTTCTCAAGTCTCACCGGTCACTTCCGAATACTTTCCACCTTTTTTCTCTCTTCTTTCCCGCTTGCCAAACATAAAAATGAGTGCCAAATTTTCTTGAATATTCAATCAAGCTTTATATATATATATATAGGCTTTAGTTCAGAGAATAGCGTTTTGGAAGTTCATTATTTTCGTTTTCCTCTCAACGACCAATACTTGAGTGACTTTGGATCCATCAAAGTCGAAGGATTGGCGACGCTGTGGAGACTTGGCTCTTTACATCAAAGCAACCAAAACGAAAAAAAGATGGAGCGGCTAATCTCTGTTTGTTTATGGTTGATTTTGGCGTTGCATTTGGTTCTTGGAGTTGCCGGCAATGCAGAAGGTTCTTTACCCTTTTTCTTATTTGCGGCTCATCTCATATTATATCATATTTTTATTTAATCTTGTAAAAATTCATATAATATATATATTTCAATATTTCGAAGCGGGTTAAGAATTTGATTTTTTTTTTATTTTTTTTCTAAGTTGGGTTTAGGATATTAAATTTTAGATAAAATGAAATTTGAGAATTAATAAGGGTATTGATTGGATGAAAAGTAAAAAATTGATTAATCGAATCAATACAAAGAGATTAAATCAAATAGAAAAATCAATTGAATCAACAATTAAACTAACTCTTATAAATCATTAATGCTTTTTGATTTTTCAAATGCCAATTAAATTAGTCAAACCAATTGAACTAAAAATCGAACTTTCAATCCTAGTCTATTCCATTATACAAACTTAGTGGGGTTTTTTATTTTTGAGTGATGTAATGAAATATATGTTTTTTTTTTTAATCCTCCATTTTCACAAATAGAGAAATAAAATTCTCTGAATTGCAATCATCCATAATAGATTGGTTTTGTGATGGTAATAAACAGGTGATGCTTTGAATGCATTGAAGAACAATTTGACTGACCCTAATAACCTGCTTCAAGATTGGGATCCAACCGATACCAACCCTTGCCAATGGTACAATATTACCTGTAATAGTGAAAATAGTGTGACATGAATGTAAGTTCACTTGTCTTTTTTGCTATTTCAGTTTCCATTTTCTGGTTTGATGTCTTAATTTCTAGTTTTCTTTTTTTTTTATTGTTAATTTAGTGATCTTGGGAATGCAAATCTATCTGGGAAATTGGTTCCAGACCTGGGGATGCTTTCCAATTTGCAGTACTTGTAACTTTATAATTTTAGATCTGGTGATTACTATTCTCCCACATTGTTTTATCCTTTGAATTTTTTGCTATGTTTTATATACACTTATTATCACTCCAATTTTTTTTCTGGAATTTTTAAATTCTATTAATAGTGTATCAAATATTTTCTTATAAATTATTAATAAATTTTAAATTTTTTAAAAAGAATTTTAAGTAATGTTATGGTACAATTTCAAAGTATCAATTCATTACTGTTTAAGGAAATCCATGTTCAGAGACTAAATTGAGAAAAATCTCAAATCCTAAGATTAATTGAATAAAAAAATTAGAGTTCAAAGTGGAAAAAGTTTTCGAGTTTAAGTACTAAATATTGATTTATCCCTTAGAATTACTGTGCAATGAAAGATAATTAAAATAGAAATTTTGGGTTTTTTTAATGCATTTGTCACCGTACACTGATTTTAATTTATACCGTACATCGATTTTTTAGGAAAAAATTAACAAAGTGTCATCCGTTGGAAGTTGATAAACACAACAATTTACAAATCTTTTTCTAAAGACCCCAACAATATTCATTAAGATTTTACAAATTCAGTAAAAGATAGTTAATACTGTAAGTAAATGTATTTTATATGACAGGGAGCTTTATAGCAATAACATATCCAGGGAAATCCCAGAGGAAATTGGAAATTTGACAAACTTGGTGAGCTTAGATCTTTACTTGAATGTTTTAACTGTTGGGAAGAAACCGAACAACCGAAACAAAGCGAAAGCATAATCGATGTTCTTTCTCTCCCTATAACTCCTGTCAAAAATTATGGCAAGCACAATAGCACAAAAAATGTTCTCTAAGAACCTTAATCAATCATAAATCAACTAATGCAACCACGACAAAAATAAATAGAGACACCGGTATTTTTACGTGGAAAACCCCTCTAAATCAAGGGTAAAAACTATGGGACTTTAGAGTCCGATCAAGAGCTCCACTATCATCAAACGTTCAACTACAAGATCACAATATCAAGCCTACAACAAGCATTCAACTCCAACAAGGCTAACAATATGTAATCTTTAGCAAAAGAGAGAAATATGAGAGAACATCACCAAAAATGCAGCTGCTAAAAAACGGGTATTTCCGACGCTACAAGACTCGGATGAAAAATCCGACCGTCCAAAGTCAAGAACACCTTATCGCCTAGCTGCTGTCCAAAAATCAGCTCAATCAAACCACGGATGGACCTTCGATCGAAGAGTTGATCACTGCTGCACTAAACATTAAAAACTGAAATTTCTCTTCTCTCTTTTCTCTCTGTTTTAATTTGAGATTTTTTTTTTGGCTCTCACACTTTCTGCCCACACCACCCGTAAAAGCCAAAATGAATGGCTCTCTTTTTTTTTTGACAAATCCAAGAAGACAGAGACACTAAATATGTGGCAGAAAATATGGGTTTCCCACATAATGGGACCCACACCTAACAAATCTTCCCCTCCAACTATGTGGGGAATGCCTCCATGTCGGAGGTCAAACAACATGCTTCAAACTTTCCTCTTGGTAAGACCTTCGTCAACATATCAGCACCATTATCATTAGTGTGTATCTTTTCAAGCTCTAATAGCTTAGCTTCAAGAACATCTCGTATCCAATGGTACCTCACATCAATATGCTTAGATCTAGCATGAAAAGTTGAGTTCTTACCAAGATGAATAGCACTCTGGCTATCACAGTACAGAACATACTTCTCCTGAGTAAAACCAAGCTCATGCACAAACTTCTTCATCCAAAGCATCTCTTTACACGCTTCGGTTGTTGCAATGAACTCTGATTCGATGGTGGACAATGCAACACACTTTTGCAGTCTCGATTGCAATGCCACAGCTCCCCCTGCATAAGTGATTAAGTAACCTGAAGTAAATCTCCTCGAGTCAATGTCTCCGGCCATGTCTGAAATCTGTATACCCAACAAGAAGAGGTTTCTCATTGCCGAAACAAAGTTTCATGTTGGAAGTGCCACGAAGATATCTCATAATCCACTTCACTACATTCCAATGCTCTCTGCCTGGATTAGAAAGAAACCGACTAACTATACCAACGGCATAAGCCAAGTCTGGTCTCGTGCAAACCATTGCGTACATCAAACTACCCACGGCTGAAGAGTAAGGAATTTTCTGCATCTCTTCCTTCTCCTTTTCTATGGAAGGACTATGCTTAACACTCAATCTAAAGTGCATAGCAAAGGGAGTATTCACCGCTTTAGCTTTGTCCATACTAAACCTTTGAAATACTTTCTCAATATACCTCTCTTGTGATAACCATAATTTCTTGGCCTTTCTATCACGTGTCAATCTTATGCCAATAATTTGCTTTGCTGGCCCCAAATCCTTCATTGCAAAGGATTTACTCAACTCTTGTTTCAACTTCTCAATTCTAGAAGCATTCTGACCAACAATAAGCATATCATCAACATAGAGCAAAAGAATAATAAAATCATCACCAGAGAATCTCTTAACAAACACACAATGATCAGAAGTAGTCTTCTTGTAGCCTTGCTCCCTCATAACAGACTCAAACTTCTTGTACCATTGCCTTGGAGCTTGCTTCAAATCATACAAGCTCTTCTTCAATCTGCACACATAATCCTCTTTCCCTTGTGCAACAAAACCCTCTGGCTGCTCCATGTAAAGCTATTCTTCCAAGTCACTATGAAGAAAAACAGTTTTCACATCCATTTGTTCAACCTCTAAGTCATAACAAGCTGCCAAACTCAGTATAGTTCTGATAGAGGACATCTTCACAACCGGAGAAAATATTTCTTCAAAATCAACCCCCTTTTTCTGAGTATAACCCTTGACGACCAATTTAGCTTTGTATCGTGGAGATGAAGACTTCTCTTCTTGCTTCAACCTGTAAACCCACCGATTCTTCAAAGCTCTTTTGCCCTTAGGCAGCTTCACCAATTCAAAGGTATGGTTTTCATGCAAGGATTGAAGTTCGTCTTTCATCGCTTCAACCCACTGATCTTTGCATTCACTCTCCATAGCCTCTTCATAACATTCAGGTTCTCCCCCGTCAGTTAAAAGAACATATTCATCAGGAGAATACCTGACAGAAGATCGTCGATCTCTGGAAGACCTTCGAAGTGGAACTGCTGGTGGAGCTATAGGTGCTTGTTGTTGATCATTCACAGCATCATCCATGGGAGTATCAAAGTCACCTATAGTCTGATGGTCACCACTAACATCACCATGCACATCATCTTGGATAGGATCTGGTGAAGAGTCTAGAGGAACCGGATTCACATCGATCAAGTCACCACTACCTTGTGAATCCACTTTCTCCGTCTTATCAATATCATCAATAGTCTGATCCTCAATGAAGACAACATCTCTGCTTCTCACGAGTTTCTTCTGAACTGGATCATAGAGTCTATAACCAAACTTACCATCTAGACTATAACCAATAAAAATGCATTGTCGAGTATTGGCATCCAACTTGGATCTTTCATCCTTTGAAACATGAACAAATGCTTTACAACTGAACACACGTAGGTGATCATATGACACGTCTTTACCAAACCAAACTCTATCTGGCACATCACCTTTCAAATGAACACTAGGAGACAGATTTATCACATGTGTCACTGTATTCAAAGCTTCAGCCCAAAACGATCTTGGCAACTTTGCATCTGACAACAAACATCTGACTCTCTCAATCAATGTTCGGTTCATTCTTTCAGCTAACCCATTTAACTGTGGAGTCTTTGGTGGTATTTTCTGATGTCTGATTCCCTGTCGCAGACAATACTCATGAAACGACCCTGTGTACTCACCACCACAATCAGTACGAATGCACTTCAACTTCTTCCCTGTTTCCCTTTCAACTGATGCTTGAAATTGTTTAAACACCTCAAAGACTTGATTTTTAGACTTTAAAGTGTAAACCCATAGCTTTCTTGAACAATCATCAATGAAAGTTACAAAATAAAGTGCACCACCATGTGATCTTACTTTTATCGGACCACAAACATCTGAATGGATCAACTCTAGCAACTCTGATTTTCTATGAGGAGGACGGCTTCTAAATGAAACTCTTCTCTGCTTTCCTGTTAGACAATGAGCACAATTCTTCAGTGTAGCATTCTTTAAAGTCGAAAGTTGATTCTTCTTCACTAAACAGTTAAGCCCCTTCTCACTCATGTGACTGAGTCGTTTATGCCACAACTCAGTTGAGCTGTCATTCACTGTCACATTCACCGTCTCTCGAGAAGTCAAAGCTTGCATCAAGTACAAATTTGAGCTCTTCTTTCCTCGAGCCACAACCAAGGAGCCTTTAGTCAGCTTCCACTGCCCTTCACTGAAGGTGTTACAGAATCCCTCATCATCAAGCTTTCCTGTAGAAATTAAATTCAAACGGATATCCGGTGCATGTCTGACATCCTTGAGAGTTAACTTTGTTCTATTATTACTCACCAAGCTAACATCTCCCATACCAATAACCGAAACCAAACCGTCATTACCCATCTTCAATACCCCAAAATCACCAGGAGTATAAGATGTGAAGAACTCCTTCCTCGACGTGACATGAAGTGATGCACCAGTATCAATCACCCAACTAGTCTCGTCGCATGCTAGGTTGACCAAATTCTCATCACAAATAACTAATAGATCTTTACGAGCAACAGTAGCAACACGCTCGGATTTTTCATCGTCATTCCGATCGTGTTTATCACCACTACCTTTGTTCTCTTTCTTCCACTTGAAGCAATATTTCTTGATATGACCTTTCTTACCACAATGATGACACTCAAGATTCTTGTATCTCGATCTTGACTTGCTTCGGCTTTTATCTCTACCTTTTCCATCTTTGTCTCTGTTTCTCCCCCTGTTCTCGATAACCAACACTTCGGACTGTGATGTAGAACCCTGAGATCTTCTTCTAACCTCTTCATTCAACACACCACTCTTAGCCAAATCCAAAGTAATAATACCCTGTGGGGCAGAATTATGAGCGAGACCCGAAAGGTCTCCCAAGAGTTTGGTAGAGTAGCAAGCAACCAAAGTCCTAAAATCTCGTCATCAAATTTGACACCCATACCAAGCAACTGATTCATCACACTCTGAAATTCACTAACATGGTCAGCTATAGACATTCATTCTTTATATTTCAGCGCCATCATTTTCTTCAGCAAAAACAACTTGTTATTGCCCGACCTCGAAGCATACAAGCTTTCAAGCTTCTCCCACAATGTTCGAGCATGTGTCTCCTGATCAATGTGGTTGTAAACATTTTCTTCAACAAATTGCCGAATAAAGCCACACACTTGTTGATGCTCTAATTCCTATTCTTCATCACTTTTCGAATCGGGTTTTTAAGTAGTAAAGACCGGAAGATGCAAAGCCTTCACAAACAACAAATCCTTCATTTTATTCCGCCAAAGTTGATAATTTGTGCCATTCAACATAATCATCTTGCTCGTATTAATTTCCATAATTATCTGACACAATAACCAAGCTCTGGTACCAGTTTGTTGGGAAGAAACCGAACAACCGAAACAAAGCGAAAGCACAATCGATGCTCTTTCTCTCCCTATAACTCCTGTCAAAAATTATGGCAAGCACAATAGCACAAAATATGTTCTCTAGGAACCTTAATCAATCATAAATCAACTAATGCAACCACCACAAAAATAAATAGAGACACCGGTATTTTTACGTGGAAAACCCCTCTAAATCAAGGGTAAAAACCACGGGACTTTAGAGTCTGATCAAGAGCTCCACTATTATCAAATGTTCAACTACAAGATCACAATATCAAGCCTACAACAAGCATTCAACTCCAACAAGGCTAACAATATGTAATCTTTAGTAAAAGAGAGAAAAATGAGAGAATATCACCAAAAATGCAGCTGCTGAAAAATGGGTATTTCCGACGCTACAAGGCTCGGATGAAAAATCCGACCGTACAAAGTTAAGAACACCTTATCGCCTAGCTGCTGTTCAAAAATCAGCTCAATCAAACCACGGATGGACCTTCGATCGAAGAGTTGATCACTGCTGCACCAAACATTAAAAACTGAAATTTCTCTTCTCTCTTTTCTCTCTGTTTTAATTTGAGATTTTTTTTTTAGCTCTCACACTTTCTGCCCACACCACCCGTAAAAGCCAAAATGAATGGCTCTCTTTTTTTTTTTTTGACAAATCCAAGAAGACAAAGACACTAAATATGTGGCAGAAAATATGGGTTTCTCACATAGTGGGACCCACACCTAACATTAACCGGCCACATTCCGGCTACTCTGGGCAACCTTAGAAAACTGCATTTCCTGTAAGGACACATTTTTTTATGTACCAAATTTATTTAGTTTCATTGTGCTTTTGCTTTGTTGTAATGGTTGTTTTGGTATATGTATAAGCCTTTTTATGCATTGATATATTGCTAGCTAAAACTAGATAGGTAAATGGTATTGTTGTCATTAAGGTTCATCTAGCATTTCTTTTTAAAACCATTTTTGAGATAAAAGTATTACTAAATGATATATTTTAAGCTTTTCAAAAGTGTTTTTGAGAGACAAAAAATACTTTACAAAAATATATTTTTTTGTCAAAAGTAGAAGCAGAAAATTTTAGTTTTTACTCAAAAATATTTTTTTAACCCAAAAGTACTTATAAAAAGTAATGCTAAACTAGCCTTAAATTAGATAAACTCGATCGCTTGAATTCTTGTTAAATTTTAATCAATTCGATCACTATTTTTTCTTTTACTTCTAGTTTTTATTACTTCACAATTTATTTTATTTTCGATTATATACTACCAATTATACTGGTTGGTGGGTCTTAGAAGAGTTGGTGCTATTGCTTGTGCTAGCCTAGTATAATATCAACATGTATATTAAATTTAAAAATTTTATATAAAAATTAATTAATATTTTGATTATTATAATAAAATTAATTGTTTATTATATGTAGTGTTTTGAGTTTAAATATTATTATAATCAAATTTTTATTAATTTATTATATATAAAATAATAAAAAATTCTCATAAATGTATAACTTAATTTTTATATGAAATAATATTTTAATAATTTTATAATTAGTTTAATCGAAAATGGAAGGTTTATATGAAAAATAGAAAATAATTTGTGTCGGTCAAAATCAATTTAATTGAAGATTTCCTCGTTCATTTCTGCCAATTTTTAGATGGTTCAATGTATCTGTAAAAATTGGATGAATTTGAATACATGTTACATATATGTCACATCATCTGTTGATGTATTTGTTTTGTATAATAATTTGATTGGTTCGCGTCTATATAATTTTAATCGAGATATAAAATATGGGTTTAGAAGATATGAAGAAAATTAAATTCAGGTATTAATTTAAAAAAAATTAAAGATTCGAATTTAAAAATAAAAATAAAAATATTTAATTTTGGTTTGAATACATAATGTGCCATATAATTGATGCTTTCTTTTTGTGGAACAGGCGTCTCAACAACTCCTTGACAGGTCAAATTCCTATGGCCTTAACTACTATTGATACACTGCAAGTGCTGTGAGTGTTGCTATCTCACATATATATATATATATCATGGGATATTTTAATCAATACTTTTGGGTATTTTACTTTAGACAATATAAAAAATTAATTACATAAATAAGACAAATTATAAATTATTTATGAAAATAATATACTTTTTATAATAAAATTAAGTGTGGTCAATATATTAAGCTGTACTCATTTAAAAAATTCTTATTATTATCCAATCGAAAAAAAATTATCTTTTAAGTGGTACTGTCACATTATAAGCAACACAAAAAAATATAAATATATATTTTTTAAAAAACTGAATAAATATTATATGAATAAAAAAATATATTTTTAAAGTGATGCGGCCTGATATATTCATTGCATCAAAAGTCAAAACGTTTGACTGGAGAAAGGGTTTTTATTGAGGTTTATTTCTGCTTTTAGTTCCTCTACTTTCTTAATTTCTAAAATTTATATTTTCTACCTTTATTTTGAGAAGTTTAATTTAAGAAAGTTGCATTTTAATGTTTAAATATTTCATTCAAAAATTAAAAATCAATTGATCCATTTGGATTCCAATTTTTAAATCAGAAGTAAATAGAATTTTGAAATTAAAAGTAGAGGGATTGGGAGTTGAATTAGACCATTGAATGTATTTCTTTAGGTATAATGACTTATTTGGCCCTCCAAGTTACAAATATATATATGTTTTAGTTCTTTATTTAATTTTTCACCTTTTAGTTCTTAAACTTGCGTTTCTTGTCAAATCATTTTAAAATAAATAAAAAAATTATTTTTTTAAACTATAAAAACTAAAATAGATGATAGTGATTTGGCCCTCCAACTTTGGAAGGGCTAAAATAATTTTTTTCTTTGTAAAATTAGAAGGTTAAATAAATCATTATTGCCTAAAGGAAAATAGGAATTCAAAGTTTTAATTTAACTCCTAATCCCTCTACTTTTATTTTCAAAAATCTATTTACTCATTTAATTTAAAAATTGAAATCCAAATGAATCAATTGATTTTTTATTTTTGAATCAGATATTTGAATATTAAAATACAACATTTTTAAATTAAAATTTTCAAAATAAAGATAAAAAAAAGTAAATTTAAAAAAATTAAGTAAAGGGTCTGAAAGCAGAAATAAACCCAAATAAAAACCTTTTTTCCTACCCAAGAGGTTTGGTCTGAATATCCCTTTCAGATAAGCACAAAATTTTAATTACATTCGGTCAATGTATGAGGTGGTATCCTTTTAAAAAGATAACTTTCTTTTATATTTGTATGGTATTTAAAGAAAATATATGTATATTTTTGGGGATACTATTTAAAAAATACTTTTTTTCCAACTAAAATAATTGAGTAATGATGGGTTTTATTTGAGCTAGTGTCGCGACATCACTTAATTTTATTGTATAAAACATATCATTCTTTTAAATAATTTACAACATATCTCATTTTCATAATTTTCTTTTTTGTATTATTTAGGTAAAAAAATCTGGATATTATTTTTAGTTTGACCAATTCAAAGCAAAATATTAAAAAAATAATTAAAATTTATAAAATTCGGTTCAATCTATATGTACCAGCCCGTGAATCAACCGATTTTTTGTCACTCCCTGGATCAATACTCCAATTAATTTTTTTTATCTAATTAGCGAATTCAGTTGAGACAATACTGATTTTAATCATCTGATGCAGGGATGTTTCAAACAATCAACTAGAAGGAGATATTCCAGTTAATGGTTCCTTTTCACTATTTCAGCCTATCAGGTTTTTCTTTTATGCTTATCTCAGTTTTGCTCTCACTCTCTTACCCGTAATTAAAATGGTCAGTCTTGCAGTGATGATCACATTATTTTTTCTGATATTCATATAAGCCAGAATTTTCATGGATGCGATTCTATTTTTCTACTGGAATAGTGCGCACTAATCGAAATGAAACTAACTACATTGCTCGTAACTCATGACCCTAACCTCCAGTGCCTGTTGTTGCACCTCTTTTTCACAGTTTCAGAAATAATCGACTCAATTATCCTCCTTTTGCTCCACCACCACCTCCTATGCCATCTACAGCTTCAACTTCGTCAGGTTTGGTCTCCATTTTATTCTTATATATGAACTTTTATATGATATATAATATAATACATGGATTTGATTGCGCAATTGGATAAATATAATTGTTTATATATTGCATATATAAACATAAATTAGTGATACATAAATAACAATGTTAGTGGTTTGTGAAAATTGAATCTCGTCAAATTGTCATGTATACAATTGTATAGAATCAAAATTCATGTAACATATTGTATATTAAATCTAAAGTTCATTTGTAATTTTTTGACTAACTTTAAGGCTTAAATTTGAGATTTAGTAGCAAAAGTTAAATCCACCTTTTTATATGGATAAACTACAAAAATAGTCACTTTTGTTTGTCTTAGATTACATTTTAGTCACTTATGTTTGAAATGTTACGTTTTATTTATTTATGTTATCGTTTTGTTACGAAGTGGTCACTTTACTGCTAAACTCCATTACTTCCATAACGGCAGTCCTATATCACAGTCCAAATGGATTTTAAGTGCCAACTTGGATGTCCAGTTGTTGAGATAAAATTAGATTTTAAATTAAATAAATTTAATTTGGATTGTCACGTAAGACATCCAAGTTAGCATTTTAAAACTCATTTGGACTGCCACATAGAACTGCCGTTAGGAAGGTAACGGAACTTAATGGTAGAGTAACTACTTCATAACAAAATGATAACGTAATGACAAAAATGTAACATTTCAAATATAAGTGACTAAAATGTAATCTGAAATAAACAAAAATACCTATTTTTATAATTTACCCTTTTTTATATTTAAAATTCTAATTCAGCCATTGACAACATTAGATTTGTTTATTCTAAAGGTAATATAATTTCTTAATTAAATTAAATTTTTTAAAATAATAAAATTAAGTAAGAGGAGTGGAGTAAATCCCGAAGATCTGACCGTCGGCATATTTTGTTAAAATGTAATCTTTGTGTTGGCAGGTAATAGTGCCGTTGGTGCTATTGTGGGAGTTGTTGCTGTATCTGTTGTGTTGTTTTCTGCTCCTGCAATTATATTTGCTTAAAACGACAGCGTCTTTCCTTTAGTGTAATTGGATTAGTGATTTTTTGGGTGTAATTACATTTAATATAAATTTAAATTACTGTTTTGCATAATGATAGATATTCAAGAGTCCAGTGTAATTACACAGTCATCGTAATTACATGTCAAATTTAAATATGTCCTTTGTTGAATTTACGTTCACTTTTTAAATTTTTTTAATTTATCAAAATAATTTTTCTAAAGCCAAAAACAGATACAGACCAGACCAGACATTGTTATGCTTTTGAATACTAAAATAAAGCAACATCTCCTCTGTTTCTAAACAGCAAAGTATACACTTTAAAACCAAGCATAAAGGAGAACAAGAATTAAAATTAAAAAATTGTAGGTAGATAGCATGGTAAATGTAATTCTCAGAACACAGCTCATATCGAGATAACAGTACTGTTCCTTGAGGTTAGAAAATTAGCCAATTCAACAAGTCTATAAAAACAAGTATATTTGGAGAATTTCATTTCTTTACATTATATACAAGGATATAATATCGATATTTCTGGTAAAATAATGAAGTGCAATAGACATACAATAGAGTATTGTGTTAACCAATACTTAGAAAGTTAATGCTAAATCAGATCCCTATGTATGTTGATGATGGAACTAGATATTAAGGACTTGACAACTTACTAGTTCAGAAGATCCGGCCGTCCTTGCCGCTATAACCCTCCAAGGATTTATTTGGAATGCTGCAGCAGATTCCACAGGCTCAGCATGCAGACTGGAGGAGTTATCTGGTGAAGATGACGAAGCTGATGGTCGTGAAGTTAAATGGTTTTGCACATCAGTTTGCAGGACTGAGATATTGTTGTTGGAATCTTTAGTAATTACATGAAGCTTTCCGAGTAAACCGGCAAGCAAATATGGAGTCTCCGAATCTGTGAAGTTTGGAATGGGGACTTCTCCTACGACAACTTTCCAAGCATCATCTTGGTAATCATATACCTTGATGGTAGCACTTTGAAGAGAACTAGATGGATCAAGGGCATACAACTCACCGCCCAAGATGACACTGAATTTTGTTCCTGCCTGTTTTGCAGGCCAACCGTCGCCCATGCCGACTGGCATTTCAGCCCATGAATTTAGTTCAGGATCGTATACTTCCCCTCCAACATCGACAAAAAAAGGCCAGCAATATAAACTCTGAGGCACAAACAACCTTCCCTTATATGATGTCATACCTGTGGCGATGGGTTTGAGTAGATCAGCCAGAAAGGCAGTAGGTAGAACCTGAGCTTTCGAAAATGGCATGCTCGGTATTTGGGACCATATACTGGTATGAGGATCAAATACCTCGGCGGACTGAACTGGAGTTAATCCACCACGACTAGTAACGCCTCCAACAACATAAAGCTTATTATTTAAGATACCAGTCTTACAGTAGGCTCTACCAGTCAACATTGGACTTACTTCACTCCACGAGTTTAGAACTGGATTATACTGCCAAACACACCTCAAAGCTGAAGCTTTAGAGAATCCTCCTAACACATAGAGGCAGCCATCAACAGCACCAATGGAGCACCCACAGAATCGCATCCTGTCCAAGCCATCCTTCCTCCCAAGCCAACCCCTTATGACATCCGCAATTTTTATGCTCGATCCCACTACGTTCCACATCCGAAGGCTAGCTAGACCTTTCTTGGATTCATCTTCAAAAGCAACATTTGGCATTGGAGGCAACCTCTGCCATCTTCTAGACAAAGGGTCCAAACCATACCACAAAAGCTTGTCACCTTCAATCTTAGTCAACAAATAGAGCCATTCCTCTGTTGTTCCAATTTCTTTCCTTATACTGAAAAGTTCAGAACTTGTGATGGCAGCTTTCCAGGCCCTTGACACTAACCTTACATTTAAGTAATTAATCCTTGGAATTCTGGCAAGAATCTGATAGGATATCTCATCAGGAAGGCTAGGAATCAACCTAGGGTTCTCCTCACAAAGACATGATGACAACTTCTGCCTCTTGCATGTTTCATCACGTGAATCAAAGGGGTCACTCATTCCAGCCCTAGAACTATTTAGGCTTAACAATGCCCCCATTAATATCTTACTGCTTGCAATATATTAATATATCAATGCCAGGCAAATCTAACCAAGCTTTGATGGCTAGAGATTTTAACCAACACTGAAATATCCAATTTTCTACGTGAACCTGCTCTAAACTGCCAGCACTCTATCTCGTATCTGAGGTAAAACGATCTATTTGAAGGAAGATCGTCCAAAAATAATCTGAACCACCAACTGAAAAGAATTAGAATTTAACTATCATCTGTAGAATGGAAGCTCAAAAGAAGGGAAAGATACCATCCCCTTTACGAATTATATAAGGTGCAAAGGAACTCGAATTATGTGCAATTGGAAAGTTTTCTAAGCAAGCAGATGAACAAAAAGAGATCCTCTTTTTCCGTAAAACTGAGAATTGAAATAGTATCATTCTCAAGTTAAAATTAGATAACTAAGGGCAGCAAAAAATTCTCAGCTTAATTTATCACAATAAAAGCGGTCTGATTTCAATCTCTCTCAATGCATTTGCAATTGCAACCTATTGTACCACTAGCATCAAGCAACCCCAGAAGGAAAGATTGTCATTTGAAGTACAACAACAGTGAAAATGAATGAGCAAATAACATCTTAAGCTTCTTAGAGCTCTCAGAGACCACAAAAAATGGTACCCAATTTCTTAATTTTGCCAATATAAAAGCCAATTAGACTCAATGTTGTGCTAACCCAGGCAAGTGCATAACATTTTTCTCCCTATATGTTAACCAAAATCAGAATAATAGCGAAAGAAAATATTATGAATTTACTACTTAAGTAATCACCAAAAAAGAAAAACCCAAATTCCCAATTACAACAATTCAACAACAGTTCACAAGAATTTCTCAATTAATTAAAAGAAAGGGAAGAAAATCAGGTAAACGGAAGTAAACTACAATTATCCACAATCATTTGAACACCCATGAAACAAAATGAAAAAAATAAATAAATGAAACGATCACAGTAGTTCTTTCGACAAATTACTAATAAAACCGCTTGAAAATTCATATAAACATAAAACCCAGAAAACCAAAACTGAAAGATAAAATTTTCTTAAAATTTGAAAGAAAAAAAACCACCTTAATCGTTGCGGGAAGAGGAGACGCCAAAAGACGATTTGTTGAGGAATTTCACGCCATCAATTCGCAATTATTCGATAAAAAGAACCAAAATTCCTTTTTTTTCCCTTTCCATTTTAATATAAGATTCGATTCTTTCTTTAATAAAATTGCATTCAGCTAAGAATAATTCTTTTTTTCTTTCTTTTAACAAACGGTAAAGGCTTTTGGTAAGTTAATTAGGGATCGAAACTTGAAAACTCAACTTATTAATTAATAATGAATTTTTATTTATTTTATTTTAATTATAGAAAGTTTTAAAAGAATGATTTAGGCCTAAAATATTAAATTTTTCTTTATTTTATATCTATTCTTTTAGTATAATGACTTTTTTGGCCCTCTAATTTTATAAAAAAAAAATTATTTTAGCCTTTCATTATTTTTTTGTTTCTTTTAGCTATCGAACTTTTATTATTTATCAAATCATCCTAAAATAGATAAAAAAAGTTAAATTAACATCATTTAATTTTGTTGACACCCATGCGGAAGTACACGTGTATTTTATATTAGCAATTAATTAAATTTTTAAAAATTAAAAATATTTTTATAATTTTTGTGCTTTTTAAAATACTTTTTAATACATTTTATATTTTTTAAATTTTTTATATTTAAAAAATTAATTAATTGTTAACGTGGTATCCACGCGGCAATCTATGTATATGCTAGATCAATAAAGTTAACAAATATTAGATTTTTTATCATTTTAGAGTGGTTTGACAAATAATATAAGTTTAAAGGTTAAAAGAACGAAAAATTAAATGACAGGTTAAAATAACTTTTTTTGTTAAAGTTGGAAAGCTAAATAAGTCATTATATTTTTTTTAAATTTTTTGCCTAGACTGATAATGATGTCAAAAGAAGGATTGAGATGAAGTCGAACTAAAGCATATTTGACACTTTCAATCAATTTGAACACCATATTTGACTTTCTTGTTAATATATACTAAACGAGTTCCAATAATCTGAGGATTAGATGGAAGTGAATGGAAGTAAAATTTTGAAATCTAAATTTTTGAAAATTTAAATTTGTAAACAAAAACTACATTTTTTTGAAATTTTTGGAGTCGTATTTGGAGTTCCGATGATCTTGAGTTCTATTTTGAGTCGTCTTTGGAGTCATGTCTTTCATTACCAATTTGAAAGCCTTTTATAGAGGCTCTTACCTCTTTACATTGTTTTTCTTGGGGAATCTAATCATTTACATTATTTTTCTCTTCATATACAATTACTATTTTCAAGACTATTATTACAATTGCAGAGATTATATTCTCTGAATTACAAAAATTTTAGGCCGTTTTTTCTTTGTAGAAAATCTTTACTATTCATCTCTATCTTTTCTTTACAGAGAACCACATCTGTTCATCTGTCTTTTTTTTTTTGCAAAGAACCACTCATGTTTATCTCTATCTTTTATTTGCAGAGAATCACTTATATTCATCTCTGTCTTTTTTTTAGGGAATCTTTGAAGGTTGCAAACTTTTTTTTATTTTTTTCTGGTTGTCGTGATTGTCACTGTTGCAGTGTCAGTTGCAAGATCCACTATTTTGATTGAAGATGTTGAAGATTTCTTATTTCTGCGTCGAAATCCATTAAGCTAAGTATTTCAACCATAAGCTTTTTATATTCTTTTTTGGTTTTGGCCTAAGCCAACAATGTGTTGACAACCAATTTGGCTTGAAGAAAATTTGCAATGGTTTGGTCTGGGGCAGCGAACTTGCATAATCTTGGGTTTTTGTTGAAAAAAATCCAAATATTTGGATTCATTTTTTTCATCATTCAATTTGTCCTACCATTTCGTTCTGAAATTTCGAACTAACAATGGGATTCTCATGTATTGATCTTGTTCATAAACATAATTCCAGAAAGCAATCCAAGAAATACACAATTTTGAAAAAAAATGGATTATTTTGTATATGTGTTTTTGGTTTGGTTTTGGCTAGAACTTGTCAAAAAACTTGTGTCATAAAATTTAAAATTATTTTGGTAGGATATCTAAAGAAGATGGTCGGTATTAGTTTCACCATTCTTGAAACCAATTTGGGAATTTGAATTGGGTGACACAGTTGAAATATATGAACCAAGTGGTGCGTCATGAACTAACTAAAAATTTGACTAAGGAAAGTGCACCTATCAATAAATAGTATAATTACAATGAGTAAAATTATTATTTCCAAGAAGACTAAAAGTACTAGTAATTTCTGTCTTTCTATTAAAAACTAAAATTAACTAAATTAATTAACTAATGAACACGACAAAGAACAAATCATGAAAATAAACAAAAAACAACCAAGAAGCAAAATAATACTTGGCTAAATTTGAACCTATGCTTAATCCCTTTCCTGAATAAGGTCTCATTCTAAATTCTTCTTTCGCAAACTTGAATATGATACTTGGCTAACTGAATCAACACCCTCCATTTTTCTTAGCAAACTCATACCCGGATTGTAACCCTAAAGTATTTATTTACCTTAGTCTAACATATTAAGTTATTAGATTTAATAGATAATTCCTAGCGGACTAACGCCTACTCAGGTATCCCTTAGTAGTCTCCACCTTTGGTAGTCCCACATGGTCATCCCTGTTGGACTTATATTTCTTCTGCTAGTTTTCGACAGACTTTCCACTTAAAGTAGTTCTCTGCGGACTTCCTCATTTGATGGTCCTCGTGAACTTTCTGCACTACAAAGTTTTAACCTAACATCCTCTTTCTCTGTAGATCTTTGGCAAAATTTACCAATCAGATAGTTTGCGTGACCATTACCTTAAAGTGATTCTTAGCGGATGATTTCACAACATCTCTAACAGATACTTGTTCAAGAGTGTCTCCATAAGAAATACCTCTTCTTTCCCTATATATAGCGATAAGGCCACTTATACTACTTTCTCTCACTGTCGACATTTGGTAGATCCCATTATAAAAGGCTTATCCACGTTCTTAAACACTTCTATCTGCTTTTTTTTCTCTTCTTATTTTGGTGGATTCTCTTACTATCCCATTTACTCGCATTTTCAAATGCGCCACGATCATCCTATTGTTCTACTTGTCGCGTGAGTCATATAGTCATTTCCCTTTTTGTGCCCTATCAGCTTCCTAGTCCATCGTCCTGGCAGACTTCATTTGTTGCCATAGCTCAGTTATGGTCTTACACAATATGATATCATGTTTACTGTTCTGGCGGACTTTATTTATTGCTATAGTTGATAGACTGTCGTCACAATATCACTCTAACGATCCAATAGAATATCATTCCACGATTCTGCCAAACTCCATTGAATCCCTTAACAATCCACCCATACCTCCAATACGCCCATTTTTCTACCTTCATCTACCTCGCCCATGTAGCTTGTAACTACCCGTTTTCAGTGAAATCGGAACAGTAGTTTCAGGACCACAAATCTGAGTTAGGAAGAAAATTTATTTTAATATTATTTTATGGTCTACCGTATGATAGGAATATTGTATAAAAATTTTGCTAAGAAAATTTTACCGATTATATGATTAATTGATAAAAGGACCAAATTGCATAAAATGCAAAAGTTGAGTTCTAGTATCTATAAGTATCAAATTGCTATGGAATTCAAAATTCGAGGTCCTTATATGGTAAATAGACCATTAAGAGGAGTTAGTAGATAAGTATGATGATTCATTCATGAAAAATTAAATAAAGAAAAGGATAAAATTGAAAAGTAAAAAAATAAAGATGATAAATAATAAAATAAAAAAATATCATCATATTATCATCTTTCCTAAATTAAAAAGATGGAAACCCTAGTTTTGGAGACGAGTTCAAGCAAGTTATTTTGGCTCAATTAGGTGAGTATTCAAGTCTCGTTTTTAATGATTTTCATGTTTTCGAGATCATAATAGCTTAATCTAACTATTTCGGGGATTAATTTGTAAAGTTATCAAAGTACTAGAGTTTTTCCATGGATGAATATGTATGAATTATGAAGTTTTATGGTAGAAAATGAAAGGTTGTTGATAGATAAACAACTTTTGTAAAGTAAATTTTGATGAAATAGTGATTTAGGGACTAAATTGAAAAGATGTAAAATTCATGGAAAAATTATAAATTTTATGAATTAGATGGCCTGCAAATGTTATATGTAAAAATCAGCTAGGCTTGGAATAAGGATTAAATTGCATAAATTTCATTTTCTGAGCCTAAGGATGAAATTGTAATTAATTAAAAGTATAAAGGCAAAATGGTAATTTTTCCTAGGATGTGAATTGAATTGAATTGATTATGAATTATATTAAATTAAGTTAAACTTACTCATATAGATCCGGATAGATCAAATACGGAGTTAGATTGTGGAAAAGAAAAAGTATCGGATTAGTAGAAATTGCATACACGAACACTTGTTGAGGTAAATTTGTGTAACTAAATTGTGTATATTTATATGTTTGAATTGAATGTTGTATATGTGAATTTTATAAATGTCACATATATGAAATTGTTCATATATCCGACAATGCTCGGTAAATATTAAGTTTCGTTTGGATAAATGAGATTCGATGGATACAGGGTTCCCGAATTGGTTATGGTCATACATGTGTTGCGGACACACCACAGTTCGAAAGAGCGTTCCGTTAATAGCTCTCATGAGCATCCCAATATATGACCTTCTCGAGCTTACCGTTATATGGTTCTTGCAAGCTTTCCGTTAATAGCTCTTCGGAGCATCCCTATTGGTTGTGATCCTACATGTGTTGCAAACACACCGTAGCTCTTATGAGTGTCTCGATTAAAGGATTTTTCATAAGCTTCTTAATATATGGCTCTCCGGAGCTTCCCGATATTGACTCGCTTGAACTTCTTGATTATGGCTCTTATGAGCTTCCTGCTATACAGATCAAATGAGTTTCCCGTTACATGACTCACATGAGCTTCCCGTTATATGGCTCGAGAGAGAGCTTTCTGTTTATGTGCTCGTATGAGCATTCCTAGATAAGAATTGACGGATTACCTATTTGTACACTTCGTGTGTACTACCAATGTATCCATCGATATTTTAAATGATTAAACGGGAAAAGTTCTGACATGAGATATTATGAAATGGAGATGAATTGTTACAAGTATATATATACTTACAATACATGTAACAGGTTATTTTTAGTCGAATCGAAACAGTGATTTTGAGACCACAAATCTGAGGTCGAATTAATTATTTTATTATTTTATTTTCTACAGTATGATAGTATGATAGTGTGAAAATTTCGTTAAGAAATTTTATTGTTTAAATGCTTAATTTGAAAAAAAGGACTAAATCGCATAAAGTGTAAAAGTGGAGTTCTATTAATTAAAGGTGTCTAATAGCTATGGAATCTTAAATTAGATGTCCTTATGTGGTAATTAGCCCATTTATGAGATAGTGGATGATAGTGGCTTAGTATTTGGTGTAATTATTAAGTATTTTAAAGGTTAAATATGTAATTAGGTTATTAATGATAAAAATAAATAAAACAAATTTATCATCATATTCAATTATCATCTTCCACCGATTTTCATAAGGGAGAGAAGCCATTTTTGTACTTGATATTCAATGAAGCTTCCATTACTCATATTGGTATGATTTTTGTCCCGTTTTTAATGATTTCTATATTTTTGAAATCGTTGCAGCTTAATCTAACTATCCCAGGGGCTAATTTGCAAAAATTTTAAAGGTTTAAAGTTTTTCCATTGATGAATATAGGTGTATTTTGATGTTTGATGATAGAAAATGTATGCTTTTTGTTAGATAAACAACATTTGTAAAGTATTTTTGGTAAAATTATCAATTAGGGATTAAATTATGAAATGTGTAAGTTTTGTGGTTAAATTGTGAAATAAATGAAAAATATGGGCTGCTATAGGTCTATATGGAATTCGGCTAGCATGGAGAGGGACCTAATTGGATGAATTTGTGTTTTTATGAGATAAGGGCTAAATTGTAAAAATATTGAAATATTAAGGGCAAAAGTGTAAAGTTGCCATAATATGCATTTTGGGCTAAATTGAATAGAATGATAATTAAATAAGTTAATTTTGATTACATATAGATCAAAAAAAGCGAAATTCGGATTTAGATTGGGGGAAAAACAAAATGTTGGACTAATCGACTCATTTCATTGTTTTTGCTTTTGAGGTAAGTTCGTATATTAATAAGCATTAATATTATTGTGTTTTAAATTCTTATTATTGAATTATTTGTGAAATATGACCTTACAGATATATTTGACAAAGATTCGACATTAAGAAATCCTGGTTGAACCTTAGGAATAGATTAGGATATGAATAACATGTCATTAAGGGGTTATGTGATTTGGGTGCTGGTCCATACGTCCTACCGGTGGCTGAGTTATCTAACATGTGTTGTGGATTCTCGTCAGCTTGTATGAGCAGCACTGTGTAGCTACGTCATAACCATTAGCTTGTGTGAGCAGACCCGTTGATAACTCGAGAGTGAGCATTATATGTGAAATGATGTTGAGATAGCTTTGGCTATGTATTGGCACTTAGGGTGCAGATTCTTGAGTATCTGATAGTATTCCAAATGGTACAACGGGTATATCGAAGATATGAAATGGTGACAAATAGATATGTATTAGTACAAGTATGTATGGAAACTATACGAGCATTGAAACTATGAAAGTTATGAGATCTTGATTAATTATGTGATTGAATATATGTTAACCTTGTAATTACATGATTTTGAAGTATACTATGTTATATTACTTGAATAGTGATTAAATAGTGAGTTTTACTTATTAACCATACGAGCTTACTAAGTTTTATAGCTTACTTTGTTTACTTTTTCATGTTTTATAGTGAATTTCAAAGCTAGCTCAGATTGGGAGTCGTCGGAGATTGCATCACACTATCGAGCTTCTACTTTAGTACTTTTGAGTTTATGTATTTGGTTATATGGCACGTATAGGAATTAAGGTCATTTTGGTTTATGGTCTGGTAATGAATTTAGCCATTTGAATTGGCTTGTAAACGTTAAGTGTTTGGTCTTATTTATAGCCATGAGAGTTGTCTTATTTTAGTATATTTAGTGATGTATAAATATGTGCAAATGGCCTTTGTTATGCTTTTGGTAATTGATATATAAATGCTTGTGGTGAATGGTTGTTTGTGAATTGGTAATTTGAGTATCATATAGTTGATAGTTGAGAATTGGTATGCTTGTGATTTAGGTAAAGTGATGTATAAATGAAAGTGCATATATGAAGTTAGCTAGTTAAGTGAGTTGAGAATGTGAATTTGGTATAAAATTGAATAGCCTATTGTAGTACTTGTGTGCCTTGTTGTTTTTGGTATGGAAATGGTATGAATTATGTTTGCTTGAGGTTGATTGAATGCCTATTTATGCCATATTATGAGCCATTTGGATCGTATAGGTGTATGCAAATTTGGATGAGAAAGATGGATTGGTAAATAGTCTATTTTTGTCCACACGAACAGAGACACAGGCAAGTGTCTCAATCGTATGTGACACACGGTCAGGTGACACGGTCGTGTATCCCCTGGTGTTTAATTAGAGACCAAGTTAGTATGCTCTACACGGCCCAACACACGGGCGTGTGTCTTGGCCGTGTTGCATAAGTTAGTATACCCTACAGGTTTAGCACGGCTTAGCATACGGCCTGACACACTGGCGTATGAGGCCATTTCGAAGGGCACACGGGCGTGTGGTTGGCCATGTGACCCAAGTCAAAGAGTTACACGGGGTCGGACATGGGCTGGGACACAGCCATGTGATTCTATTTGGAATGTCCACACGGCTTGTGACACAGGCTTGTCTTTGGCTGTGTCCTTTATATTTTGAAAAGTTTTCTAAGTTTTCTAAAAGTTTACTGAGTTATTGGTTTAGTCCCGAACCACTCTTAATGCATAATTTGGGCATCGTAAGCTTATATTAGGGACGATATGGATGTTTATGAATGATCTATATTTGGAATGGAAAAATGTATGAGAAATGTATGTTTAATTGTATAACAAGTCTGGTAATACTCTGAAACCCTATTCTGGGAATAAATACTAGTGAGGGGTGTTACAATACAAAGATATGATGTATACATGTTTCATGGACACTTGATGTGAAAAGTAAATGTATATGGAAATTGAATATGGATGAGCTCATACATATTTCTTGATATTCATATGAATTACATGACTAACATGCTTGATGAGGATATGTGTTTAGGCAATTGGCCAAATTGGTTTGAGCATGTTTATTTACTTACCTTAAATGTGAATTAATTAGTAAGTTAAATTCTTGTTATACAAACTTACTAAGCTTTAAAGCGTACTCTATTTTATTTCTTCTGTTTTATAGTAATTCAGAAGCTCAATTTGGTTGGAAGCTGGTCGGAGCAACATCACATTATCCCTCGGCTCATTTCGGTATAATTAGTAAATTACTTTTGGTTATAATGGCATGTATTGGTTGAATTGGGCCATTAATGGCATGTATGTGATTTTGGTTGTATCTTGTAATAGCCCAAATTGCAGCGATGTCGAAAATAGTGGTTCGAGACCACCAAATCCAAAAAATGAACTCGTAGATTATATTATTTAATATTTATGAGCCAAATGTATCTTTTAAGAGATTTTTGAAATAGTAAATTGTGTTTTATAAATATTTATTTGGTCAAGAAATTGAGAAAAAAAAGTATCGAGATCTCGGTGTTATAAATTGAGCCATAAATATTTTTATAAATATTTACGGAGTGTCAATAAAGTAGTATTAAAATTTCGTTAGAAAATTTTGACGTTTGGGTGATTAATTAAATAAAAAGTACTAAATTGAAAAAGGTGTAAAAGTTGCTAGAAGGATTAAATAGCTCAAGTGTCAAATGAGGAAGGACTTAAAGTGCAAATAAGCCTAAATGAGATATTTTGGGCGGCAATAGCTGAGAAAAAATTGGAAATGGGTGAAATAAGGGCAGAATTGGAAAATTGCCAAAATTAGCTAAATAAAAATGGGACCAAATTGGAATATCTAGAATTCTCTTCATTTTCACTTCATTTTCATCAGCTGAAAAATAGCCATGGAAGAGGGTTCAAGCTGGTTTTCATCCTCTAGCTTCATGTAAGTTTAATTCTTGCTTTCTCCTTGAAATTTCTAAGATTTTGGACTTTTACAATTGGGTCCAACTTACTATGTCATTAGTTTTTGATTCCGTGGCTAATTTTTAAAGTTTCTATGGATGAGTGCTGGAAGCATATGATGAATAAATATAGAATTGAAGTTTAAATTTTGATATATGATGATTTTATCAAGTAAAATTGATGGAAATTTATTTTAGTACTCAATTATGAAAGAGTTTAGAATTAAGGTCTAGTGCTAAAGTTATGATTTTCAGGGGTTATGAAGTAGTTTAAAATGATAGACTAAAGTATTAATTGAGAAAAATTAGCTCAATTGAGGGGTTAATTAAGCAAGGACTAAATTGTATGAACTGTGAAATTTGGGGTAAAATGGAAATCAATATTTTGCATTAAAACTGTTTTGGAGAACAACAGTAGTCTAACTTTGAAAAATCACCAAAAAATTTATAAATCGAATGAGAGGATGAATAAAATATGAAATTAAAGCTTATTGAGTTTAGTTTTTTTATAGAAGAAACGATATAAGCAATGGAATTGTAAATCATGAGATATAATAAATTTTGTGAGACAAAGTCAAAATGATTTTGAGTTCCCCTGTTCTGAGTTTGAAAAATCATAAAAAATTGAAAAAAAATAATTAGGGGCTTAAATTTATATGTTTATAATCTGAATAAGTCTATTTTCAAGAGAAACAAATAGGAACATTATTCAAATCCCGTACGAGGAGATAATTAATTTTTAGTGAAGAAGGGTCGGAACTGTCAGATAGCAAAACATGAGTGACTTTAAAGAATAAACTGTACTTATTGGCTAAACCAAAAATTCTAAAAATGTTATGGTAAGAATATATGTAAGTCTAGTTTCAAGAAAAATTAGTAGATCTTAATTTGGATCTCCATATCTCAAGTTAAAAATAATTTAGTGACTATGACACGGATGGACAACTTTGGAATATAAATATAAGTAAATAGTGAAATTATAGATCATGTTACTTATAAGTGTGTTATATACATTAAGGATGTGGAATGGAGAGGAGGAGGAGGAAAATATGTGAGTGACTTATGCATAAATTGATCACATGCTCGATTATATTTGGTAAATGTTAAACTTTGTTAAAATGAAAAATGTTATAAATTCATGTTTGAATTAAATGTTATATATGTTAAAGAATAATTTAAATATTTAATATTGCCTAATAAATGAATATCTGATATTGCTTAGTAAATGTCAACCCAAATATAAAAAAAAAATATGTTATAAGTGGAACATGTATGAAAGAATGTGGTAAGTATTTTCATGGTTATTATTGAGCTCATTCACATGAATCTGTCATTTGAAATTGTGATAGACAGGAAGAAATAGTGAATGGCATGCTTATGTATGATTATATGTATTTATCTGAAATACAAGAAAATGATGGTTATATATTTGATATATGGAGACACGAGACTATGATATATGAACATGGAATATATTTTATAAATGTGTTCGTTCATAATTATAGAATTGTGCAACTCAAATGTACTATTTGTATAAAGATAGTATTTCAAATGATTTGATGAGTAAAGCTCCAATGTGAAATAGTCTGAAATCAAGACAAATTGTTATGAAAGCGTATTTAAAATACATAGATATGATTGTTATAAGTTATGTGAATAAATGATGTGTAAAAGTATATGCATATGAGAAATTTAATGAAAGTTGATCCCATACAAGTTTCTTGATATTTATATGAATTATATGACTAACAATGTGATAAGAATAGGTATTAGGGCTTATAATCAATTCGAATAATTATGCTTTGCATAATTATGTTGAATATAGAGAAGCGGTAAGTTAATTACCATGTTATACGAATTATTAAAAATTGCATGTTTACTTTGTTTATTACATGTTTATTTTGTTTTACTTTTTCCCTTAATTAATAATGATTCGAAAAGCTCCAGTAATGCCTCGTACCCTGTTCCGATGACGGATACGGGTAGGGGTGTTACATATCTAGCCATTGGAATAGCTTGTGATAGATATGTTTTGAAGAGTATATAAGAGTCTATAAATGGTTGATATGTGTTTGAAATGGATGAGTGATGGAAATCATATGGAATAATTGATGAACGGATGAAATGACATATTTAGTACAAAGATGTTTTTATATGTATTAGGTTAACTTGATAAAAATGAAGACTTGGTCATATGTATTAATATGTCATATATGATACTTGGTATTGGCTTGATTTGGATGTATTGTATTGGCTTGAGAATATGTTTAAGTGTTTATGTAGGCGGAAGGCAAATTTGGGTGAGAAATATGGTTTGGAAATAGTCCTATTTCGTCCACACGGGCAGAGACACTGGCGTGTTTCTCAGTAGTGTGTGACACACAGCCTAGCACATGGGTGTGTGTTTTGGCAGTGTGTCCCCTGCATCTTAAATATTTTAAAACAAAATGTTTAAAATTGATCACATAGCCTGGCACACGGGCGTGTGGTTTGGCTGTGTAACCCCTGCACCTATTTAATACAAATTTTTATGTTCACATGGCCTAGTACACGTGCGTGTAACTTGGCCTTGTGATCTAATTCAGAGAGTTATACGGGTACGAATACAAGTTGGGACACGGCTGTGTACCCTATTTTGAATGCCACACTGCCTGAGACACAGGCGTGTGTCCCCTGCACCTTGGAAAAATTTTGAGATTTTACGAAAAATTCTCTAAGTACCCGATTTAGTCTCGACTTGTTTCTAATGTATGTTTTGGGTCTCAATAGCTCATATAAGGGACTTTATGAATAATATCTAACATGAATGTTAAATAATATGAAATTTTTGTATTTGATCTGTATATTCCAATAGTGTTTCGTAACCCTGTTCTGACGACAGATATGGGTTAGGGGTGTTACACAGCTCTTTCAATACTCTGCATACAATAATCATGCATATCGTTCAAGTTATTACACTTATTACTCATTACTTATTACTATTGTTACAGGCCAATTTTGGCCCAGACCAAATCTACCCAAAACAAACCCAATACCCATTAGCCCATTACATCCCAACCCTAAATACCCATCTAAATTAACCCAACAACCCAATACAATCCAAACCCAATTCAGAACCCAACTACCTAAATCCGAAATTAAAAAAAAACCTAGCCCACAACCTAAACTTTTCTCAACTAAACCCTAACCCTAGCCTCCCCACTTGCCTCTGCCACCACCTGCCCACTGCAGCACCGGCCACCAACTCGGGTCACCTCCACCGCCTCTGCACCTGCAACCATTAAAATGAAAGGACAGAAAGTAGAAATAGAAAAAAAAACAGCTTGTAAATAGGCTATAAAAGCCGAATGAAAAAAAGGATTGAAGGGTTTTTTTTAAAACATTAATAGAAAAAGATAAACAGTTTCAAAATACAACAACAAGTATTCATAAATCGTGATTCAAACATCACAAAGATCAAGAGAATATCATCCAAACAATAAAAAACGATCCAAAATCAGAAATCAAAAAATCAATAGGCAAATACCCAAGGTGATTTTGGTTTTCTTTTTTTTTTATCTATTGATTTGCATGCATATTTACATTATAAATATATAAAAAACATAATACAAAAAAAAATAAAAAAATAAAAAATTTACGACGGTCCAACGACCGGACGGTGACCGGCCATACGGCCTGAAATCTCCCCTCTCCCCCTCCCCTCTTTTTTTTTTCTTTCTGCTGCTGCAAATGAATTTAAAAAAAAAATTGGCCTTTTTATAGCCTCTCAAAATGACGTCGTTTTGGGAGCTGCCCTTTAACCTCAAAACGACGTCGTTTTGATGCAACCCGGTCAGACTCGACCCATACCTGCTTAGGATCCGCGTGTTTTTAACGGAAGGGCTAATTGTACTTTTAGCCCTTCCGCTTTTTTTATAGCTTTATAATTCAATTTTTCGTATTTTTAATTTTGCCCAGAAATTTTGTTTTTGTTTTTGTTTTTGTTTCATTTTGGTCCCTCTGCTGCTGTGAGTTTTAGGCCGAATGGTTTATTGCCCGATCTAGTCCCTCTTATTTGTTTGCGCATGCAATTTAGTCCTTTCCCATTTATTTCCTTTTAAATTTGCCCCAAAACTTTGTTATTAGTTCAATTTTAGTCCTTTCTTATTTATTTTTGTTTCTTTATTAAATATTATTATTACTATTTCTAATATTATTAATATTATCAATATTATTATTATTTTTTATATATTAGTGTATGTTTTCATTATACATGCATACGTATATATATTTATATATGGCATTATTTTTAGTTACTTTAATTTCGTATTGTTATTATTAGTATTATAATATTATATTCATTATTAATATTAGTATATATTTTATTATATATGTATATATATATTTTTTATATAGTATTATCGTTTCTATTACTATATTTATTATTATATTTATTATTTTCACTATTATTATTTTTTTATCATTATTATACGTATATACATATAGATGTTTTTAAGTACTTATTATAAATAGATTAATTTCTTACTATATTATTTTGTATATTATTTTACTCATTTCTTCATTATTTTTTTATTTATTATTTTAAATACTCTTATATTATGTATATTATTTTTTTAAATATTATATCTTTAATATATTATGTATATATATATATTATGTACATACTTTTAATATTATTATGTATTTATCTTTAATATATATATGTATATATTTATGTAATATTATTAATAATTGTTTTTTAACATTATTATCATTTCTAATATATATGTGTATCGTATATGCTTTTATATATATTATGTATATATCGTGAGTATTATTAGTTATATGTTTTTTATCCTATTTCATGTACATATTTTTATATTATCCTTATTATCATCATTAATATTAGCATGTGTTTTATTATATGTATATATCTTTAATGAGTATATGTATATATTTATGTAATATTATTAATAGTTGTTTTTTAACATTATTATTATCTCTAATATGTATATATTATGTAAATATTTTTAATATTATATTATATATACATTTTTATATATATTACGTATATATATCTTTTAATATTGTATTTTTATATGTTATGTATACATCTTTAATACTATATTATTTATATATTTTTTTATTTTTCATATTATCTTACATATATATTTTTAATAACTATATTATGTATATACTATTACTATATATCTATTTATGTAGCATTATTAATGGTTGTTTTTACTATTATTATTATTCCTAGTATATATACTATGTATACATTTTTTTAATACTATATTATATATATTTTTTTAAATACCGTATTATGTATATGTTATTATTATATCTATTTTTTTACTCCTATTATATTTATTATTAATATTAGTATATATTTTATTATACGTGTATATATATACTTTTTATATATAGTATTATTTTTATATATCATTATGTTTATTATTATACTTATTATTTTCACTATTGTTGCTTATTATTTTATTTTAATGTACTATTTAGTATACGTATATCTTCTTGTACATATTTTTAATATCATTATTATATATAAATTTTCAATAAATATATGTATATATTTATATAGTATTAGTAGTCGTTTTTTTTATTTAATATGTATACATTATGTAAATATTTTACTACTATATTATGTATATATTTTTCATATATGTTATCGACATACATTTTTCAATGTTTATTTTTTTATATATATTATTATGTATATATTTTAACATTACTAGTTATATATATTTTTTAATATTTTTTGTATATATTTCAAATACTATATATAGTACATTTCTAACACTATTACTATATATATATTACGTACATACTCTTAATATCATTATTATGTATATATTCATTGTTTTTATTTCGTATTTGATACTATTATTATGTTTAATATCGCATGCATTGTTATTGTTTTTAATATTATTGTAGTATTTATTATGTGCTTCGATGTATTTCTAACTCTTTTATTTTTTGTTTCTCGCCCATTTTATATCATTTTGTTATTCACTACTTTAAAGACTTTTTTTTATTCATGTTTTTTTTTACTAATTTCAATAAATAAGGCAATGAACTGATTTAACATTAAGTCATCGATTTCATCGCTATGTTGGGTGAAATTCGCCGGCTCGCATTAAAAACGGGACATCCTTCTAAAAAAATCGAAAACTAAAAATTCTCGTTCTTCAATCGGATCACGATTAAATGTCAAATTGAATTCGTATTTTTGAAAATCAAGACAACACATGTTTAATGAGATACGAATTTTGGGCGTCACGAGGGTGCTAATACCTTCCTCGTGCGTAATCGACTCCCGAACCCTATTTTTCTCTGGATTTTCGCGTAGACTCAAATTCGGCCTTCATTTTTATTCAATAATAAATTTTCTTTTCTAAAAAAGATTATTTATTAGGTGTCCGATCGCACCTAGAAAAAAGATCGGTGGCGACTCCCTTTTTTAATAAAATCAAAAGTCGGTTTTCAAATTTTCAAATCATCGCTTCAACTAGCGACCGGAAGCAAAAATTTTACGTCGCTACAGCTGGTGGCTCCACTGGGGACTTATTTTTGAGAGTCGAGTCGAATTAAACGCGCGTTGTCAAAATTTTCGAATTTCCTTGTTCAAATTAATAATTTAGTCGTGATCCTCAAAATTTTGTTTTTAGAAAATCATGCATTTGCATCATGTTGTAAATATTTTTTTCTAACTCGTCTTATCCTTTTGCTTTTCAGCTCTAAGTCTTTATAGTTTTAGCTTCTTTTAGTTTTAAATAAAAACGAAAAGGTTTGTGAGTTTCTCCCCACACACCGAGCACTTGCATTTTTGCATAACATGAGCTCTCTACCCGGGCTCCGTCCGCTTAAGTGGAAGTAAACGCTATGCCTTCGTGAGTTAACTTGTCCCTCCGCACAGGCTAGTGAATAGTTCCAGGTTACATATGACTTATGCTTTCGTGAGTTAACTTGTCCCTCTGCATAGGCATAAGTGAATGTAATCCCTCGAATTGAACTCGTGAATCTGTGATGGGCTACGACCGAGGCTTTGTACTAGTCTTAGTAGACGATAGTGCGAATAATTCGAGTACCTGTCTAGAACCGAAACTGCATATAGTGAACCATACGAGCCACATAACTAGAGCCATGCCGAACCTCCATCCGTTAATAGTCACCAAAATAAGTACACAGGAGAAACGCCTCTTACCTTTCATTTCTTTACATTTATACTTTTGCGAAGGAATTGGGTCAATTGGACCAGGTAAATTAGTTTGTTAAATTCTTCATAGTTTTTTCTCTATTCATATTTATTGTGATTATTAACAAAGGTTGTTTATTTTCATTTTCATGTTTCATCATGCATCATAGACATCTTGATTAGGAAGGTGTTGATTAGAGATTGGTTGCCAAAAACGGGTTTCTGATGGAGGAGTCAATTACACAAGTAACCGAGAAAAATGCCGTGGTTCGAGACTGGTCTTTGAAAACTTAGAAAGCAAAAGGGGACAGTTTAACGGAAGAAGGTATCTTCAATCTTCTTGAGCATGTAACTTCGAATGCTCGTCAGAATAACCTCGAAGATTTGACTCAGATTTGGAAACAATGGGACTCAAATACTAGGGGCACCTTCATTGAAAAATATGGGGATATAGCTCACTTGATCGCAATTAACGTAGATGAACAGTTGATTCAAGCCATGGTTCGATTCTGGGACTCAGCTTACTAGTGCTTTACTTTCAATCAGGAAGGTATGACCCCAACCATAGAAGAACATGCTGTTTTGCTTCGTGTTGACAATGTACAATTCAACAAGATATATGTGAAAGAGCCTAAGCTAATGACCTTCAAGAAAAAACTAGTGAGGTTGACCGGAATGACCGATATATGGGCTGAAAAATAGATAAAGAAAAAGAATGAAGTCAGTTGCGTTCCGTGGTTTTCTTTGCGAGACTTAGTTCAAAACCATCCAGACATTGCGAAGAGAATAGATCTGTTTGCTTGGGCCATTTACAGACTGATCGTCTTCCCAAAGGTTTTGAGGCATATAGAAGTCGCGGTAGTGGATTTCTTCGAAAGGTTGGGGTAAGGGATCAACCCCGTCCCAACTATCTTGGCTGAGACTTTTAGATCTCTGAGTTGTTGTAGGAGGAAAGGGGAAGGATGTTTTATCGGATGCGCACAGTTACTCAATGTCTGGATTCTCAACCATTTCTGGAAAGTGGAGCGCACACCTTTCCACATGTTTTCAAAATCATTCGCCCCATTAAAAGCTTACCTTGAGAAAGATTGGCGAAAGGAAGTCACCGAACAACATTGGGTTTCAATTTTTTAGAACCTTCATACCGAAGATATAACCTGGAGAGCATCATGGATCCGTCCTTCAGTCCTATTATACAAATGTGGAAGCCAAGATTGGGTGCCTTTACTAGGACTATGGGGAGGAATTGAATACGCTCCGTTAATGGTTCAAAGGCAGTTTGCTTCACGACAGTTCATACCCGCTACCGGAGGTTGGCACAGTCAGAGTCCGCCTTTACAGGTGAAAGTTACATGAAAAGAGTCCGGGATACTGCAAAGGCTTGGAAAGAAATTCACCTAATGGAGTTAGCTCTCTATGCTGATACTATCACTCAAGATTATGACATATGGAGAAAACGACGAGTGAATAGTCAACAAGTCTCATCAACGAATTACACTTTCCAAAATCCTTTCTTAGAAGAAATGCCATCCGAGCTGGAAGTAACAAGACATGAATTTGAGCGTGAAAAGGTTAAGTTGTTACGAGATATCAGTTCTCTTCAAGAGAAAAATTACTAGCTGAAGATCGGGATCCAAATTGAATAATCTAAAACCATGAAAGTTCAAAAAGAAACTGAGATCGTGAGAAACGACTTAAGGGACCTTCATTTGAAAAATAAGAAATTAAGAAACACTATAAAAAATAGTGGTTTGGGTAAGTCGTCAGCAGAATGAAAGGAAGAAATTAGTAACATCAAAGGTGGGATGAAATTCTGGAAAGGGAAAGTAAAGAAAGAAGAGGAAAAAGTTGCGTGTGCTATGATAGAGTTAAGAAAGAAGAATGCTGAGTATGAAAATGATAGAGTTAAGAAAGAAGAATGCTGAGTATGAAACTGTGACTGCAGAATTTGTGACTAGTCAGTCTGAACGTCAAGAGCTAAGAAGGAAAATACGAGATCTAGAAAATATGCTGCAATCTCGTCAGCAACAGTTAGATACTCTTCTAAAAGCTCTAGAAGAAAAGAATGATCAGTACGACAGAGACACTCGCACTTATGAAAGAGCTCTCCAAGAAAAAGAAATGCAACTCGGCTTTTTGATCAATGAAATTCACAAGGTAGCTATGCAAGTTGTGCAATTATCAGATGAAGCTGAAGCTCTCAGTTGCCAATTCCTTCCAAGCCAAAGATCAAGCATGTTAGAGTTCTTGGAGCGAGTTAAGAAACAAGGAAATGTGACTAGGAAATTTGTGTAATTGTTGAACAAAAAAAAATGAAGAAACGTTTTGTAATAGACTCTTTTGATAAATGAAATGCCTAAGTATGAGGCTATCTTGAAATCAACACCAAATTCTTGCATATTTATTCATGACTAACATTCATTCGTCATTTATTCAACATTCATTTGTCATTCATTCATTCATTCACTGCATGTACATATCACCATAATCATTCACTGAGACTAAAACAGTATAATCCGCAGTTGTGACACTACAAGTCTGGAATCATGCCATTCTTATAGGACGCGCCGAAAAGTTAGAATTATGGAAGCCGAGTTCAATGAAAGAATTGAAAGGATGGAAAGTGCCCAAAGAGAATTGCAAGAGCAGTTGACCAAGTCACAACAGGAAGCAAGAGATCTGATGTTAAGATCTCGAGAGGAATCGCTCGAGCAAAGAGAGCAGATGGCCAAAATGATGGAGATGATGACAGCTTTGGTAAAAGGAAAATGACCTATGCAAAGTCTTGAAATTATGGAGCCTCAATCGGGAGATAATCATGATCAGGATCCGCTCTATCCCCCAGGATTCACTCCACCTCATACACATGTAATGCAAAGAGAATGTCCTCGAGGAGAATCTGCAAGCTTGGAGCAACGACCCGTACCCCCTGCTCATCTAGGGGAAGGTATATTTGTATCAAACCCCGGAGCTAATCCTGCCGATCCCAATGTTCCAGATTTGGATGATCTGGTAGAAATAGCTAGGTTGAAAATGGATGATCATGATGTTCAGGATAAGTATAAGAGTTTGGAAGAAAGGCTCAAAGCGATAGAAGGTACTGAAGCCTTCTCTACATTGAGTGCCAAAGAGCTCAGTTTGGTGCCCGATCTGGTTCTGCCTCCGAAATTCAAAGTACCAGATTTCGAAAAATACAATGGCACGAGATGTCCAAAGGCGCATCTTGTCATGTTTTGCCTGAAGATGACTGGTTACGTGAATGAAGATAAATTGTTAATACACTGTTTCCAGGACAGCTTAGTCGGATCGGCCATTCGATGGTATAATCAACTTAGTAGAGAAAGAATCTGGTCATGGAAAGACTTGTCATCAGCATTTTGCAAACAATACAAGCATGTATCCGACATGGTGCCTGATCGACTAACTCTGCAAATGATGGAAAAGAAGCCGGCGGGGACTTTTAGGCAGTACGTGCAAAGGTGGAGGGATATCTCGGCTCAAGTAGAACCCCCATTGACTAAAACTGAAATAACGGTCCTTTTCATCAACACTTTGAAAGCACCGTTTTATGATAAGTTGATAGGAAGTGCCACGAAAGACTTTGCAGATATTGTAATATTCGGGGAACTTATAGAAAATACCATCAAAAGTGGAAAGATGAAAGCTTCCGAGAGCTCGAAAAGGGCAACACCTGTAAAGAAAAAAGAGGCAAAAGCCTATATGGTGGGAACTGAGAATCACTACACTTCTAATCCGTATCCAACCCAGCCACGACCTCGGTATCGCTTACCTCCAAACTTCCATTATCCTCCCCAAAGCTCTTACCATCAAGCACCACCTCATTACCCTTCTTACCTCGTCTACGCCACAAATAACGAAAGACCAGTCACTGCGTTCCCACAGAATACCATGCCAACTCAAAGCCAACCTAAAGATGAACAAAGACCGACAAGATCCAATCCTGAAAAACCCCAGTTCACCCCAATTCCCGTGTCATACGAAGAGCTGTACCCAAAACTGTTGGAAAAGTAATTAATATCCCCACATTATATGGCACCCCTGAAGCCTCCATATCTAAAATGGTACGATCCTAATGCTAGTTGCATGTACCACACCGAAAACCAGGGGCATTCTACAAAAAATTGTTTAGCCTTTAAAAGGAGGGTTGAAGGTCTTATCGATGCAGGCATTTTACGATTTGATGGTGCTAGCAATACGGCTGGAAATCTGCTCCCTAACCACACTGAAGGGAACGTGAGCGTGGTGACAAAAGAAGACAAGTGGCGAACCAAAACCTGCGTTTCTGAAATAAAGACACCTTTACAGAAGATATGGAAGGTGATGGTTGAAAAGGGGCTATTCTGTCGCCCCTACAGAATCTTTAAAGAAGGAAGTATAAAAGGTCAATATTTTTGTGACTTCCATGGTATCGAGGGGCATGATATCCAGTTTTGTGAAGGATTCAGAAAACTACTTCAAGACATGATGGACAACAAGGAAATAGAGATCTTTAACAAAATGAAAAGGCTGATGAAAGAGAAGTATGCACTTCTAATAATCAATCATCAGGTTTCCCTTATAGTGCTGATCGACTATTGGTGATTTATTACGATGCAAAAAAGGAGCAAGTGAAACCAAAGATGATAATTGAAGTACCATCTCTTTTCCCTTACAAAGACAACAAGGCGGTACAATAGAAATTCGATGTCAACATTATCACACCTGAAGGTGAAAAATCCAAAGCTGTGACTGGAAGTGTTAGTAAAGTAGGACATTTTACTCGCAGTGAGAGATACTATTCTAAAATGGTTGAACCAACGAAAAAGACGAGTGACTCGAACCAGAAAGGAAAGGCACCGATGCATGAGGCCAAGTTTGAACTTGAGACTTCGCCCGAACAAGAAGTTAAAATGCCTGTGAATGAAGATGAAGCACATGAATTTTTGAAGTTCATCAAGCATAGTGAATATAACGTCGTGGAACAGTTAAGTAAAAAACTGGCACGAATCTTGGTATTATCCCTACTGTTGAATTCAGAACCATATCGGAATGCTTTACTGAAAGTGTTAAATCAAGCTTACGTGGCAAGCAGTATATTTGTCGAAAAGCTTGATAGGTGGGTGAATAACCTGAACGCTGATAATTTTATTTCTTTCAGTGATGACAAAATACCGCCAAATGGTAGGGGCTCCGTAAAAGCATTGCACATCACAACCCGTTGTAAGGGTTACATAATACTGAATATACTCATTGATAATGGGTTTACACTGAATGTCATGTCTTTGGCCACACTTTCTAGAATTCCAATTGATCTGTCTTATCTAAGGCCTTGTCACTCCACAGTAAGAGCATTCGATGTGACAAGACGAGAAGTCATGGGAAAAATTGAAATTCCTCTAGAAGTGGGCCCCTATATATATGACATCGAGTTTCAGGTCATGGACATCACGCCTTCATATAATTACCTTTTAGAAAGGTCTTGGATCCACTCTGCTGAGGCAGTTCCTTCCTTTCTCCATCAAAAAGTGAAGTTTATCATGGATGGTCTTTTGGTCACTGTGGTGGGTGAGGAAGACATTGTCGCATATATCTCTGCTAATACACCATACCTCAAAGTAAGTAAGAATGCGGTAGAATGTTCCTTTTGTTCCTTCAAATTTATCAATGCTACGTTCGTTGCTGAAAGAAATAAAATTCCTATGCCTAAGCTGTCGAGAAATACCAAGATGGGAGTTGAGCTGACTATGGGAAAGGGAGCCCGAGCAAGGAAAGGTTTAGGAAGATATCAACAAGGGATAGTTAGAGCTCTAAAACCAGTACCCCATAAGGCTCGATATGGTTTAGGTTTCGAACCGGATATGCGACAAAGAAGAAAACAGTTGCAGAAAGATCGAGAAAGGTGGATTGTAAGAGCCTTAGGCTGAGAAATAGAATGGGAGCCCATAACATACCCTCCTTTGTCAAAAACATTTACGTCTGCAGGAATGATATACCCTGGGCAAGATAGTCCATGAAGCACGCTATTATTAATTGAAAGGGGTCTTCAGAATGTTAGTATAAATGTCATTGACAAAGGAAGTGATGCAATTAAAGATGTTTCAACGATATGCCATTGTCTTCCTGGACTCGTTTTGAACAATTAGACTGCTGTTGATCTCCTTGTAGTTTCTAAGCCTTCTCCAGAGTAATGCTCAATGTTAACACTCTTCTTTTTGTGTGTCCCTAAGTAATATAGGGATTCTTTTGTAAGAGCTTATGATTTGCTCTTTATCATTTAAATGAACATTAATGAAGATACATTTTGTTATGGTCTTTACATTCTAATTAACTTCATAATTTTCTCTCTTCTCACAGCCTGTCATTGCATATATCTCACGTCATACCATGCTTGTTGGTCCCAATACTTTGATGCTCCTCTATAGTTTTCTTTTCCATTCAACTTTTAGGTGCTCAGATATCAACGATATGAACAAACCCGTTACAAATCTTGAAATCGATTTCGAGAAGGCTATTTGTTTAGGAGAGTTCGAAGCTGAAGAAAATGTTGAAGACCGTGTCTCGTCTCCTAACTTACTAAGAATGGTAGAACAAAAAGATAAACAGATTCTACCTCATTAAGAATCTGTTGAGATAGTAAACCATGGAAATAAAGAAAAGAGGCAAGAAGTGAAGATTGGGACCTCCATTTCAGATAACACCAAACATAATTTGATCGCTTTGCTTCATGAGTACAAATATGTATTTGCATGGTCATATCAGGACATGCCAGGATTGGATGAGGATGTAGTGGTCTATAGACTCCAACTGAAACCCGAATGCAAACCCATTCAACAGAAGCTAAGACGAATGAGACTTGAAATGCTGTTAAAGATAAAAGAAGAAGTTAAGAAACAATTCGATGCTGGCTTCCTACAAGTCTTCAAGTATCCACAATGGGTAGCTAACATAGTTCCAGTACCGAAGAAAGACGGCAAGGTACGAATGTGTGTGGATTATCGCGATTTGAATCGAGCAAGTCCTAAAGATAATTTTCCTTTGCCAATCATTGATACATTGGTGGATAACACAGCCAAACATTCATTGTTTTCGTTCATGGATGGATTCTCGGGTTATAATCAGATAAAGATGGCTCCTGAGGATATGGAGAAAACTACTTTCGTAATGATGTAGGGAACATTCTATTATAAGGTGATGCCTTCGGATTAAAGAACGCTGAGGCAACATATCAGAGGGTCATGGTGATGTTGTTTCATGACATGATGCACAAAGAAATAGAATACTACGTCGATGATATGATCGTCAAATCCAAGGGGGAAAGAGAGCATGTTGGGAACCTCAGGAAGTTGTTCGAAAGACTGAGAAAGTTCTAGCTGAAGCTTAATCCATCCAAGTGTACGTTTGGGGCTACCTCGAGAAAATTGTTAGGCTTCATCGTCAGTGAAAGAGGCATCAAAGTTGATCCAGATAAGATAAAAGCCATACAAGAACTGCCACCTCTGCGCACGCAAAAAGAAGTCAAAGGATTTTTAGGGAGGTTGAACTACATCGCTCGGTTCATCGCTCAACTTACCAATCAGTGTGACCCAATTTTTCTACTCCTTCAAAAATATAATCCGGGAGAATGGAACGAAAAGTGCCAAGTGGCTTTTGACAAGATAAAACAGTATTTGTCTAGTCCCCGGTACTAGTACCACCAACCACAGGAAGACCGCTAATACTGTATCTGACTGTGTTCGAAAATTCAATGGGTTGCGTACTGGGGCAACACGATGAGTCAGGGAAAAGAGAAAAGGCGATTTACTACCTCAGCAAAAAGTTCACAGAATATGAGGCAAAGTACTCATCCATTAAAAAATTCTGTTACGCTTTAGTTTGGGTAGTTCGGAGGCTCAGGCAATATATGTTGTACCATACGACGTGGTTAATTTCAAAGCTGGACCCAACAAAGTACATGATGGAATCACCTGCACTCTCAGAAAGAATGGCGCGATGACAGATCCTACTATCAGAATACGACATCGTCTATGTGAGCCAAAAGTCGATAAAAGGGAGTGCAATAGCTGATTTCTTAGCAACTCGAACAACGGAGGAATACGAGCCATTGAGATTTGATTTCCCAAATGAAGACTTGATGTGCATTACGGGAAAAGAATGTGAGTCATCTAAAGAGAAGTCATGGAAGATAAGCTTTGATGGTGCATCGAATACGTTGGGGCATAGGATTGGAGCAGTCTTAGTATCACCAAAAGAGAACCATTATCTGTTCACTGCTAGGCAGAATTTCTACTGTACCAACAACATAGCGGAATATGAGGCCTGTATCATGATACTTCGTGCAACTATTGAACGAAACGTAGAAATCTTAGAGGTATATGGAGACTCAGCGTTGGTAATTTACCAAATCCGTGGAGATTGAGAAGTGAGAGATTCGAAATTAGTCAAGAACAGCGATCTAGTGGCAGGACTGATTAAAGAATTCAAAGAAGTAACTTTTCATTACTTCCCATGAGAAGAAAACCAATTGGCTGATGCCTTGGCCACTTTGGCCTCAATGTTCAAAGCGAACAAAGAAACAGGAATAATGCCTCTTCAAATAAGCATATATGAAGTCCCTGCACATTGTTTCAGCATTGAGAAAGAGCCAGATGGATGACCATGGTTCCATGATATCTTAGAATATGTCAAGAACCAAAAGTATCCCGAACAAGCAAATGAGAACGATAAAAGAACAATCAAAAGAATGGCAATAGGATTTGATCTTGATGGGGATATTCTGTACAAAAAATGAAAAGATCAAGTGCTCTTGAGATGCGTAGATGCTATTGAAGCCAGAAAAATACTTGAAGATGTCCATGAGGGAATTTGTGGGACATATGCCAATGGTTTCACTATGGCTAGGAAGATTATGAGACTCGGTTATTACTGGTTGACGATGGAAAGTGACTGCATTAGTTTTGTACGTAAATGCCACAAATGTCAAATTTATGGTGATAAAATTCATGTAGCCCCTTCGCCCCTTCATGTCATGACTTCTCCGTGGCCTTTTTCTATGTGGGGGCATGGATGTTATAGGGCCAATTTCCCCAAAAGCTTCTAATGGACACCAATTCATTTTTGTGGTTATTGATTACTTCACAAAATGTATAAAAGCCGCTTCATTTGCCAATGTGACAAAGACTGCAGTTTGCAGGTTTTTGAAAAAGGAAATCATTTGTCGATATGGTTTGCCTGAAAGAATCATTTCAGATAACGCCTTGAATCTGAACAACAAGATGATGAAGGAAGTATGTGAGCAATTTCAAATAAAGCATCATAACTCATCACTCTATCGACCGAAAATGAACGGAGCTGTTGAAGCGGCCAACAAGAATATTAAGAAGATCATTGGAAAAATGACCGAGACATATAAAGACTGGCACGAGAAGCTACCATTTGCTTTTTATGCATATCGCACATCTGTGCGGACATCTACGGGAGCAACTCCTTTCTCTCTGGTCTATGGAATAGAAGCTGTGTTACCCATCGAAGTTGAGATCCCTTCTCTACGAGTCTTAATGGAGTCGAAATTAGAGGAAACAGAATAGGTTCGAGCTCGATATGACCAGTTAAACGTCATCGAAGAAAAACGTTTAAAGGCAATTTGTCACAGACAGATGTACCAAAAGAGAATGATCGAGGCCTATGACAAGAAAGTACGGCCAAGAGAATTCCACGAAGGAGAACTCGTGCTGAGAAAGATTCTCCCAATACAAAAAGACTTCCGAGGAAAATGGGCACCAAATTGGGAAGGACCAAACGTCGTAAAGAAGGCATTCTCGGGTAGAGCTTTGATTCTCACTAAGATGGATGGGAATGAGTTACCTAATCCAGTGAATTCAGATGCTGTGAAAAAATATTATGCCTAAAAAAAAGGGGATCAAGGTGAAAACCCGAAAAGGGCGTCTTGATTAACACAAAATATTAGGATGAAAACCCGAAAGGGCATTCTAATGAAGCAAAGCCGGGCTTAAAGAGCAAGGCGGTTGAACGGTAGGTCAAACAGCAAGACTACAGTATTTGAAACATTTTCAGCAGCTCGAAATCTTCTACGCAAGAAGCCATGCTCGAAAAGATTTTTGATTGAGGAACGTAGAAGAGTTTTTGCGTTGAATATCTAGAGCATTTGTATCCGTTGAATGCGATCCCTTTTCTCTTTATGACACTTTTTTACTATCATTGGTTAACTTTCTTTGTTTGCTACATTTGAAATAAATAAATGTGAGGTATCCCTTTTGTCCCTACCTGACCATTTTCATGCATCTCATTATGAGGATTATTTACATGATAAATAGTGAAATGACATACTCTAAACAAAAGAAATGTTAAGCATTACCCGGCTAAGAATTTGATAAGTACAAGAGCCTCAAAGCAAAGACAAAGTTCAACCAGGGGCAGAAGAGTGATATTTGAGAAACGCAGATTGTTCGTGAGGCTTGAGGACGGGTACAAAGCCTGAAGACAAAGTCAAGAGTCGAACCATTGAATGCAAATCATTACAAAAATCGTGACAAAAAAGGATATATGATAAATAAGTTCAAAGCGCATAGCATAATCATGTAGGCATAAAGGCATTTAAGACAAACATGTGCATATCATGATAACGTCATGCATGACATATACAGGTACTCCAGTAGAGCAAGAAGATGTGATGATAGTTGTACTGAATCAAAGGAAAAGGCACCTGAGTTCTACCAGATGACATGTTTTGGTATTCTGATGTTTTTATTTTTGTTTTCAAAAATCAACTTATATTGCGAGAGGTGAGTTGAGCCTCAAGACACGTTGAGGTATTTTTCAATTTCTGTTCATCAAAAAAATCAACTCATATTGCGAGAGGTGAGTTGAGCCTCAGGACACGCTGAGGTAATTTTAATTTCTGTTCATCAAAAAAATCAACTCATATTGCGAGAGGTGAGTTGAGCCTCGGGTTACACACTGAGGTATTTTTAATTTCTATTTTTTCAATTTATGTTTTTCAAAAATCAACTCATATTGCGAGAGGTGAGTTGAGTCTCGGGTCATATTTCGAGGTATTTTTAGAATCTATTTTTCAAATTCAGTTTCAAAAATCAACTGATATCGCGAGAGGTGAGTTGAGCCTTGGCTCACGTGCTGAGCTATTTTCAATTTCTGTTTTCAATGTCTATTTTTAAAGAGTCAGCTCATATTGTGAGAAATGAGTTGAGCTCAGGATTACATGCCGAGTAAAGAATAAAGATTGGACCTAATTGAAGACACCAGATTTTGTCTCCCTGAAGTTGCAGTAGAGCTGATTGAGGATATCAAATCTTACCTTTCTGAAGTGGCAGAAGAAAAGACCACAAACCTTATCTCACTGAAGCAATAAAAGAGCAGATTGAAGTTGTAAATCTTATCTTTTTGAAGTTACAGTGAAGCAGATCGAAGCCACAAATTTCATATCCTCGAAGTTACATCAGAGTAGATTGAAGCTACAAAGCATATGTCAAAAGATGCAGTGGATTGAACCAAAGCTACAAGATGCGGTGGACTGGAAGGAGACTACCTAAATAAGAAGAGCATCAAATAAGTCAAGACTTGGAAAGGCCGGACAAAATTGGTCTTTCTTTGTGTCTTTGCTCTATTCTCGTTACACGACAATGAGCAAAGAGGGGCAGCTGTTACAGACCAATTTTGGCCCAGACCAAATCTACCCAAAACAAACCCAATACCCATTAGCCCATTACATCCCAACCCCAAATACCCATCTAAATTAACCCAACAACCCAATACAATCCAAACCCAATTCAGAAGCCCAACTACCCAAATCCAAAATTAAAAAAAAAACTAGACCACAACTTAAAACTTTTCTCAACTAAACCTTAACCCTAGCCTCCCCACTTGCCTCTGCCACCACCTGCACACTGCAGCACCGGCCACCAACTCGGGTCACCTCCACCGCCTCTGCACCTGCAACCATTAAAATGAAAGGACAGAAAGTAGAAGTAGAAAAAAAACAACTTGTAAATAGGCTATAAAAGTCGAATGAAAAAAGGATTGAAGGGGTTTTTTTTAAAACATTAATAGAAAAAGATAAACAGTTTCAAAATACAACAACAAATATTCATAAATCGTGATTCAAACATCACAAAGATCAAGAGAATATCATTCAAACAACAAAAAACGATCCAAAATCAGAAATCAAAAAATCAAGAGGCAAATACCCAAGGTGATTTTGGTTTTCTTTTTTTTTTTATCTATTGATTTGCATGCATATTTACATTATAAGTATATAAAAAACATAATACAAAAAAAAATTTACCTTTTCCGGCCACCGTGCAGCGCCGGCGACGGTCCGACGACCAGACGGTGACCGGCCATACGGCCGAAAATCTCCCCTCTCCCTCTCCCTTTTCTTTTTTTTCTTTCTTTCTACTACTGCAAATGAAATTTTAAAAAAAATTGGCCTTTTTATAGCCTCCCAAAACGACGTCGTTTTGGGGGCTGCCCTTTAACCTCAAAACTACGTCGTTTTGATGCGACCCGGTCCGACCCGACCCATACCCGCTTAGGATCCGCGTGTTTTTGACGGAAGGGCTAATTGTACTTTTAGCCCTTCCGCTTTTTTTATAGCTTTATAATTCAATTTTTTGTATTTTTAATTTTGCCCAGAAATTTTGTTTTTGTTTCATTTTGGTCCCTCTGCTGCTGTGAGTTTTAGGCCGAATGGTTTATTGCCTGATCTAGTCCCTCTTATTTGTTTTCGCGTGCAATTTAGTCCTTTCCCCTTTATTTCCTTTTGAATTTGCCCCAAAACTTTGTTATTAGTTCAATTTTAGTCCTTTCTTATTTATTTTTGTTTCTTTATTAAATATTATTATTACTATTTCTATTATTATTAATATTATCAATATTATTTTTTTATATATTAGTATATGTTTTCATTATACATGCATACGTATATATATTTATATATGGCATTATTTTTAGTTACTTTAATTTCATATTGTTATTATTAGTATTATAATATTATATTCATTATTAATATTAGTATATATTTTATTATATATGTATATATATATATTTTATATAGTATTATCGTTTCTATTACTATATTTATTATTATATTTATTATTTTTACTATTATTATTTTTTATCATTATTATACGTATATACATATAGATGTTTTTAAGTACTTATTATAAATAGATTAATTTCTTACTATATTATTTTGTATATTATTTTTACTCATTTCTTCATTATTTTTTTATTTATTATTTTAAATACTCTTATATTATGTATATTATTTTTTTAAATATTATATCTTTAATATATTATGTATATATATTATGTACATACTTTTAATATTATTATGTATTTATCTTTAATATATATATGTATATATTTATGTAATATTATTAATAATTGTTTTTAACATTATTATCATTTCTAATATATATGTGTATCGTATATGCTTTTATATATATTATGTATATATCGTTAGTATTATTAGTTATATGTTTTTTTATCCTATTTCATGTACATATTTTTATATTATCCTTATTATCATCATTAATATTAGCACGTGTTTTATTATATGTATATATCTTTAATGAGTACATGTATATATTTATGTAATATTATTAATAGTTGTTTTTTAACATTATTATTATCTCTAATATGTATATATTATGTAAACATTTTTAATATTATATTATATATACATTTTTATATATATTACGTATATATATCATTTAATATTGTATTTTTATATGTTATGTATACATCTTTAATACTATATTATTTATATTTTTTTATTTTTCATATTATCTTACATATATATTTTTAATAACTATATTATGTATATACTATTACTATATATCTATTTATGTAGCATTATTAATAGTTGTTTTTACTATTATTATTATTATTATTCCTAGTATATATACTATGTATACATTTTTTTAATACTATATTATATATATATATTTTTAAATACCGTATTATGTACATGTTATTATTATATCTATTTTTTTACTCCTATTATATTTATTACTAATATTAGTATATATTTTATTATACGTGTATATATATACTTTTTATATATAGTATTTGTACAGGCCCAATTATGCCCGGCCCAAAACCAAAATACCCAAACCCAAATTACATCAGCCCAAACCACTAACTCTAGCCCAAACCGATAATAAAAAAATAGCAAAAAAGGAAAAACCCTGGTCACCCCCGTGCTGCCTGGCCACCCCATGCCTTTTGCCACCCCACGCCTCTGCAAGCACCATTCCCTGGCACCTTCATACCCTGCAAAGTCAGAAGCAGACTAAACAGAATGACAAAGATAAATAATATTTTCCTAGTTTTGTAATCGACTATAAAGTCGAGAAAATCGATTTTAAAAAGGGAGGATACTAAAAAAGGGGATTTTGGATATACAAGAAAGATTGTATTTTTATGAACAAACAAAGAAATCAAAAAGGCAGAATAGAACCTAAAAGGTTTTGATCTTTCTTGTTATTTGTTTCTCTTCATTTTCTTGTTTGCTTTTATTTATTGTTTAAATACGAATCCAAAAAAATCAAAAAGAAAAGGATGTTGGAACAATGGCAGCAGCAAACATCAAAACAAAGTTGCAACTCAGTGTTTGCAAGACTGAAGCAAGAAGAATCGAGGCAAAGCAAAGCAAAAAATTTGGTCAAAAATCAAAATACTCAGCAATGTTGTGACTGAACATACATCATTTTTCATTCAACTTGAAATATATAAAAGAGTTACATTGTACATTGACAGTTACCTAATGTATTTAACTGCCCCAACTAATACAAACCTAATCACTAGCCAAAAAATAATCAAACATAGCTGACCAATCAGCCATTACATCAAAAGATCTTGTCACTAACTTAAGTTTAACTAGCATTACAAACAAACTAATGTTGAACTGAACCAAATTACATCAAAACAAAGCAGCAAAGTTGGTTGCTTCATTCGGTTCAAAAACCATTCGTGCGCACCAAGCAAAATGAGCTGAGCTCGATAGCTGCTGGTCTCGACAGTAGCAAGCTTTTGGCTCCATGTTGCATTGCAGTCCAGCTTTCAACACTCCTCCTTGGACTGTATGCAACACATTCCAATTGCACTTCTCAAAGATTCAAATCGAGCAGCCCCTAAGGGCTTGGTCATTATGTCAGCCAATTGTGCTCCTGAGCTGCAATGCACAAGGCTGACTTCCTTTGCTTGTTCAGCCTCTCTAACAAAATGCAATTTGATCTTAAAATGCTTAGTCTTGCCATGGAACACAGGGTTCTTGGCTATTGCAACTACAGACTGATTGTCCACCCAGATTTCAATTGCTTCATCTTGAGTTTCATTAAGGTCATAAAGTAGCTTTCTTAGCCAAATGGCTTGATTAACTGCTCCTGCTGCAGCAATGTACTCTGCTTCAGCTGTGGACTGAGCAACAGTTTGTTGCTTCTTAGAACTCCAGCAAAACATGCCCGATCCAAGTGTGAAGAAGTATCCAGAGGTACTCTTCATGTCATCGAGAGATCCTGCCCAGTCGCTGTCAGAGTAGCCTTCTAGTTTCAGTTGGTTCTGACTTTCAAACATTACACCAAAACTAGCAGTGCCCTTGATGTATCTTAGGATCCTCTTTGCTGCCTTCAAATGTGCCTCATTGCAACAATGCATAAATCTCGATAACAGGCTGACACCAAACATGATATCTGGCTTGGTTGCTGTTAGATACAACAGACAACCAACTAGGCTTCGATAGTGCCTCTCATCAACTCTCTGCTGATCACCACTGCTAGTCAGCTTTTCTCCTTGAGCCACAGGTGTGCTGACTGCTTTACAGTTATGCATGCAAAATTTGTCTAGGATCTTCAAAGCAAATGAGTGTTGGCTGATGAAGATACCTCGATCAGATTGGTGCACTTCCATCCCAAGGAAGTAAGTCATGATCCCCAAATCTGTCATCTCAAACACTTGCTGCATTTGGACCTTGAACTGATCAATGAGCTCGATTTTGCTCCTTGTCACAAGCAAATCATCCACATACAAGGAGACTATCAGCAAGGTTTCATGTTCTGACCTTTTAACATATAGAGTAGGCTCACTAAGGCTCTTTACAAATCCAAGTTTGGTCAGGTAGGCATCAACTCTGTCATACCAGGCCCTTGGTGCCTGTTTGAGGCCATAGAGGGCCTTTCTCAACTTATACACTTTGTCTTCATGTCCAACAACTTCAAAACCTTCAGGTTGCTCGATGAAGATCTCCTCCTTGAGAAAACCATTCAGGAATGCTGATTTGACATCCAATTGGTGAACTCTCCACTGCTTCTGAGCTGCTAAAGCAAACAGCAGCTTAATTGTATCCAGTCTTGCCACTGGAGCAAAAGTTTCTAGGTAGTCAACACCATATTGCTGACTGTAGCCCTTCACCACAAGCCTGGCCTTGTGCTTGTTCAGTGAGCCATCAGCATTGTACTTGGCCCGATACACCCATTTAACTCCTATGACCCTCTTGTGTTCTGGTCTGCTCACCAACTCCCAAGTCTGATTTTTGTTGATCATTTCCAACTCAGCTTCCATAGCTTTTATCCAGCTTCTATTTTTAGCAGCCTCTTCAAAGTCTGAGGGCTCAATCACAGCAACATTGCACCTCTGATAAACATCAACCAAAGTTCTGGTGCCCCTCACTGGTATATCATCGACAGCATCATTACTTGGTCCTTCTTCTGCAGGTTCAGCAACCAAGTCTAACTGGTCCAATTCAGACAAGTCAGCCACAACACCATTCCAATTCCACACCTTTTCCTCATCAAACTTAACATCCCTGCTGACTAAAACCTTCTTTGCTGTAGGATCATACACTCTATAGCCCTTCTTGTTGCTGCTGTAGCCAACAAAGATTCCTGGAGTTGCTCTGCTCTCAAGCTTGGTCCTTTTCTCTACTGGAATAAGTGCATAACATACACAGCCAAACACTTTTAAGTGTGTTACCACAGGTTTGACTCCATGCCAAGCCTCAAAAGGAGTCTTATCCTTGACTGCTCTAGTTGGCAGTCTGTTGAGCAGATACACTGAGGTGTTGACTGCCTCAGCCCAAAACTGACTTGGAAGCTTGCCTTGAAACAAGAGGCACCTGGCCATGTTCAGTACAGTCCTATTCTTTCTCTCACAGACTCCATTCTGTTGAGGAGTATAGACTGTTGTGAGCTGATGGTGAATCCCAGCACTGTCACAAAGCTTCTGAAATCTCTCAGACACATATTCAGATCCATTATCAGTCCTCAAGGCTCTAATTTTGCAGCCTGACTGATTTTCAGCATAAGCCTTGAATTTGCAGAAGGCTTCAAACACTTCTGACTTTTGCTTCAAGAAGTAGACCCAGCACAACCTTGTTAAATCATCTATAAACAAGGCAAAGTACCTGTTCTCACTGATTGAAGGTGTTCTCATAGGGCCACAAACATCAGAGTGCACCAATTCGAGCTTGTCTTGAGCTCTCCAAGCACTGTCAGCAGGAAAAGGCAGTCTAGCCTGCTTACCAAGCTGACAAACCTCACAAACATTCCCACTAGCTTCAATTTTTGAAATGTCATCAACCAGATTCAGCCTATGTAACAGATCGATGGATCTAAAATTTGCATGGCCTAGTCTCCTATGCCACAAGTCAGTGCTTTCAACAAGGCTGGTGTATGCCTTTCTTTCTATTTGGCTAACATCCAGCATGAAGCACCTATCAGTCATAGAGACTATGACTAACTCCAGACCATTCATGTCTTGAACAATACAGCAACCATCCTTAAAAACCAATGTATAGCCCTTTTCAACTAATTGGCCTACACTAAGCAAATTCTGGTCTAAGTCAGGTACAAAAAACACATCTGAGATCAGCTTGTTACCTGAACCAGTGCTAATCAACACACTGCCCTTGCCTTTAGCCTCAATCAGCCTACCATCTCCAATTCTAATCCTCGAGTGGAAGCTTCTGTCTAGGCTTTTGAACAGCTTCTCATCTGCTGCCATATGGTGTGAGCAGCCACTGTCTAGTAGCCAATCATTGCTGGCCTTGGTTGTGCCAACAAAACAAGTTGCTGTGAACACTTGCTCCTCCTGAGCTTGAATGTCCTCAGCAGGTCTAGCTTGTTGCAGAGTAGTCTCCCTTGGTTTGCCCTTGCACACCTTCTCTACATGGCCAAACTGTTTGCATTTTCTACACTGAATATCTGGCCTAAACCAGCAATACTTTTCTGAATGTGTTGTCTTCTTGCAATGAACACATGGTGGGAACACCCTTTTTGCTTCATCTCTTCCTGACTTGACCCTTCTATTGTGCCAAGGCTTCTTGCCTTTTGCACTCACACTCGAGCCTTCACTGGCTTTAGCCTGGAAAGCAGCTTCAGGATTCTCCTCCTGCCTATTTGCCCTCCTTTGCTCAAGTGCATATAGGGAATTTATCAGCTCAGACAATGAAATGGCTGATAAGTCCCTTGAGTCCTCAAGTGAAGAGATTTTAGACTCAAATTTCTCAGGGAGAGTTGTAATAACCTTTTCAACAACTCTGCTCTCTGTGAAGTCCACTCCCAGGAGCCTAATGCTGTTGACAATGGCCATTATCCTGTCTGAGTACTGCTTGATGGTCTCAGACTCCTTCATCCTCAAATTTTCAAAGTCTTTCCTGAGGTTGATTACTTGCTGTTGCCTTGTCTTATCAGTCCCCATGAACTCCTCCTCCAGCTTCTCCCAAGCCTGCTTAGGTGAGTCACAGGCCATGATGCGAGTAAATATCACATCAGAGACTCCATTTTGCAAGCAGGCCATAGCCTTATGCTTCTTGGCTCGCTCCTCAGTATGTTGCCTCATCTGTGCAATGTTGGGATTGGCTCTCAATGGAGGTGGTTCAGCATCATTCTCGATCACACTCCAAAGATCATGTGCCTGGAGATAAGTCTTCATTTTAATTATCCAAATGTGATAGTTTTCTCCAGTGAACACTGGTGGAGGTGGTGGAGTGAAACTCATTCTACTAAACTGATTTTAAATGCTTCAATCTTACCAAATTTTGAACTTGCTGTTGGTTTTGATTCGAACACAACAGATTGCATACAAAGGCCCCTCAAAGACTCGGGCTCATGATACCATTTGTTGGAACAATGGCAGCAGCAAACATCAAAACAAAGTTGCAACTCAGTGTTTGCAAGACTGAAGCAAGAAGAATCGAGGCAAAGCAAAGCAAAAAATTTGGTCAAAAATCAAAATACTCAGCAATGTTGTGACTGAACATACATCATTTTTCATTCAACTTGAAATATATAAAAGAGTTACATTGTACATTGACAGTTACCTAATTTATTTAACTGCCCCAACTAATACAAACCTAATCACTAGCCAAAAAATAATCAAACATAGCTGACCAATCAGCCATTACATCAAAAGATCTTGTCACTAACTTAAGTTTAACTAGCATTACAAACAAACTAAAGTTGAACTGAACCAAATTACATCAAAACAAAGCAGCAAAGTTGGTTGCTTCATTCGGTTCAAAAACCATTCGTGCGCACCAAGCAAAATGAGCTGAGCTCGATAGCTGCTGGTCTCGACAGTAGCAAGCTTTTGGCTCCATGTTGCATTGCAGTCCAGCTTTCAACAAAGGAAAACGAAGCCTTATCTTCGCATACGGGCCATCAGAGACCATCTCTTCTTCGTTGAAATCGAAGCTTGAGATAGGTTTTCAGGGCTAAAAATCTTACCTTTTGGGGGGAGGTTTAGAGTAAGAAAACGAAATGTCTCCATGGCGAGCTATCATCCATCGGTTTCAATGGTGGAAAGTAGCAGTCGAGTGATCGAAAAGGGAAGGGGAAAGCCTCAAAAATCTGTTGTTTTAAAACCCTAATAATTGGGTCTTCTATTTGTGGCTGAAAGGGAGAACAATCTACCATTAAATGACTTTTAATTTTGGGAATTAAATGAAACAATGCCGTTTCAGTTATTAAGGATGCGTGCCTATTGTTCAAAATGGGTCAATTGCGCGTCTGGTCCTCCCTTTTTGCGTAGTGATTCAATTGGCTTCCATTTGTTTTGTTTTTTTTTAAAAAAAAAACTTCGGCATTTATAATTTACGCGCGTTTCGTTTTAGTCTGTAATGAAATGCAGTGTTTTGGGGCTTGGAATATTTCCAGTTTTAGTCCTTGTGTATTTATGCACATTACGCACCGGTCCTTATTTTGTTACCCGTAGTTTATTATATTTATAAATCATCCTTTTATTTTAATGTGATTTCAGTTTAGGCCCTCTCTTATTTTTTATTTTTACGACTTATTCCCTTTAATTTCATTTCACTTTCGAATCAATCCTTATTTTATTATAGTTTATATTTGAAATTCCGTTTTAATTCAGATTTAACCTTTTATATAATTTGAGTTTTTTTTATTTTATTTTGTTATTCGTTTGTATTATTCTTTATTATATATATCTATTTCTCATTGTCTCATGTTTCATGTTAAAATTTATATTACTTATATCTATACATTTTTGTTCTGTCGTCATCATTACACATATGTCTTAGTATGGGTTTATTTATTTACCTTTTTATGTATACGTTACTTTTATTATTATTGCTGTTATCATTTTTAAATATTTTGTATGACTTGTTTACTTATTTTATTATTATATGCTTTCCATTTTACTTTGTTTTTAGTTTACTTTATTTTACCATTCATTTAATTATATCCTTTTATAATTTTAAAACTTTAGATTTTATTATTATATTATTATTTTTCTTAATCTTTACATTTTATTCGCATTATTATTATTATTATTTATTAGTCTATTTTTTTATTTGCTTGTTGTTATTATTTTTTAAAACCTTTTCTAATAACTAAAGTTCATTTATTTTCTTTTCATGTATTCTTATATTTTATTACTATCGTTATTATTTATTTACATATTTTATTACAAAATTTTTTATACATATATATATACATATATATATTTCAAATTACCTGACAAACAATGTATTTAAATTTGTTTTTACTAATTGTACATTAAACTTACTTATTTTATCTATTTTATATATTGATCAACAACCTTTATACGTTATTTAACTTAGATATTATTATATGTATCATTTGTTATAAAACCTTTTTACATACTAGCTATTTTGAAAATTCTTTATTATTTTATAATTACTCATTTTAAGTTCTATAGTATTCATTTTAAACTGTTTTAACACATATTACCTTGAACTATTTTATACCCATATACTTTGATTCATTTATTTATTTTAATCTTTTTATAGATCGTTTTTGGAATTGATTATGTTTTTATGGATCAGTTATTTTCAAATTTTGATATATATCGTGTACCTTAAACTCTTTATACATATTTTATTGTTATTTATTTTAGACCTTTCATATGTTATTTTAGATTGTTATATGTTTATTTTAATTTACTCATTTTACTTTAAATTGTTTTGTATATTGATTATTTTAAATTGTTCTATACTACTCATTTAAAATAGCTTTTTATGACATCTTCTTTCAAACTTGTTTTTATGTATTATTTATTTGAAATTGTCTCATCATTTATTTTAAAGGGTTTCATGTTGTTTATTTCATTCTTTTGATTATTAGTGTTGGTCTTTTAAATGAGGTATGTCGAGAAATTATTGCCATTACGTGTTCTTTAATTTGTTTATTCATGTGCACATTATTGTCATTCACTAGTAATATTCTTATTCATATATTATCATTCTATGCCCATTATTATATTTTTATTTTATAGCATCGTATCGTATATTAAGCCCCAATACATTCTTTCAATTTAGATCACTTTATTTTATTTCAAACAAAAACACCCATTTTAATTTTCACTTTCAAAACCAAAGTCGATCCGGTTTTCAAAAAAAAATGGTTACGACACTATCTTGTATGTTATGTTTTATCATGTTAATGCGCTCCTTCATGCATTGGTTTTAAAAATAAGACCTCAAGGATTTCAAAAAATATAAAGGCAATGCTTGGTGTTTGGAAATTTCGAGAAAGTAGTGCCCTAACTTATTGGGTTGTCACTTTTCTCGTTGAATTCGAATAATTAAGTATCTTTCTAAGTTTTTTAAAAGGTTTTCTAAATACAAGCTGCTATCTTGGAATTTCAAAGCAATATGTCCTAACTTATTGGATATAGCGTTTTGCTGTTTCGAGATAGGAATTTCAAAAAAAGGGGTAACTTAATGTCAATATTTTGACGCAAGTGAATCCCAATTTTCAAAGTTAAAATATTTTAAAGACGACTACATCTTAAATTTTTTTTAAATTTCCGACATTAAGGACTTTTGATAATCAATTAGGTACCAATTTTTGGGCGTTACGAGGGTGCTAATCCTTCCTCGTACGTAACCGACTTCCGAACCCGTTCTTTTATTTCGTAGACCAAAACTAATGATTTTAAAAAACAAAATGTTTTAAAGGTGATCCAATCACATCTAAAAAGATTGGTGGCGATTCTTGTTTTTGTTTTTTTAAAAGTCGATTCTCATTTTCCTAAAATTTGATTTAAAAATGGTTTCGACAGTATTATTTTTATATATCATTATGTTTATTTTTATACTTATTATTTTCACTATTGTTGCTTATTATTTTATTTTAATGTACTATTTGGTATACGTATATCTTCTTGTACATACTTTTAATATCATTATTATATATAAATTTTCAATATATATATGTATATATTTATATAGTATTAGTAGTCGTTTTTTTTATTTAATATGTATACATTATGTAAATATTTTACTACTATATTATGTATATATTTTTCATATATGTTATGTACATACATTTTTCAATGTTTATTTTTTTATATATATTATTATGTATATATTTTAACATTACTAGTTATATATTTTTTACTATTTTATGTATATATTTCAAATACTATATATAGTACATTTCTAACACTATTACTATATATATGTATTACGTATATACTCTTAATATCATTATTATGTATATATATTCATTGTTTTTATTTCGTGTTTGATACTATTATTATGTTTAATATCGCATGCATTGTTATTGTTTTTAATATTATTGTCGTATTTATTATGTGTTTCGATGTATTTCTAACTCTTTTATTTTTTGTTTCCCGCCCATTTTATATCATTTTGTTATTCACTACTTTAAAGACTTTTTTTATTCATGTTTTTTTTACTAATTTCAATAAATAAGGCAATGAACCGATTTAACATTAAGTCATCGATTTCATCGCTATGTTGGGTGAAATTCGCCGGCTCGCGTTAAAAACGGGACATCTTTCTAAAAAAATCGAAAACTAAAAATTCTCGTTCTTCAATCGGATCACGATTAAATGTCAAATTGAATTCATATTTTTGAAAATTAAGACAACACATGTTTAATGAGATACGAATTTTGGGTGTCACGAGGGTGCTAATACCTTCCTCGTGCGTAACCGACTCCCGAACCCTATTTTCCTCTGAATTTTCGCGTAGACTCAAATTCGGCATTCATTTTTGTTCAAGAATAAATTTTCTTTTCTAAAAAAGATGATTTATTAGGTGTTCGATCACACCTAGAAAAAAGATCAGTGGCGACTCCCTTTTTTAATAAAATCAAAAGTCGGTTTTCAAATTTTCAAATCATCGCCTCAACTAGAGACCGAAAGCAAAAATTTTACATCGCTACAACTATATCAAATAGTTCACCATTGTTTACTTAGTGAATTCATATACATTTAACATCTACCATACACATTTACATGGTAATGTTCATACTCAACATGCTTATTTACCATTTCCATACACAGCAAGAGTTTCAGACAAACTCAAACACAAACAATTCAAATAGAGCATTGTTAACGATAATCCTAGAGGCAGAGCACAGAAACTCACCTAAACTCCTTCATCCTCGTCAGCTTAGCTTTTCCAAATGCTAGAGCCTCCATTGTCCTGGCGGTTAAAGACAACAACCATATATCGGTTAAATCGAAGGCATTCAAACCTTAAAACCTAGAACTCTACTTTTAAACCTCAAATCTCACGACTACTGCTCCATACAGAGCTCTTCCAAGTTCTCTTCTTCTTCAGAACAATCGAAGAAGACAATGCAAATGAGACAAAATTTTGTAGACAGAATTGAGAAAAATTATTTTAGCAGAATATCCATTCTCACCTATATATATAACTCCTCAGGCACAACCTCCAAATCTCCATAAGCTAACCATCGACAATCATTGTGTCCGCCACTATAGAACCAATCGGTTTGATAAACCGTAATATATACATATTTGTACCCCATGCTTGGCATATTTATGAATAGTTTTTCCTTGGTTTTATTGAATTCGATGCTCCTAATCCATTAAATTCACGTTTTATACTCAGGAAAGCTTAGGATAACAAAAAAGTGGAAAACAAGCCAAAAAGAACAAATTGAGCCTAAATTAGTGTTTCAGACGGCCTAGGCACTTCTACACGGATGATCTACAAGCCCATGTGTGACACACGGGTAGACCACACGCCTGTGTGTCGGCACTAATCCAAGTCAGAATTGCATACGGCCTGAGCATCTTCACACGGGCATGGCACATGGCGTGTCCCTGTCGAGACCAAGTCTAGTTCTACTCGGAAAAGGCTTATTTTGGGCTAATTTGGGCATTCAAAAGTCTATATAAAGACCCTAGAAGAGGATTAGAAAGACACACGGATTTGAAGGTAGAAAGTACTCAAGAAAAGCCATCGGAATCACCTCGGAGCCAGGATTTACATCAAGACTGAAGATTTCCATCCAATTTCCTAGAAGTTCTTTGGGTTCTTTGTGTTTTGTTGTTTTCCAAACTTTGAGATATTTTTCATTATCATTATGAACTAAACTCCCTAAATACCTAAGGGAGATGAAACCTATGACAAATCTTATTATTATTTGAATTATATGATAAAGACTTATGCTTATTCTTAATTGTGAATTCTAAATACTTGTTTTAATATTCCGGGGTATTAATTCAGGTTTTGATGTGCTTATTCAGTGGAGCAAAAGTCCTTGTTTAAGAGTAGATCAGTCGTAACTAAGTAGAGTTAAATGCAATCCTAGAGATAGGAAGATATAAATCTGCCGAATTAGAGTCAAATCTAATAAGGGAATCCATAGATCGAGTTAATACGACAATAGGGGTTTTAATTAGAAAGAGATTTCAATTAATCAACCTAAAGTCAGTTGTTCTTAGTCTCAAGAGAGATATTAACATAAATTATGGATTTTTACGGATTAAGTTAAGTGAATAAATCGTCTAATTCAGAAGTAATAAGTGAAGTCTAGGTGGAATCTTCCTTGGGTATTGTCTTCTCCATCGGTTTTTCCTAAAGTATTTTCCAAACTTCATCTTTATCGTAGTCTTAGTTAATTTAGATAATTAGTTTTAGTTTAAAAACATACTTTAATTCTTAGGCTAGATAATAAAAAGAGAGTAACTACTAGTACTCTTAGTCCTCATGGATACGATATTCCGATCTCACCACGACTATACTACTATTCGATAGGCGTGCTTGCCTTAGTCAAATTTATAGTTAGTTTTACGACCATTAAGTTTTTGGCGCCATTGCCGAGGACTAAGATATTAGGAACGCTTAATTTTTATTACTTTAGCCATTTATTTTTTGCAATTTAAATTTTATTTTGTTTATATTACTAAATTTTCTTTTATTTACTTCTGGCAGGTCTTTATAGTTTATGACTAGAAGAAACCCGTCAGGACCATTACTTTTTGATAGTGAGATCGAAAGCACAACTCGCAGAAATCGAAGAGAAATAAGGCGAAGCCTAAGATACATAAAGGAAAAGCGAGAGGACGATATTCACACCACAACCGAGAAGATGGCTGAAAATCAGAATAATCAGTTACCTCCTGTGATCGCTGCAAATCCAATAAATCAGAATCCTGCTCCTCGTACTATGTATGATTATGCTAAACCTAATTTGACAGGAACTGGATCGAGTATAGTTAGGCCTGCTATTGCTGCAAATAATTTTGAACTGAAACCTAACACGATTCAAATGATACAACAGTTTGTTCAGTTTGATGGTTTGCAGAATGAGGATCCAAACACTCATTTAGCGAATTTTCTGGAACTCTGCGACACTTTAAAAATCAATAGCGTTTCTGATGATGCCATTCGCCTTCAGTTGTTTCCCTTTTCATTGAGGAATAAGGCTAAACAGTGGTTGAACTCGTTACCACGAGGGTCAATCACCACTTGGGAACAAATGATCGGAAATTTTTTGCTTAAATAATTTCTGCTGGCTAAAACGGCTAAATTAAGGAATGATATTTCTTCTGTTGTGCAGATGGATTTAGAAACACTCTATAATGCATGGGAGAGATACAAGGATCTGTTGAAAAGGTACCCTCACCATGGGTTACCACTTTGGCTACAAGTTCAAACTTTTCACAACGGCCTGAATCCTTCGACTAGACAGATGATCGACACAGCTACTGGTGGGACTATTAATAATAAGACACCTGAAGAGGCCTATGAATTTATAGAAGAGATGTTACTGAATAATTATCAGTGGCAAGTCATGAGGACAAATCCGACGAAAGTAACCGGCGTTTTTAACATCGATTCGATTACTATGCTCTCTAATTAGGTAGAAATTTTGAATAGAAAAATTGATGGGTTACTTGGTTCTTCACAGTTCCATCCAGTAATGCAGTACGATGCAAGTGGAGGTGGAACGAGTAATTCAGAATACCCACCCTATGGCCACAACATGGAAAACGAGCAATTGAATTATATTGGTAATAATCCTCGACCTAAAAATAATCCTTATAATAACACTTACAATGCAGGTTGGAGGAACCACCCAAATTTCTCATGGGGAGGCCAAGGGAATCAGAGGCCACCACCCCTTCCAGGCTTCCAACAACAACCTTACAGTAAGAGAAAAAGCCAAACCTTGAAAAGATGATGACAAGATTTATTTCAGTAGCGGAAACCCATTTTCAGAACACTGAAACTGCACTTAAAAATCAGCAAGCATAGATCCAAGGGTTTGAGAATCAAATTGGATAGCTGGCTAAGATTTCAGAAAGACCACCAGGAAGTCTACCTAGTAACACCAAACCCAATCCAAAAGAGCATGTGAAAGCAGTTACACCTAGGAGTGGGAAAGTGTTAGCTGAATTTGAAAAGAAACCACCACAAGAAGCTGACAAAACCGAAAGAGAGGAAGGGAAACTCGAAAACAATGACAATCCAATGCCAAAGAAATATAAATCACCAATCTCATATCTAGCAAAGTTAAAGAAAAACCGCATGGATGCACAATTCAGTAAATTTCTTAAACTTTTTAAACAACTGCATATTAACTTACCTTTTGTTGAAGCTATATCACAGATGCCTACTTATACAAAATTTTTAAAGAAGCTTCTAAAAAATAAAAGGAAGTTTGAAGACTTATCTACAGTGGAACTTAACGATGAGTGCTCAACCATACTCCAAAATAAACTGCCAACTAAACTAAAAGGACTAGGAAGTTTTATTATTCACTGCTTAATTGGTAGTTTGAATGTTGATAAGGCACTAGCTGATTTAGGCACTAGCATTAATTTGATGCCATATAAAATGTTTAAGTAACTTGGTCTTGGGGAACCTAAACCCACTAGGATGAGTATTCAACTAGCTGATAGATCTGTTAAAATATCCTAGGGGTATTATAGAGGACGTACTTATAAAAGTAGATAAATTTATATTCCCTATTGATTTCATTGTGCTTGACATGGATAAAGATGTTGAAGTGTCTTTAATCTTAGGTTGTCCATTTTTAGCCACTACTAGGGCTGTTATTGATGTGCGTGATGGTAAACTGGTACTTAGAGTAGGTGACGAAAAGATTATTTTTAAAATTTATGATGCCATAAGATTTTCTAGGGAACAGAATGACTTATGTTATTTTAGTGACTTTATTGATCATGCTACTCAAGATTCTTTTTAGGAAATCGTACATAAGGACACGTTGGAACTGTGTCTTACCCAAGGAAAGGAGGTAGATGATGATGATTCTGAGATAAGTAAGATAAAAGTTAAACTAAATTCCAATGAACTCTTTCCAAGACAAGCAGAATATGAGGGTATTAAGGTAAACGACGAACTTAAGCAAAAACCCTCTATTGAAAAACCTCCCAAACTGGAACTTAAGCAATTGCCAAAACACTTGGAATACGGCATTCCTTGGAAATAATTCTACATTACCAGTGATTATTACTTCTAACTTGCAACCCAAGGAGAAAGAGGAATTACTCCAAATATTAAGAGAACATAAAAGAGCCATAGCTTGGAAAATTTCTGACATTAAAGGGATCAGCCCTTCTTTTTGTACCTACAAAATTTTAATAGAAGATGAATATAAGCTCAAAGACCACTGAACCCCAACATGAAAGAAGTTGTTAAAGCTGAGGTAATTAAACTCCTAAATGCTAGAATAATTTATCCTATTTCTGACAGTTCTTGGGTAAGTCCAATGCAGGTTGCTCTTAAGAAAGGAGGCATGACTGTTGCAGCCAATGAGAAGAATGAATTAATCTCAACAAGGACAGTAAAGGTTGGAGAGTTTGCGTTGACTATAGGAAGCTGAATGGTGCCACAAGAAAAGATCACTTCCCCCTGCCATTCATTGACCAAATGTTGGAAAGATTATCAGGGCACATGTACTACTGCTTTTTAGACGGACTCTCTGGCTATTTTCAAATCCCAATAGCTCCTAAAAATCAAGAAAAGATGACATTTGCATGTCCATACGGTATGTTTGCTTATCGTAGAATGCCTTTTGGATTATGTAATGCTCCTACTACTTTTCAGCGCTGCATGATGGTCATTTTTGACGAACTCATCGAAGATATCATAGAGGTATTTATGGATGACTTCTCGGTATTCGGTAACTCTTTCCATCTTTGCCTTAAAATTTTAAAACGAGTTTTAATAAGATGTGAGGAAACAAACTTTGTGCTTAACTGGGAAAAATGTCACTTTATGGTTCAAGAAGGTATTGTGTTAGGACATAAAATTTCTAGTAAAGAGATCGAGGTTGATAAATCTAAAATTGAAACCATTGAAAAACTACCTCCCCCTAGTTCGATTAAGGCTATTAGAAGCTTTTTGGGACATGCTGGGTTTTATAGAAGATTTATTAAAGACTTTTCTAAAATAGCTAAGCCTTTGACTAAATTACTAGAAAAAGATATGCCCTTTAATTTCGATCAGGAATGCTTAGAAGCGTTTAATACTTTAAAAGATAAATTTATTAATGCTCCAATTATAATCGCACCTGATTGGAATTTACATTTCGAACTAATGTGTGATGCTAGTGATTTTGCAGTAGGTGCAGTTTTGAGACAGCGAAGAGATAAGCATTTTCAACCTATCTATTATGCTAGCAAAACTTTGATAGCCGCACAAGAAAACTACACCACTATGGAGAAAGAGCTGCTAGCTTTGGTTTTTGCATTCGATAAATTTAGGTCATATCTAATATTGTCTAGAGTTGTCTTTTATACTGACCATTCTACTCTTTGCTACCTTTTAACTAAGACTGATGCAAAATCTCGACTCATTCGATGGATTTTGTTATTGCAGGAATTTGACTTGGAGATTAAGGATAAGAAAGGAGCTGAAAATCTCACGGCTGATCATCTTTCCAGGCTTGAAAGTTCCAGTACCAAATAGCTTGATGAAGTTGAAATAAATGATTCGTTCCCTGAAGAATAATTTTTTGCTATATCTGATTCTGAAGTACATTGGTTTGCAGACATTGTGAATTTTTTAGCCGCTAACGTTATCCCAAAAGGGTAGACACATCAGCAAAAGAAGCAGTTCTTTACTGATGTGAAAGATTACTTTTGAGAAGACCCTTTTCTTTTCCGTATATATGCAGATCAAGTCATTAGGAGATGCGTTACGAGGTCAGAAGCATTTAAAATATTGGAGCATTTCCACTTAGGATCGACTGGGGGACATTACAGTGGAAATAAGACCGCACATAAAACACTCGAATCAGGTTTTTATTGGCCTACACTTTTCAAATATGCCAATAGGTATGTTACTACTTGCGGTAAATGCCAACGAACAGGTAATATCTCTAAACTTAACGAAATGCCCCAAACATACATACTCTCATGTGAAATATTTGATATATGGGGTATTGATTTCATGGGTCTATTCCCCAGCTCATTTGGGAATAAATACATATTAGTAGCCATTGATTATATGTCTAAATGGGTGGAAGCCCAAGCCTTACCTACTAATGATGCAAGAGTGGTAGTACGATTCCTTAAGAAACTCTTCTCTTGTTTTAGAACACCTAGAGTAATTATCAGTGATAGGGGTACTCATTTTTGTAATGCCCAATTTGATAAGACCCTTAAGAAATATAGAGTTCACCATAAGACAGCTACTCTTTACCATCCTCAAACTAGTGGACAAGTCAAAATAGCAAACCGAGAGCTTAAACGTATCCTAGAAAAGATAGTAGAATCAAACAGGAAGGATTGGGAGATAAAAGTTGATGCTGCTTTATGAGCTTATAGAACTGCTTTTAAGACTCCCATAAGGATATCACCTTACAGACTTGTTTATGGAAAAACTTGTCATCTACTATTTGAGCTAGAACACAAGGCATTCTGGGCTATAAAGTTTCTAAACCTTGATTTCAAACTTACAGGTGAAAATAGGTTGATGCAGTTAAACGAGTTAGATGAGTGGTGAACCAATGCATATGAAAATTCACACCTATACAAAGAAGCAACGAACACCGCCACGATGCTCGTTTAAGGCAACGTAAGCAATTTAAAGTTGGAGATCTTGTCCTGCTATATAACTCCAGGCTCAAATTGTTTCCTGGGAAGCTTACATCATGATGGTTAGGTCCTTTCGTAGTCCAAACTGTTTTTCCATATGGCACAGTAGAGGTAAGTCACCCATCACAAGGCACTTTCAAGGTAAATGGACATCGTCTCAAACTTTATAACGGTGAGAATTTTAAAGACGATAGAGAGGAGCTACGGCTCCACAAACTTTCCTGAATATACCCACAAGGTAGAGTCGAGCTTAGACTCTAAATAAGCGCTTCTTAGAAGGCAACCCAAGCACTAACCTCACTAAATAGGGTTTAATTTTTCTGTTCATAGTTTAACTGCAGGAAATTTTGACATTTGACAGGGGCGAACACGGCCTAGCCCATGGGCGTGGCCAAGGCCGTGCTGAAATATGACTCTCATTTTTTCTCAAAACAGAGGCACACAGGCTGCAACAAAGGAGTCATGGCCGTGTGATACGGCTGCGTAAAGCTCACAGTTAAGGGACACGGGCGTGTCCAGACCATGGTAAAACTGTACCTTAATTTTCATAAAAATTCAGCAGAGACACGGCCTACGATGAAACACCATGGCCGTACGAGGCGGTCGTGGGAGACACACGGCCTGAAACACGGACGTACGAGCGGCCGTATGAGGGCTTGCCCAAAAATCGAAACAATAAATGAAGTCAAGATAGAACACGGGTGCAAGCCACGGCTGTGTTTCAGGGTCATGCGCAATCCTAACTAATGGAAACGGGCGTGGGGAAATGAAGGGAGCACCACATGACCATGCGATGTGGCCGTGTGGGTCATACAGCCCAGGGACACGGGCGTGTCCTCAGGCTGTGTGGGACACAGACTTGAACATCAACCCATAAGCTTAAATCTGAGACACGGGCATGGAGGATCTAACACGGACGTAGGAGAAACGAATGAATGTACACACAACCATGCGATTCGGCAGTGCGTACCACACGGCCAGGGTATACGGGCGTGTCCAATGGCCCGTGTGCGAACCTAACTACAAAAACACGAAAAAAATGGGCTGAGAGACTACTACACGGGTTTAGGCCACGGGCGTGTGGCCCAAAATAGGGCTCGTACAACCTTGACCCCCTTTTAAATTACCCCTAACCTTAATTTCTTCCCTATTCCCTTTACTATTCATTATCTTCTTCCTTCAACCACCCTTCTTCCTATTTCATTTTTCTTCCCCTTCTCACTGTTCAAACTCTTTCCTTTCATCCACAACTGCCATTTTCCTTTCTTTTCCCCTCATCCCTCACTTCCCCCTCCGAAATCTCTTCTCCAAACAACCCCAACCACTCACCCCACACCCCACCATCGCACAACCACCACACGTCGCTGGCCACTTCCTCATCCACTCTTCGGACGACCAACCTCCTCCCTCTACCAAGCACTATTCTTTCCTCTCTATTATCTTCATTTCTCTTACTAATTTTATGTTATCTCTTGTTTTATTTGACTACTTTTGATTAATCTTCACACTTTTAATGATATTCTTGTTTATGGTCTCTGTTCTTGTTTAGTAATTTACCATTTTAGTCGAACTTACCCTATGCATTATAATAGATTTAGTCATTCTTGTGTTTCCATAGATTTTATGCCTTCATGCTTTACCCACACCATATTCCATATTATCATCCCCATATGCATTGTTTCCTCACCAATTTACTGGTTTTATGTCTAATATAAGCTGTCTATATTATTCACTAGGTATTTCGTTTAACACTATCCTCGTATTCCTATTGTTAAAAATGATTTGATATGTCTGCCAATTGGGATGTGGTTATGAAGTATTTCTATTTAGTTTCAACCTGCTTGCATACTTATCCATGCTATTCTTGGGGATTATTTTTATTAATAACTTCGTCTTTTTATTCACAGGCACACTATGACAAACACTAGAGGCAAGAAGATTTTCATCCCCGCCTCGAAGAATCCAAAAGGAGCAGCATCCTCCTCGGGTCCTACTAATGAGATACGACACCCATTCCTTTAATTTCCACCGGGACCCCAGGAGGAACTATTCTAGATACTACGGGCCCGACCCCTAGGTGTGAGCCGTTGCATTGATTAGACTGCACTAGAGTAGGTCTATCTAGCCAATTTGGTTCGAGCTCTTCTAGCCACGGCTTCGTGGGACCGGTTCTTTGACATCATCGAGTTGACATATCTAGAATTTACCTTGGAACTAGGCTCGACTTTCCAGTTACAGATGGTGATGGTAGAACATGACGACCCAGAGACAGTTCAATTCTGCCTTGCCGGTCTAGTACGTCAGTTGAGTGTCCCCGAATTTGGAGCTGCCTTGGGACTCTATACGGACGAGTTTATGGATGTTGACATCTTCCTAAACCTCCACCATCACATTCATCGTTCACTTTCGGTGTGCTGGAACGACATCCAACCTGCTACAGGTGTTTATGATCCTAGTCGTTTAAAGGCATCGGCACTACCTCCAGCTTTGCGCTATCTCCATGCCCTTTTAGCACACACATTAACGTGGGGGCAAGAGAGCACTGGCGTCGTCAACACTCACGAAGCCTACTTCTTGTGAAGCATGAAGAGAGGGCATATATTTGATCTTGCGTACTTCGTTGCTCTTATTATTCTCCATCAGACAGAACAACACTGAAAATGAGTCATCAGTATCGGCCCATATGTGACTCGTCTAGCGCACTATTTTGGGCTCTTGAATATGATAGCGGAGTCTTCATTGCTTACTCTCATTGGTCAGATGTCCCTACAGGGCATCCAAAGTATACTCCATATGTGAATGATTGAGCGTCAGTGTGGGTTCGACCCTCCTCAGTATCGACTTGCACGAGCCACCGATGAAGATGACGAGGAGGATATTCCTGATGATATCCCTTCAGTTCAGGACGAGCCACTTTTTCAGCCACCACCGAGACACCAGCTAGTTCATGCGATTGTTTCACTATCTGAAGTTTCAAACCACCTTCATCACTTTGAGCAATATTGCACTCAATGATTTGACAGCATCGAGGCGACTTTACAAAAAATTTGCCAACATTTTCACATATCGCCTCTAGCACCACCACCGCAGGATCCAGCTGTCGACGAGGACTTTTAAGTCCATTTAATTTTTAAATTGTTTTTCTTTTTAGTTTATTTTTATTTTTGCATTTCTTTTGGACTTTATTTATCATTTTATTCCAAGACTTTTATTAGTTTAATTTGAATTTTATTTTATCTAGTTATTTCATTATTACTAACCCTAACAACCCTATAAATATAAATCCCTTATACATTACTGATGTCATCGTAGTTTCAAAAGGTTCAGTCGATGGGAGTTACTCAGGAATAAACAAACATCCCTCCACGACTACCATGTCCTGCTCGATCATGACCATAGCCACCACGACACCGACCACCACGATAACCTCTTCGCTGGACACTGTGGTTGTGGAACCCAACCTCTACCACCACCACCTTCGCCTCTGTCTACATACATATCACTTTCAATGCCTCTAAACCTGTTTGCGCTCTTTCAAGGAGTACATTCAAATTCTCTCTTCTGATATACTGCTTATATTGCTATTATCTATCTTTGTACATTGAGTACAATGTACATCTTAAGTGTGGGAAGGATATTTATGTGATTATCAAAAAATCTCTAAATTTTTATCTGTTCTTAAATAATTTTCTCATATCATTATTAGAGTAAATTCTGATTGATCTATGATTTTTATTGATATGTTTTGAATTAAATCACAGGTAAGTGTGCATTAATTTTTTAAACTTTAAGATATTAGGGAATCAAGTATGATGAGTTGGCTTTTGAGAAATAAAATTGCTAGGTTGTTTCTCTGAATTGAGGTATTACCTTGAAGTTTTGAATTTACAAGATTGACATCAAATACACATAATTTTCGTGAGATTTTGGGCCTTTTAGAGCATATATCTTTCTTGCTCAATGATTTTATTGGTTATGAGCGTGTCAACATTGATTTGTTATTCTAGAACTTGTATTGATTATACATGTTGAAACCACACCTCTGATTTGATATACGAAAATGATAAAGGCACCTAGGTTCTAACCCATTTCTCCCATAAAAAGCCTACCCACATAATTGACCCCTAGTGAACCCCTTTGAGCCTTAACTATTATTTCTTGAATTTTTCCCTTGATATTAACCCATAACTTAACCCTTTTTAATTCGTTAAGAATTTCTCCCTTTTATTAACTCCCTTTTTAGTTGAGATTTAATTTGATTACTTATCTATTTATGATCGTTTATTCTAGTTGTTGAATTTATCATGCTGAATTTATTCTTATGATGTATTCTCCATTATGTATGCTTGTGTTAAAAAAAACGTATATTTATATTCATACAGTTACATATTGAGCTTGGATGAGTTAAAGTTGTTATGTTATGAAAAAGAAGCTCACATTATTTGCTTTAAATTGTCCAATTTCTAGCAATTTCTTGTAATTCAGCACTTAGGCTCACTCTTCTAACTTTAGTAATTTAGTTAAATTAATCTCGATTCTAACCCCCTTTTTCAGCCTTCATCCACACCTTTAACCCAAGCCCCATTACAACCTTGTTAAAGGCCTTTTGATTTGTGTATCATTTCATTATCGTGGTGGAGATTTGATTTTCATGCAAGCCTATGGTAATAACTTTCCATGTCTGACTATTGAGTGCTTAATTATTAAACCCTAAACACCCTGAGTGATTTGAGTGAATCAATAGTGAGGATGTCAACCTTGTCGATTTGGAATTAAAGGTGATTACTTAGATAAATGGGGATACCTATAATTTTATGATTGAAATGTTCGATTTGGATTGTTTGAAACTTTGATGTTCTTATAGTTGAGCTCTTAATGTATGATTACTTATGGATTAGTTCAAACATCATTGATGAGAATTATAAGTTGAGAAGGATTTATTTTAACAGTGAGTTGAGGATTTAACTTGAGGATAAGCAAATGCTTAAGTGTGGGGATATTTGATAAACCGTAATATATACATATTTGTGCCCCATACTTGACATATTTATGAATGGTTTTTCCTTGGTTTTATTGAATTCGATGCTCCTAATCCCTTAAATTCATGTTTTATACTCAGGAAAGGTTAGGATAACAAAAAGAGCGAGAAACGGGCCAAAAACGGACAAGTTGGGCCTAAATCAGTGTTTCACACGGCCTAGGCACTTCCACATGGATGATCCACATGCCCGTGTGTGGTACACGGGTAGACCAGACACCCGTGTGTCCTGGCCGTGTCGACATTAATCCAAGTCAGAATTGCACATGGCTTGAGCATCTTCACACGGGCATGGCACACCACCGTGTCCCTATCGAGACCAGAACTAGTTCTACTCGGAAAAGGTTTATTTTGGGCTAATTTGGGCATTCAAAAGTCTATATAAAGACCCTAAAAGAGGATTAGAAAGACACACGGAGTTGGAGGTAGAAAGTACTCAAGAAAAGCCATCGGAATCACCTTGGAGCCAAGATCTACATCAAGACTGAAGATTTCCATCCAATTTCCTAAAAGTTCTTTGGGTTTTTTATGTTTTGTTGTTTTCCAAACTTTGAGACGTTTTCCATTATCATTATGAACTAAACTCCCTAAATACCTAAGGGAGATGAAACCTATGACAAATCTTATTGTTATTTGAATTATATGATAAAGACTTATGCTTATTCTTAATTTTGAATTCTAAATACTTGTTTTAATATTCCGGGGTATTAATTCAGGTTTTGATGTGCTTATTCAGTGGAGCAAAAGTCTCTGTTTAAGAGTAGATCAGTCATAATTAAGCAGAGTTGAATGCAATCCTAGAGATAGGACGATATAAATCTGCCGGATTAGAGTCAAATCTAATAAGGGAATCCATAGATCAAGTTAATACGACAATAGGGGTTTCAATTAGAAAGAGATTTTAATTAATCAACCTAAAGTCAGTTGTTCTTAGTCTCGAGAGAGATATTAACATAAATTAGGGATTTCTACTGATTAATTTAAGTGAATAAATCGTCTAATTCAGAAGTAATAAGTGAAGTCTAGGTGGAATCTTCATTGGGTATTGTCTTCTCCATCGGTTTTTCCTAAAGTATTTTCCAAACTTCATCTTTGTCGTAGTCTTAGTTAATTTAGATAATTAGTTTTAGTTTAAAAACACACTTTAATTCTTAGGCTAGATAATAAAAAGAGAGTAACTACTAGTACTCTTAGTCCTCGTGGATATTATATTCCGGTCTCACCATGACTATACTACTGTTCGATAGGTGCGCTTGCCTTAGTCGAATTTATAGTTAGTTTTACGACCATCACGGTTCCATCCTAACCCAACAAGAATTGAAACTTAACTATTTTCCTGACAATAACACATTTATGGCAAGCTTATTAGACGAACAATGATCGAGTAGCTTTTGTAATGATTAGTAATTGGGGAGAGCTTAGTCACGATACTATAGTAGAATGACTTCATGACTAAATGAGTTTATAATTAATAGGCGAAAAGCTGGAAATTAATTATAAATCATTTGAGCCCTAATCACATATGTCCAATCGCTCCATCTACTAATTTGTTGAAACCATAAATTAATTTTATGTTGAATCAAATGAACAAAAATGAATAGAAATGAGTTAGAGAAATGTGTTACATTTGGAAATGAATGTGGTTTCTCACTAAGGGAAATGACCCGAGAATTAATTTAAGTTTTTTGAATTATTATTAATTAAATAATTGAAGTTCAAAAATGAAATTAAATTAATTGATCATTGTGAATCCATTGAATGTAGAAATTAAGTATAATTTCTCATAGGTTCTTTTAGGGTAAAGTTGCCATGATTTTAATGGAATTAGAATTGGGTTGGAAAATTTATTTAATTGAAAAATTAATTTAAATTAATTTAATAAATAATGTTTATTTTGAGAAATAGAAAAACATTTACTGGGTTGGATGAAATTTTATGAAGCACATATAATTGGACCTAAAATAAGAGATACTCGAATCCCTATCATAATACATATGAGCGGAGGCACACTCTATTAGCAACCCCTCTTTAGATTGGTTTTTTCTATTAAATATACATTATATGTGTTCTACTAATTTAACAAGGGTTTCACTTCCTCTCCTTTTAAATAGATCGTACCGATAAGGCTAAAAATATAAGAAGTTACACACAACTTTTGAAATACTGTTATTCTCCTCGAAAATAGAGAGAATTTATTTCTAAATATAAATTCTGTTTTCTGGGAACAACAAATTTACAGGTTTCTATAAAAAAGAGATATCTACTTTCCTACTGAAAGTAAACGAAAATTATTTTTGGTTCTGTGTTTGATTCAAAAGTGTTAGAGCCCACATTCGAAGTAGTTCGTGGTACGAGAATAATGAAGAAGGCCGTTCAGTTGAAAGTCAAGAATGAAAATGATCCGTCTATCCCAAAATACAAGTGTGATTTTGGGAAAGAATATTATTATAAATATCACAAACCAACTCGATTTTCAAATTTTTATTTTTCCGCTGTGCAAGAAAATTATTTACGAACTAATTTTTTTCAACATAAACACTAAGTGGTTTGAAATCGATTGAGACTAATCCAAAACATATATATTTATAATTTTGTTCTTTAAGCTTTGATGATGGCTCTATCTAAGAATTGGATAGTTTCATATTCTTTTTGGATTTGTAAACTTCTTTCTTTTGTTTTTATAACATAACTACAAAAGGCATTTAAAGTTTGAAATGTGGTGTTTTTATAAATTTGGTTCGTGGGAACTCCCGGAAGAGTTTAATTATCACATCTTTGGGGAACATTTCCATAATGTTCTAGTTCACGAACAGTGTTTTTGGAGGTTTGGTTAGACTCTTAGGATTAATTGGAAGTAAGCTTGCAAAAGAATTAGTTCTCATAAGGGAAGGAAACATCTTTTTGTTTTAAAATTTCCTACAAGGGGATTCTACTATCAGAATTTTTCGATTATTAAAATTACGTACAGGGATACTTTATCCTCAACACACCTAACCCATAGCTAACTGAACTGTTTATCTATATTTAGCAAAAATAATAATACAATAATAAAGATAGTTAAACTAGAATTCAGAAATATTGGAAACAAATTTGAAGATTTTGAAATTTTAGAATTACGTATTCCTCCTTGGTTTGGATACCAAACGAATCTCAAGGATCTAAGGATCGAGAGATGAACAATGGTGATTCCCTTCAAACAAAAGACTAAGATTAACACGAGTGATTCTTACAAAGAAAAGATGAAGATGAATAGTAAAGATTTTCTACAAAGATGAGATGGAGATGAACAGTAAAGATTTTCTGACAAAATTCTCTCAAAAGAAAAAACGATAATACACAGTAGAGATTTCCTGGAAAAGTTTTATAATTCAAAGAATATATCCTCTGCAATTGTAATAATAATCTTGAAAATAAAATTTATGTAAGAAGGGAAAAAATCTTTGTAATAATGTAAGAGATTAAATTCCTCTAAAAAGACGTTGTAAAGAGGTAAAAGCTCTCTATAAAAGGCTTTCAGGTAGTTCATAACCTTTAATTATACATATCAAAAATCATTTAGTTAACACTCATATTGACTCTTAGATGGGCCATCGAGGCCCAATATACAACTTAGAAATGGATCTGGACTAAACCGGATACTCAGAGAATTCTTCTCAAAATCTCAAAAATTTTCTTAGGAGCAAAGGAGTGAGAGGACACACGCCCGTGTGGCCACCCATGTGAGTCACACCCATGTCTCAGGCCGCGTGGGCATTCAATATGAGACACACAGCCGTGTCCCAGCCCATGTCCTTACTCTTGTAACTCTCTAACTTGGGTCACACGGCCAACTACACGCTTATGTGCTAGGCCGTGTGTAAGGTGTAGGGGTTACACGGCCAAGCTACACGCCTATATGCTAGGCTGTGTGCTAATACCTGGGCATTTTGTTTTGAAATTTCAAAATGTAAGGACAAATGGCTAGACTACGCACCCATGTGCATGGCCATATGTCACACACGGCTGAAACACACGTCCATGTTTTTGCTCGTGTGGACGAAAATAGGTCATTTTAAGGTCATTTTTCTCACCCTTTTTGACATCAACCTAAACAAAACATTTAAATACGTTGATATATCCCAACCAATCAAACAAAACCAACCAATACATGTTCTAAACATAATATAACGATTACATATACATCAATTACTTATACTTACCCATTTAACTCACTTCATTGATTTATCAAATTCTACTACTAATTACACACCTACAAACATTTAAGATTCACAACCACAATTCAAACTATTTTATTGCCAAACCAACCCTATACATGCCATATAAACCAAAATTTACATTTCAAAAACTACCGGATTAAATTGGATAGTGTGGCTTAATGTGTTGATCCGATCTTTTGATTACAAATTAATCTACAAGAACATAAAACAACACAAGTAAGCTTAATGAAGCTTAGTAAGTTCAATAAATTAAACGTTGATCTTACAAAACTTAATATAATAAACTAAATTGTAAATAAATCATACATTCTCCCTGTCAAATACAACATAAGTTAATGAACACACTTCCTTCATATCAATACCATTAATAATTAATACATCTTTCAATTCATTCACATAGGTCTTTGACCAATTCTTATTGAATCGAGGAACGACTTACGGACATGAGTACATCATTATCTTTATGCCATAGTTCAACTATGGTCTTACACATGCATTACCAAGGCCCGACCATGGTCTTACATTCGTAGTGCCATAACCCAATTATGGTCTTATCGTTAGAATGCCATAGCCCAGCTATGGTCTTCCTTATAAATACTATCATGGTCCAACCATGGTTTTGCGTTCAGAGTGTCATAACCCAGTTATGGTTTTTTCATTAAAATGTCATAACCTGGCTATGGTCTTACATATAAACATTGTCATGGTCCAACCGTAGTCTTATCTATCAATTCATCCTTTGCTATAAAACGATTGTACTCAATCCTACGTTCTACTTGTTTTAAGCATTAATTTCAATTTCTTATTTTAACAATAAATTTTAATTTCAATAATAAAAGTATGAAACATTATATCATTCATAATTTAATGAAAAATCATGAAAGTTTATGTAACACCCCTCACCCGTACTTGACGCTGGGATAGGGTTCGAGGCATTACCAGGACTTTACATTTTGAAACGTACCAAATTGGGTCACCAAGTCTTACTCAAATTTTAAGCTTTTCATCCATGAACAATTGATCCCTTATACAGGCCTTCGAGGCCTATAACATACCTAGAGGCAGTGCGAGACAAATTCGGGTACGTTCTATAAACCTTGGGCTCCGTAGGAAATTTTTCCTTATCATAAAGTGTCACACGCCAGTGTAGGTGGGCCGTGTGGACTCACACGCCCGTGTGACTTGGGGCACGCCCATGCCCTTCAACCGTGGGCAACACTAACTTATCAACACGGCCATGCCATACACCCGTGCTGCCTGCCCATGGATGACACTATCTTTTTAACACGGCCACGGTGCACGCCCGTGTGGCCTATCTGTGTACAACTTTGAGCTAAAATTTTAAGTGCAGGGGACACACGGCCGTAGCACACCCCCATGGGAGGGAACCTTGTGTCGCACACGGGCTAGACACACGCCTGTGTGTCTAACCATGTGGACTCTAATAGGCTATTTTCCAAGCCTTTAGTCACCCCTTTCTACTACTCGTGCTTAGTGGTTACCAAATTCAAAGTAAAACACAATTATACACTTGTAAATAATCTTGATTAAACTAGATGTATGGAAACATCATATCATTGGTTTCATACATGATAGGTTATTTCCCATTTAGTGTTTATGTGTTCCCATGTCACTTTAATTCATCTGAAACTGGCTCATTCATGCGACTCATTTCCAATTGGTAACGACCCATCACTTGAAAATAAAACCATGCATAAATTCGTAAGTCATAGCCTACCTCAATTAAGCCAATTTTCGTGGCCATATACAAAGAGATAAACATATTTTTACATGCCTTCATTTGGGAAATCAAATGACACATATAACAAAATACTCAAAAATACTATACATGCCATTGAACAAAACAAACAAAGTCTTTATACCAAAGCTTGTCTAGTTGATAGTGTGTTGATTCTCTAATCGTCTTCCAATCCTTTCGAGTCCTCGAGCTCTGTGAGACAGGGAAAAAGAGAGGGGTAAGCATTTACATGCTTAGTAAGCTCGAATAACCGGAAAGTAAATTTACTGAGTAATTAGCATACATCCATATTTAAATCATGAAACCATCAATTACGAAACGACTCCCTATCATATGCACTCAATCAATGAGTCAGTTACATAACAAAGCATTATGTAATTTATGTAGATGAGCTCATCATTCATCATCTTGTCGACATACATCATAATAATCTCGTTGAGTTTCTAAGAAATCTCGATGGAATACCCATTATCCATCAATTCTCACGAATGATCATTTCACATATATGCACTCCCGCGAACCTCACATCTTATCGCAGGATTACCAGTCCAGGCTAAATCCCCCATATCATGAACTCATAAGGTGATGTCGGGATTACCAGTCCAGGCTAAATCCCTTATTGCGACAAACACTCTTACTGAGTTCGGATCTGAATTATCAGCCCAGGCTAAATTCAGACCCTAATCGGATAACCCGTCCATAATGCATACACATATTCTTCGGGAGGCTTGATCATTCAAGGAACACTCATCCGGGCTAGATCCTTTTCATACTTAAGATCACGGATTACCCATCCGGGCTAAATCCTTACTGAACACATGCAGGATCTCTTTACACATATCAATGAGGGTTTATCCATCGAATTCCCTTTGTCAACCTCATCCGAGACATTTTTCACATGTTACCATCAAATATGCATTTCTATGATATTTCATGCTAATAATAAATGCAATCATCCTGCATTCATAAATCATTCAATTATGCATATTAGGGGCTTATTTTAAGTTATCCGAACTTACCTGGTATTCTTTTCGGAGTTTTGTTTCGGTTATTCCGAAACCTTACATTTACCTCGATCGAACTCCGAAATTTGCTCCTCGAGGTATCTAACAACAAAATTAACTCATTAATACACTACATTATACATTTCAATTTTAATATTTACCCTCGCTTTAAATGACTGTTTTGCCCTTAACCTTTTACATTTTTTTACGATTTAGTCCCTAGGCTCGTATAATGAAACACATGCACTTTCTATCTTACCCAAGCCTAGCCGAACACTTTTCCTTCTTATGGTAGTCCACATTTTCCATTATTTTCTCATTTCTACCACACATTTACATCTTTTGCAAAATAGTCCATATAAGGGTTTTTCATGAAAATCAACTAGGAAAAGATGTTTAATACATATTCATCTTTCATATTCCTCTATAATCCATCAAAATACAAGAAACTCATGCATGGGTAAATTTTTAAAGATGAACCCTAGCATGATGTATGGCCCAAATTTTGCCTGGGGCCCAATAAAACCAAACCCAAATTAAACCTAGCCCAAAACCCAACAACCTCCAAAGCCCAAACCTAAATGCACCTACCCAAACCTAAGACCAATACCCAAAATAAAAAAAATAAAAGAAATAAAATCCAAATATCTTTACTCCACTAAACCACTCCAACCACTCCACTAAACTACTCCAACCACTCTAACCACTCCACTAAACCACCCCAACCACCCTACTAAACCACTCCATTTGCCTGCAAAAAAATTATTTGTAAAATTTGACTATAAAAGCCATTCAAGACTATGTTAGAAAGGGGGTTTTTGTTTTTTGGAAAGGCTAGTTTTTGGAGATTAATCAAAGATCAAAGCAAAAGAGGTTTCTTTTGTCTATTCTCATCTTAAGTTCTTTGTTTGTTTATTGTTTTCCTTTCAATTTTATTTTGTTTTTTTTTATACAAAAGTAAAAATAAAAGTAAGAAGCTTGCCCATATTTTTATTACCGAAAAAGGTTTTTTTTAGGCCCGGCCGCCGTGTACGGTGGCGCCGACGGCGGCCCGTGGGGGTTCGTGACTGAAGCAAAGCCGGACCAATGGCCGGATTTAGAAAAGAGGGAGAAAGAGAGTTGAGTGCTTTGTTTTATTTTTTTATTTTATTATTTTTACTATTATTTATATTATTATTATTTCTCATGTATATATTATTATTTATATTATTATTATATTATATATGCCCTCTCCATATTTATTTATATTATTACTATCATTATTGTTACTTCTATTATTTTTTATTTCTGACTACTATTATTATATATATGTATTATTGTTTGTATTATTATTATTATTATCACCCCTATTGTTATTACTTTACTTTTGTATTCTAATATATTATTAATATTACTCATATTTTCATTATTTTTGCTATTACTATTATTATATATTAGTGTATATTTTTATGTATATATATATTTATATATAGTATTGTTTTTTATTACTTTAATTTAATATTTTTATTATATTTGCTTTTTGTATTTCTATATTTATTATTATATAGTAGTATGTACTTCTATTATATACATATATATATATATTTATATATAGTATTATTATTTACTTTACTTTAATATTATTATTATCATTATATCCAACCCAATAATAATTCTTTCATAAAATTAATATTTCGTATTTGGTAATTCGAGACAATCGTGCCCTAATTTACTGGGTTTCGATTTTTCTCCTTTAACCTAAATAACAGAATACTCTTTTAAATCGCGACATGAGTTTTGAAAAATGCTTATTCTCAGAGATACGAGGTGTTGTGCCCTAACTTACCGGGTATGGCATTTTGTTACCTCGAAATAAGATTTTTGCAAGTAAAGGCAATATTCGGTGTTCGGGAATTCGAGGAAACGTGCCCTAACTTACTGGGTTTTGATTTTCCTCGTTCACCTTAACTAACTGAATAACCTTTTGAAATACACGAATTTTTTTATAAAAGGCAAGCTCGCTCTCGAAAATTCAAGATGTCGTGTCCTAACTTATTGGATGTGACATTTTATATTGTGAGACGAGAAGGTCTTTAACATTTGAGCATTTTCTTTACAAAGAGGGATCGTATTTTAAATTCTTTCAAGTTTTCAAATTTTCGACACTAAGACACTAATTAATCAACTAGGTACCAATTTTGGGCATATCGAGGGTGCTAACCCTTCCTTGTGTGTAACCGACTCCCGAACTCATTTTCTGATTTTCGTAGACCAAAAATTATCGTTTTAGTAAATCTTTACTTTTATTAAAATGATTAATTTAAGGTGATCCGATCACACTTCATCAAAAAAGATTGGTGGCGACTCCTCTATTCGTTTTCATTTCCAAAAATCTAAGTCAATTCCCGTTTTTTCAAAAAAAATGGTTACGACAGCTTGGCGACTCCACTGGGGAGTTTTATAAGAGAGTCAAGCCACAAGTTGATTAACTTTTGTCTTTTTTTGAAAATTGAGAATTTGGTTTTGATATACGATCTCTTCATTGCGTTTAACCCGTTTTTTGTACTGTTTTCATCATTTTATTCCTATTTTCTTTAATCGTTTCAAGTTTTTATGCATATATCTTCTCGCATTGCATTGCATGACAGTTGTAGTCACACCCTTAAGTGGGAGTGAGAAACTACGCCTTCGTGAGGTTTTCACCTCCATGCAGGATAGTGGATCACTTTCGGAATACATCTGTACCTATGGTTTTGTGAGATTTTCATCTCCGTGTAGCCATAGGGAAATGTATTCCCCTGAATTGAACTCGATTCAAATGAGCCTATAACGGGTGAAGATCGAGGAATCTGCTGGTTCAGGTACCCTTACTCTAGAACCAAACCACATATAGAGAGACCTAAGAGCCCACACTAGGTAGAGCCACTCCGAACCCCTAGTGGTCACCCGAATTGCTTTATTTGTTATTTATTTATCTTGCACTAACGTGTTTTATTTTTGTTTTGTTTATAATTGCATTACATTACATCATCCTAGGAAGGAGGTGTTGATTCATATTTGATTGCTAAATAGAACAGTTTGTCATAAGAAAACAGATTTCTTGATAAAGTGGATTATAATACGGTTGTCTAAATATGGTCCAAGTGAACACATGAAAGAAGACTGATAGCCCGTGAAGAAATACAAGACTTTGCTTCATTGCCTGAAGACAGAAACTGACAAAGACTATTTGAGAGCCGTCACGTCTTGACCTTCTTAAAGGAGCTGACAAGTATCACAGTAATAAGTGAGCAACGAGTCGCAGCCTAGATCGAACAAAAAAGGAGTTAATATAGTCATCTCTTTGAGAATTCGTCAGACTCGACCATAAGATCCGGATATGAAGAGGAAGATAGGTGTCTTCACTTGGAATATAAGAGAAAAGTAGTATATGTAGTCCGTTTTATGTAAAGGAATTTGCTTTCTAGAAAAGTTGTTCTAATAAAATTAAATTTAGAATCAATGCCTTCCTTTTTTTTTTTTGCATTCATGCATTTGCATTACATTACATCAAAGAAAAGAATGTGTTGATTCGAAATTCGATTCCTAAATAGAATAGTTTGTCATAAGGAAACAAATTTCTTGATAAAGTAGATTATAGTGCGGTCGCCTAAATATAGTCCAAGTAAACACGATGAGAGAAAGCTGGTAGTTCATGGAGGAATACATGATGTAATTGCCAGAGATTCAAGCCAACAAAGGCATGACGAGAGAAAGTCGGAAGTCCACGAAGGAATACATGACTTGATTTAATTGCCAACGAAGATTATCCAAGAGCCGGTACTTTTTGATAAGTATCATGGAGATAAGCGAGCAAGAGATCGAGGCTCAGATTAAGTAGCAAGGAACTAGCAAATGTATCTTTTGGAGAATTTACAAGATTCGACTATGAAGAAAAGATCAGCGTTTACTTGGACTATGAAGGGCAACACCGCATATGTAATCTATTTTCATGTAAAGAAATATGTTTTCTAGAAAAGTTATTCTAATGGAATTGAATTCAAGATCAACATCTTCCTTTCTTTTGCATTCATTCCATACATTTGCATTACATTGCAACATTTGCATTAAACTTTCACTAAAGAACCCTGATTAAACAAAATTATTTTAGTTAATCTGGAAACCAACGAGAATCAAGCAACCGAACACAGCTACTATACCCGCCGTAAAACCAAAGCAATGGACCAGAGATTAGAAAGAATAGAACAAATGCAAAGGGAGATGCAAGAACAATTACAAGCGTAGATGCAAGAGCAACTGGCTAAGATACAACAAGATATGAAGGAAAAAATAGAAGAATCCCAAAATAATCTGATAGGCCAGTTGGCGCAGTTGCTGGCTAGAGAACGCGAGAAAGGGAAGAGTACTATAGGGAACAATAATGACGACCCTATCTATCCTCCAGGCTTTGCTCCGGTAAACACTCAACCACAACCGGAGGTGCATCCACGAACGGTACCCGTCACTATCAAGCCCCAGCAATACCAGGCCAATGCCTCAACACCAATGAATATTCTTATAGGATCGGGCTCTAATCCCGGGTGGTTTTGGACCTTGATGACATGGCAGAAATGGAGAAAGGAAAAGTAGACATGGCAAAACAACTCGATGATAGGTGTAAATAGCTTGAAGAAAAGTTTAAAACAATGGAGACTGCTGATTACCGTGGCGGGATCGACGCTAAGGACTTAAGCTTGGTCCCAGATCTGGTGCTCCCACCAAAATGTAAAACTTCGGAGTTCGAAAAGTATAATGGGACGAGCTGCCCTAAAGCTCATATTACGATGTTCTGTCGAAGGATGACAGGGTATGTTAACAATGACCAGCTTTTGATCCACTATTTCCAAGATAGTCTGATCGGATCTACGGCCAAGTGGTATAACCAGCTCAGCCGTGCCCAAATTGGTTCATGGAAGGACTTGGCTCAAGTTTTCATGAAACAATACGGTCACGTGATAGACATAGCACCCGACAGAATTACTCTACAAAACATGGAAAAGAAGCCAGGTGAGAGCTTCAGGCAATATGCACAACGGTGGAGGGAAATAGTGATGCAAGTCCAGCCACCTCTCTTGGAGAAGGAAGCGACCATGCTCTTCATTAATACTTTGAAGGCCCCATTTATCACCCATATGATTGGAAATACTACCAAAAGTTTTTCCGATATGGTAATGGCAGGCGAGATGATTGAGAATGCCATAAGAGGTGACAAGATTGAAGTTGGAGAAACTACCAAGAGGTCAGTTCCAAAGAAAAAGGAGAATGAAGTGAATAGTATGAGCTCATAAAATAGAGATCACTCAAGGTCAATAACTATCAATCAACCAAAGGTAACTACAAGGGGGCAACAAGGTTCGAAAAAGCAGGAATCAAGTGTAAGGCAAAATTTTGAAAAGCTCCAATTTACGCCAATCCCAATGTCGTATAAGGAGTTATATCAAAGTTTATTTGATTCACATGTGGTGTCCCCATATTATATAAAGCCGTTGCAACCCCCGTACCCCAAATGGTATGATTCAAACGCTCAATGTGATTATCATGCGGGAGTATCGGGGCATTCAATAGAAAATTGTACTGCCTTCAAGAAGACGGTTGAAAGACTCTTGGAGATGGGGGTTGTGAAGTTTGATGATACCCCTGGTACAAAGAGTCTGTTACCAAATCACGATGATAAGAGCAAATGATTAAAGGACTCTGTCAAAGATGGAAGAATAAGAAGAGGATTAGTAGCATTGGATCCTGAGTAGAGAAACTTGTGAGGCATTCGTCCTTACAAACCTGGAAATGTTTTGAATTATTAGTCTGTAGAGGAACCTCTTGTAGTTTTTAGAGCTAATCTAGAGTAATATTCAAAACATGCTTGTTGTTTTAAGCCTAGAAGCAATTAAACCCCTTTTGTGAAATAGGCTTATGTCCTAAGTCTTTATTTCAATAAAATGCATCTTTTTGAGAAAATATTATTTGATTTCATCTCATACGGTACAAATAATTATTTTTAGATTCTTTTGTTCTTTGGAATTTATTTCAAATATTTATTTATTCTTCATTCATGATCATACCATACAAATAATCATCCTTAGAATCATTTATTCTTTGAAATCTGCCTTCAACGGGTCCACAGATATCAATGATGTGAGTAACGCTGTCATTGACTCCGAGTCTCCTTTTGAGCGAAATATGGGCCTAAAGGGATCACAACACTCTGAAGATGATAGAGATGTAGACTACTCTCTGATTTGTTAAGGATGGTAGAGTAAAATGAAAACAGATCCTCTCTTACAAAAAGACAGTAGACAGTAGGCCTAGGACAAGAGAAAGAGGCAAATATCGGAGTCTGCATTACTACAAAGGCAAAGCTAGACGTCATTGAGTCACTTCCGAGAATTTAAAGATTTTTTGCACGATCATATCAAGATACGCCTGGCTACTAAGACAGGAGGATATTGCAGGGTTTTGAATGACATATGCTAATGGTTTTACGATGGCCAGGCTAATCATGAGATTTGGGTTCTGCTGGTCTACCATAGAAAGGGATTGCATCAGTATGCCATAAATGCCAAATTTATGGAGAGAAAATTCATATGACCTTTCATTCTTTCGACTTTCTCTATGTGGGGCATGGAGATTATTGGACCAATCTCGTTGAAGGATCCTAGCAGGCATCAACTACTTCGCCAAGAGGGTGAAAGTCGCTTCATATGTCAATCATCAAATCATAAAAAAAAAGGGATCATGGAAAGATGACTGAGACTTGTAAATATCGGTATAAGAAGTCATCATGTACCCTCTATGCTCATCGAACGTCAGCCAGGACCTTAGCTGGGGTAACAAATTGCTCGTTGGTTTATGGGATAGAATCGGTTTTGAAGATGAGATTCCTTTCCTCCGAGTCTCGTCAGAGCTAAAGTTAGATAAGATAAAATGGATCCAATCCTGATAAGATCAATTGAATTTGAAGAAAGAGGGTCCAAAGCTATCTATCGAGGTCTAATACTCCAGAAATGATTGATGCGAACTTACTATAAAGAGGTTTATCCTAGAGAATTCCACGAGGGGAACTTGATAGTGAAGAATATCCTTCCTATACAAAAGGACTTTAGAGAAAAATGCATGCCGAACTGCAAAAGACCTTATATAGTAAAGAAGGCCTGTTCTGGAGGGGCATTGATATTAACCGAAATGGATGGCAAAGATTTGCCCAAGTCAGTGAATTCAAATCCAGTCAATGAGTGTATTCTACCTAAAAAGGGAGAAGCTAAGGTGAAAACTCGCAAAAAGAACCCTAAAAAAACACAAAAAAAACAAAACAAAAAACAAAAAATTCTAAAAAAAAAGGGAAAAAAAGAGAAGCTAGGGTGAAACCCCGCAAATGGAGCCTTGAGACTAAAAGGGTTTCGAGTTGAAAACTCGAAAAGGACAGCTCAAATTTGGATCAAAGTGGGGCATACATTAGTGTTGCTATGCCTGAATTAACAATGAAGAAGTATGCTATGTCTTGGAGCATCTACAAAGTACTCCGGATCCCCTAAACACATTGAGCTTAGAAAGGTCCTCAAGAAGTTGGTACAGAGAAGCTCAGGCTGCGATATCTAGGGCATCTAGCTTCCATTTTGCCCATTTTGAATTTGTTATCTAGATATGTCCAAATAAATTTTCTTCTTATTGCATTGCTATCTTTGATTAAATCATTCGTTTTGAGTTGATTTCCTTCTTATTGCATTTGCAACCTTTGATTAATTTATCCATTTCAAGTTATGCTCCTAATTAATTTCCTTCTTGTTCATTATTTTGATCTTTTTCAAGCATTTTGCATTGAAATAACGATTAATGGACTAATAACACTTTCACAAAAGAAGTTTTACATTTTACTCGGAAAGTTTCTAAATAATACAAGAACCTGAAACAGGACTATTGTTTAGAACTCACAAAGCCTAAGGGTTGGAAATATTATCTCTTTGGACTCTTTATTAGTTGAACCAAAAGACAAGACATTTCGTCAGTGATACAACCTCGACAAATGACGAGCAATGTCAACCTAAGTGTAAAAGGGGGTCATTCTCGAGAAAAGAAAATAATACTCTGCATTCATATACATCTGGTCATTACACCCAGGGAATAGTGTAATAGATCGAACTAATTGAAGATGATACAAATCCTATTCCTTTGAGTTGCAGCGAAATGGATGGAAGAAACCAAATGTTATTCCTTTGAAATTGCAGTAGGAGGCACAAAATTTATGTCCCAAAAGGTACAGTGAAAGGGACTCTGAAATTACAACGGGGCAAGCTTGCTAAGCAAAATGTGATTGTTTCTTTGACTTTTCTGTCAAGAATACCAGCCGAACAAGATGCTGGCATAATACGTCAGCGATAATGTCCTAATGAACAACGAACGATGATACCTTAAGCCTTTTTAAAAAAGGCTCATGACATTTCTACAATAACACATCTAGTTAGGAGCATTTGATTCATTTCATAACATCCTAATTATTTGACATAAAGCATCACATTTAGTTAGGAGGATTTGATTCATTTCAATCATAGCATCCTAATTATTTGGCATAAGCATGGATACATGAAACTGATTTTACAGATCATGTTCCTCAAAAGACAGTGCAGTAGAATAGGTGAATTCACAAGTCTTAACCCTCTAAGCAGTGGGGCAACAAGCTGAAGATATCCAAGATGATTTGGCATCTCTGTATCAGGCGGAGAGCAGATTGAAGACATAGCTGATTTAGCTTTTACGTGTTTACGTTGAAGCAAATCTAAGATGATTTGGCATCTCTGTATTGTCAGAGAATAAATCGAAGTCTAGCATCTCCACTTCGACGGAAGGCAGACACATAGCAGATCCAACCTTCAGATGTTTATACTGAAGTAGATCCAAGATGGTTTGGCATCCTTATGCTTACAAGGAGAAAATCAAAGACATAGCTGATTTGGCTTTCACATGCTTACGTTAAAGCAAATCTAAGATGATTTGGCATCTCTGTATTGTCAGAGAACAAATTGAAGTCTGGCATCTCCACTTCGATGGAGGGACACATAACAGATCCAACCTTCAAATGTTTATACTGAAGCAGATTCAAGATGGTTTGCCATCCTTGTGCTTACAAGGAGCAAATCGAAGACATAGCTGATTTGGCTTTCACGTGTTTACGTTAAAGCAAATCCAAGATAATTTGGCGTCTCTATAGCGGCGGAGAGCAGATTGAAGATTGCAGATTTGGCATCCCTGTGTTTATAGGGAACAGATCGACGATAGTAGATCTGACATTCCTGTGCTTACAGTGAAGCAGATCGAAGATTTCAGCATGGCATCCCTGTGCTTATAGGGAACAAGTTGAAAACAGCAGATTTGGCATCCCTGTGCTTATAGGGAATAGATCGAAGATAATAGATCTGACATTCCTGTGCTTATAGTGAAGCAGATCAAAGATTTCAGCATGGCATCCCTGTGCTTATAGGGAACAAGTTGAAAACAGCAGATTTGGCATCCCCGTGCTTATAGGGAACAGATCGAAGATAGCAGATCTGACATTCCTGTGCTTACAGTGAAGCAGATCAAAGATTTCAGCATGGCATCCCTGTGCTTATAGGGAACAAGTTGAAAACAACATATTTGGCATCCCTGTGCTTATAGGGAACAGATCGAAGATAGCAGATCTGACATTCCTGTGCTTACAGTGAAGCAGATCGAAGATTTCAGCATGACATCCCTGTGCTTATAGGGAACAAGTTGAAAACAGCAGATTTGGTATCCCCGTGCTTATAGGGAACAGATCGAAGATAGCAGATCTGACATTCCTGTGCTTACAGTGAAGCAGATCGAAGATTTCAGCATGGCATCCCTGTGCTTATAGGGAACAAGTTGAAAACAGCAGATTTGGCATCCCTGTGCTTATAGGGAACAGATCGAAGATAGCAGATCTGACATTCCTGTGCTTACGGTGAAGCAGATCGAAGATTTCAGCATGGCATCTGTAATATCCCGAATTAGGGCCTAACCGGAATAGTGGTTTCGTGACCACAAATTCGAGATAGAAATAATTATTTTATAATTATTTTGAGGTTTATGATATGATTGCATGATTGTGTGAAAATTTCGTGATGAAATTCTATGCCTAAAGTGCTTAAATTGAAAGTAGGGACTAAATCGAATAAGTTGCAAAACTTGCATTCTAGAAGTTTTTAGTATGAAATTGTTTTGGAATATTAATGAGGAGGTCTTAAATAGCAATTTGACCAATTTTAAGTTCATGGACAAAATTAGGACATGGAAGGAATTTTTGGAAAGTTTAGTAGTAAGGGTATTTTGGTCATTTAGTTATTAAAATGAATTAAAAAAATTAAAAGCCAATTTTTGTCCATCTTCTTCATTAGGCCGAAATTTCAAGGGTTCTCCATAGCTAGGGTTTGTTTCAAGCTTCCAAGCTCCATAGTAAGTGATTCCAAGCCCCGTTTTTAATGATTTTAACGTTTTTGAGATCCCGATAGCTCGATTAAGCTTATGCTAACAATAATTCAACTTAGGGTTCATATTTGGAAAAATACCCATAGGTGAAATTTGTGTATTTTGATGTTTTATGATATAATATGGGGTTTTAAATTATGTTAGACAACTTGTGCTACTCGGTTTTGAGTGAAAACGAGTAAAAGGGCTTAATCGGTAAAAATACCTAATAGTCATAAGTACATGTTAGAGTGAGAATTTGATGTTGCCATAGAAGAGAAAAGTGATCAGCATGTTGTAAAACATAAGAATAAGGAATAAAGTTTAATCCCGATCCTAGGGGCAAAAATGTAAATATGCAAAAGTTTAGGGGTAAAATTGTAATTTTTCCAAAATTTGAGTTAAGGATTAATTTGATAATGTGAGTATTAAATAAGCTAAATGTGTTATTTTAGATCAAGAAAGACGTGGAATCGACCTCAATCGAGGAAAAGAAAAGATTGTGGACTAAATTGCAAAATCTTTGTATTTTGGTACCAAGGTAAGTTCATGTGTAAATAATGTAGCATAATGGTTATTTTTAAGTTATTTATGTTAATTATATGTTATGCTAAATTTTATTATGAAATGTATGCTTTGTGGTTAATTTCAAATAATATGTAAATTATGTGAACTAGTTGTTAAATATAATTGTTACCGAGTATTGATTTCGGCATTCTACGGAAGACGGCAAGGATAAGTGTTCGAGGAAAAAGCCCGTTTGAACCTTAGGAATAGATTAGGATACAAGTGACATGTCACTAGGATGGTTGAGCATCCGAACTCGTTGAGTTGAGTCCGAGTTCACTTATGGATGCGAATGTCCGAACTCGTTGAGTTGAGTCCGAGTTCGTGAGATGTAACTAGGCATCCGAACTCGTTGAGTTGAGTCCGAGTTCACTTATGGATGCGAATGCCCGAGCTCGTTGAGTTGAGTCCGAGTTCGCTTATGGGCGGGTTACATGATTGCTTGATTGAATATGTGGCACTTATATGCAAATTATCCATGTATCCGAATTATATTCCGATGTGTTCAACGGGTAAAGTTCTACTCAATGGAGGAATATTCGAGATGTAAAGAGAAGTATTGGTGAGTGATGTGAAATGGATATTTTGGACAGGTATGTATTTAACCCTCGGGTTGAGTATTGATACAACCACTATAAGGTAATAAGATGATGAAAAATGATCAGAAATGTGATATGTGTTTTAGTGATGTATGCTAATGTTGATTGGTATAACTGTTTGTTATGTTACTTATTATTTGCATATGAACTTACTAAGCATTTATGCTTACTCCCTCCTTCTTACTCATTGTAGTTTTGGACAAGCCAGCTCAGGAGTCGGGATAGGTCGAAGGCTCAGTCACACTATTCGGAAGACTTTTGGTAAATGGCTTGTAAATTTAAGTATGGCATGTATAGCAATATACCTATTTTGTGTAAATGATCTTATGGTGTGGTTGTGGAATGGTTGAGGAAATGCTTGATAATGATAAATTATGAAAATGGTTAGTGTAGATTATGTTTGATGTTAAGGAAAACTATTAAGATACTTAGTGCATAAAAACTCATAAAAAGGATGAAATTTGCCATAAACAGAATACTGCAGCAACACTGATGCGAGTTTGAAAATTTATTAAAACTCATAGAAATTGAATTTGGTGATGGAATACATATCAAATTGAAGCTTATTATGTCTAGTTTCACATGAAATAAATGAAACAGGTAAAGGAATTATATGTTAGAAGATATTTGAATTTTAGTGAAACAGGGTCATAGCAGTTTTTGAATCCCCTATTCCAACTTTAGAAATTCATTATAAATTATAAAGATATAATTAGGTGGTATATTTTATATCCTCAGAATCCTTATTGAGTCTAGTTTTAGTAGAAACAAATCTCATAGTCATATGAATTTTTTACAGAGAGAAATGTGGTTCGTAGTAAACAGAGGTCAGACCAGTCGAGTCCTGAAACAGGGGTAACTTTAACTAATAAACTGTACTAATTGGCCCAACCAAAAATTCTAGAAAAAATTTAGTAGATAGGTATATGAGTCTAGATTCAGGAAAAATTTACGGATCTTGATTTCGAGTTTCGTAAATCGAGATATGATTTTTCTTGTGACTGTGACGCAAGTAGCTTAAAAGCTGTGAATGTAGAAACAATAATCCAAAGTTCTAAAAATGTTAAACTAAGCTTAGTAACACCTCATATTCGACTCCGACGATGGTCTCGGGCGTGGGGGTGTTGCAGCATCCCTGTGCTTATAGGGAACAAGTTGAAAACAGCAGATTTGGCATCCCTGTGCTTATAGGGAACAGATCGAAGATAGCAGATCTGACATTCCTGTGCTTACAGTGAAGCAGATCGAAGATTTCAGCACGGCATCCCTGTGCTTATAGGGAACAAGTTGAAAACAGCAGATTTGGCATCCATGTGCTTATAGGGAATAGATCGAAGATAGCAGATCTGACATTCCTGTGCTTACGGTGAAGCAGATCGAAGATTTCAGCATGGAATCCCTGTGCTTATAGGGAACAAGTTGAAGACAGCAGATTTGGCATCTTTGTGTTTATGGGGAACAGATCGAAGAAGCAGATCAAGAACTCAAGACTCGGCGAGCCCGGGCAAAATTGGTCCTTTTATAGTCTTTGCTCTGTTCTTGTTACACAACAACAAGCAAAGAGGGGCAGCTGTATGGCCCAAAATTTGCCTGGGGCCCAATAAAACCAAACCCAAAGTAAACCTAGCCCAAAACCCAACAACCTCCAAAGCCCTAACCTAAATGCACCTACCCAAACCTAAGCCCAATACCCAAAATAAAAAAAATAAAAGAAATAAAATCCAAATATCTTTACTTCACTAAACCACTCCAACCACTCCACTAAACTACTCCAACCACTCTAACCACTCCACTAAACCACTACACTAAACCACTCTACTAAACCACCCCAACCACCCTACTAAACCACTCCACTAAACCACCCCAACCAGTCCATTTGCCTACAAAAAATTTATTTGTAAAATTTGGCTATAAAAGCCATTCAAGACTATGTTAGAAAGGGGGTTTTTGTTTTTTGGAAAGGCTAGTTTTTGGAGATTAATCAAATATCAAAGCAAAAGAGGTTTCTTTTGTCTATTCTCATCTTAAGTTCTTTGTTTGTTTATTGTTTTCCTTTCAATTTTATTTTGTTTTTTTATACGAAAGTAAAAATAAAAGTAAGAAGCTTACCCATATTTTCATTACCGAAAAAGGTTTTTTTTGAGGTCCGGCCGCCGTGTACGGTGGCGCCGACGGCGGCCCGTGGGGGTTCGTGACTGAAGCAAAGCCGGACCAATGGCCGGATTTAGAAAAGAGGGAGAAAGAGAGTTGAGTGCTTTGTTTTATTTTTTTATTTTATTATTTTTACTATTATTTATATTATTATTATTTCTCATGTATATATTATTATTTATATTATTATTATATTATATATGCCCTCTCCATATTTATTTATATTATTACTATCATTATTGTTACTTCTATTATTTTTTATTTCTGACTACTATTATTATATATATGTATTATTGTTTTTATTATTATTATTATTATTATTATCACCCCTATTGTTATTACTTTACTTTTGTATTCTAATATATTATTAATATTACTCATATTTTCATTATTTTTGCTATTACTATTATTATTATATATTAGTGTATATTTTTATGTATATATATATATTTATATATAGTATTGTTTTTTATTACTTTAATTTAATATTTTTATTATATTTGATTTTTGTATTTCTATATTTATTATTATATAGTAGTGTGTATTTCTATTATATACATAAATATATTTATATATAGTATTATTATTTACTTTACTTTAATATTATTATTATTATCATTATATCCAACCCAATAATAATTCTTTCATAAAAGTAATATTTCGTATTTGGTAATTCGAGACAATCGTGCCCTAATTTACTGGGTTTCGATTTTTCTCCTTTAACCTAAATAACAGAATACTCTTTTAAATCGCGACATGAGTTTTGAAAAATGCTTATTCTCAGATATACGAGGTGTTGTGCCCTAACTTACCGGGTATGGCATTTTGTTACCTCGAAATAAGATTTTTGCAAGTAAAGGCAATATCCAGTGTTCGGGAATTCGAGGAAACGTGCCCTAACTTACTGGGTTTCGATTTTCCTCGTTCACCTTAACTAACTGAATAACCTTTTGAAATACACGAATTTTTTTTATAAAAGGCAAGCTCGCTCTCGAAAATTCAAGATGTCGTGTCCTAACTTACTGGATGTGACATTTTATATTGTGAGACGAGAAGGTCTTTAACATTTGAGCATTTTCTTTACAAAGAGGGATCGTATTTTAAATTCTTTCAAGTTTTCAAATTTTCGACACTAAGACACTAATTAATCAACTAGGTACCAATTTTGGGCGTATCGAGGGTGCTAATCCTTCCTTGTGCGTAACCGACTCCCGAACTCATTTTCTGATTTTCGTAGACCAAAAATTATCGTTTTAGTAAATCTTAACTTTTATTAAAATGATTAATTTAAGGTGATCCGATCACACCTCATCAAAAAAGATTGGTGGCGACTCCTCTATTCGTTTTCATTTCCAAAAATTTAAGTCGATTCCCGTTTTTTCAAAAAAATGGTTACGACACATGAAATATGGGTAGAAATGGAGAGAGCAAGTTACCGGGATTTTAAAAATACAAAGAGTATGAAAAACGGGGCTTGGGAGCACTTACTATTGAGCTTGGAAAGCTTGAAAACCCTAGCTATGGAAACCCTTAAAGTTTCGGCTAGACAAGGAAGAGAATGGGCTGATTTTGGTTCATTTTTCCCATTTTATTTCATTAAAATACCAAATGACCAAAATGCTCTTAAACCCTTTCTTTAAAATTCCATCCATGCAAGCTCATTTTTGTCCAAAAATTTAGAATTTGGGCAAACTACTTTCCAAGACCTTCTAATTCATAACCCAAAGCAATTTTATACAAATTTCTTCTAGAATTCAAGTTTTTCAATTTATTCAATTTAGTCCCTAATTTCTAATTGAACACTTTACTCAAAGAATTTCTTCATGAAACTTTAACACATGCATATACTCATATTTTAGGCCTCATAATAATCATAAAGTAAATATTTTGATGTTGAATTTGTGGTCCCGAAACCACCATTCTAACTAGGCCCTATTTCAGGATGTTACAGTTTAACCTTACGAACTTACCTGTGTTGGATTGTAAAATTGGTAGTAGTTTAGGGACTGGTCGACTAATTTCCCTTTTTCTCACTAATCTATGAGCTCTTGATCTAGAATGTAACATTTTTCATTCATTAGCATATATTTCAATTTCAGTCCACTTCACAATTTATTCCCTTCAAGTTTCTAAATTACACAATTACCCTAACTTTTATAATTTTTACAATTTAGTCCCTCATCAATTAACTCATCAAATGAGCTAATTTTTCTCAATTAACACTTTATCTAAGTATTATAAGCTATTACACAGCCTTTGATAAACAAAATTTAATACAAACCCTAAGATTTAATCTTTTTCACAATTTAGTCCTAAAATCAATTTCTATTGAATAAAATCATCATATAACAAAATTAAAACTAAAAATCCATGTTAATTAATCATAAACATCCATAAATCATCAATGATAACTTTCAAAATTACCCATAGAATAAAAAAATAATAAATTAAATAGTTGGACCTAATTGTAAAAGTCTTAAAAACACAAAAATTATAAGAAAAGAGCAAGAATTGAACTCAAATGATGAAAAAATATGAAAAACCAGCTTAGAGGACCTTGAATGGCATTTTTGGACTGAAAATTAGAAGAATAAATGTCTAGAATTCAATTTAGTCACTTGTTTTATTTTTAATTTTAACCAAATTACCATTTTGGCCTTAGTTCAACCTAATTTTGTTTATTTCTTCTACCCTTGTGCCGTTTCAGCTATCTTCTTTGGGATAATTTTCCTTTTAAGTCCTCTCTCATTTAACACTTGAACCATTTAATCATTTTAGTGAGTTTTGCACTTTTTTTTCAATTTAGTCTTTTTTAATTAGTTAACTATCCAAATGTTAAAATTTCCTAACGAAACTTTAATACTAACTCAATGACACTATGTAAATACTTATAAAAATATTTACAGTTTGATTTATAAAATTGAGGTCTCGATACCTCGGTTTCAAAACCAAATAATTTAATAAATATTTCTAAAGCACAAATCACTAATTCATAAACCTTCCTAAATTCATAATTTTCTAATTAACACTAAATAATAAAAATTTCAAACTCACTCTTCGGATTTAATGGTTTCGAACCACTGTTAACCACTAATAATTAGGCTGTTATAGAAAGACACAACTCAAACATTCCCTTGAGTAAAGTTTCTCCAAAAAAAATCTTAACTTTAAAATATTTAAGTTTTTTTTTAAATTTAAAATGAAAAAAAATCAAATTTAAGTTTCCAAAAAGTTCCTTAACTTTTAAAAATTTAAGTTTTTGTTTTTAAAAAGTTTAAATTTGAAAATAAATCAAATTTAAATTTTTAAAAATTTTAAATTTCAAACATTTAATTCCATTCCATCCTCAAATTCTCGGGACTTCTTTAGTAAATTTTAAAATTTAATCTTTTAAAATACGATTTTTGAAAATTGTAAAATATATCGATATAATTTTAAAAAATAAAAAATAATGAAAATTTTAATTAAGTTTTAGAAAAATTCAAATAATCAAAAATAAAAATTTAATGAATTGAAAATTTTAATTATTAGAAACCATGAGAAAATGTCAAAAATTAGTGTATATAAACTCTAGAAAATTACCATAGTTTAAAAAGTTACAAACATTAATAAAAATTCAATTAGTTGAAAGGAAATTAAATTAAGAAAATTCAAAAGAATTTAAAAATTAAATATATATTAAAAAATTAATATTTTAAAAATATTTTTTGCAAAAAATAAACAATATATAATTTCTAAGATTTTCTTACAATTTTAAAAATATAAAAAATTAAATTAATATTCACTAAACTAACAATGGTCAAAGGTGGTAATTTTCTAAAATGTTTAATTTTTTTATTCTTTTATAATTTTTGGAAAAAAAATTACGTCAGGTGTTGCATTCTACTTAGTACATTCTAATTGGGCCACAAGTCAATCGATTATTTAACACAATTGAAACTAAAGCAATTAATGGAATGTAACTTAAAATACCAATATGGGCAAATAAAAAATTAATTACTAAAGTGTGAAATTTAGTAAATTTTAGGAGTCAAATCATGTTTTAAGCATTATAAAAATATTTATTTATATTAATTTAATAAGTTATTCGACTTGAATTAACATTTTTTGGTGGTGAAAAAAACTTATGAATATCATTTAGACTAAGTCGAGTTAGTTTTTAGTTAGGTTAAATCGGGTTTTAAAATTTTTTTGAATTACTTAATGTATGAATCAATTTTGGTATTTATCATTTCAAATTCGAAATTTTAAAGATCTTACTATTTCATATTTGGATCATTCAAATTTTCCAATTAGATTTTCTTTAAATGGGTCATTAGAAGATTAACACTTAAGGCAATTAGGTCTAGGTTAAGTTAAACTAACTTTTTTTTTATAAGGAAATCAAATTAGGTCATGGGTGAACTTAAAAGTGCAAGGAGGGACCTGTTTCCTTTATTAAAATGGTACAATTCCATTTCTAGTACCTAGGTTAATAAGTAAATTTAAAATTTTTAGCATAAAATTATGATTTTGATCCCTCCAATAATTTATATTATTATCTAATTAAATTCACCTCTACAGATTCATATTAGTTAGATTGATTTTTCGAATTTGAATAAAAATTGATTGATGAACAAGATTTCAGGAGCATGGTAAAGCTACATCATTAAGTTGCAACTCTTTAACTTCTATATTTCAGATTAGGATAAATTACACCATTGGTCATTAAATTATGGTTAAATTTTTATTTTGGTTACTTAACAAAAAATGTTACAATTTGGTCACTAGATTATTCAAAAGTTTTCATTCAAGTCACCAAACTGTTAAAATTGATTATATATGGCTTTCTCTATTCGTACTGTATACACCAATTGAAAATTCTCTTTCCTCTTCTTTTCTACAATTTAATTTTTATTCATAAAACAACTTTAGACGTTACATATCTACAAACTAAAATTCAAACATTATTTTTCTCTGATCTTTAACATTGATCGTTAGATCAACTTGGATCTAAGATATGTTCTTCTTCTTGTCGATGGATACTGATCTACCGCACTAATCGTCAAATCGTCTATATATATATATCATGGCATATTCCACATATTTTCAATCTAAACTTTTTATATAGAATTCAATAAAATGGGTGTATTTGACAGGCTAGCATTACATCAAGACAAAAGGAAAAATACACTTTTCGTGGATGAAACAAAGCAATGTTTCTATTCTATAGCTAGCTTTTCAAAGGAGAACAACGCACACCACTTTCAGAAGCCATACATTTCTTTTCCATTGGTGCCATCTACTATTTATTTTTTTGTTTCTTTAAACATTTATATTAATAACTAATAACATCATTCTTCATTTTTTTAATAAAATGAAAGATTTATAAATGAATTTTAATAATTTTATTATACATAATTACATAATATTGGGGTAAATTATATTAGTAGTCACTTAACTATTAATATATATTTTTTTATCATCCAACTATGATAGTTACAAAATAGTCATCTAACTATTCAATTTTGTCTTTTCTGGTTACGAGTTGACTAATGATGATAGCTTTTTAAATTGACATAATAGTAACTTTAACTTTCAATATTTATGAATTATGTCGTTTAGCCTTAACCATAAACATTTACGCATTATGTAATTTTAATCTCTTTTTTTGTTGTTTTACTTTTTTGTGACATTTAAGTAAAATTGGTTCTATATTTTTTCTTTTTTACTTTTTTAGATTTTTATGATTATTTATTTATTTATTTATTATTAGCTTGACGGTTGAACTGGTTGAATCGAGAATTAGTGGTCTAACATGTTCAACCATCGGTTCGATTATTAAAATATTGAATATAATACTTTGAGATTGTACCACATCATCATTTATTTTTTTTATTTCTCAAACTTAGAGCATCACATCATCAAACTTTTAGAATTTTCAAGTTTAAATCTCAAAATAGATCTAATTGTCAAGTTCAAGTATCAAAAATGAATCAAAGAAAGATACATGTATCAAAATAAATCTAGTTGTCAAGTTTAAGAGCTTAAGTTGATCTACCTGTGAAGTTTATTATCTCTTTATTTTTCACGATTATTAATAGAATAGACTTTAAATGAATAACTATTTCAAAAAAAATATTCAAACGTGAACATGAACCTATTTGCTAAGGGTGAGTTTGGATGGGCGGTGCGTTTACCTGCGGTTAGTGTAAAAACAGCGGTGGCGGTGAGATTAGATACTGTAGCGATACTGTAGCGTGAGACAAAAAGTAAACTAAACGCACTGCACCGCACTCAATCGCCCATCCAAACTCACTCTAAGTTGATATAAATGGGGTTTTAGAATGTACTACATTCTTAACCAGTGAACAGCTGTTTGAAAAGAAATAAAATATTTGTAAATTGTAGGTAGCATTTAATTTAATTAATGTTGGGTACACCTTCATCATTGGGATTCACAAAAGGTTTTTAGTTTTTTATCCACATTATTTCATGAGTTAATTTGGTAATTGAATGGTTAAATTCTGTTTTTCTATTTTCTATTATACTTAATTTAATTTTTTATATTTTAATTTAGTATAATTTAGTCCTTTATTTTTATAATGCAAATAGTTAAATTTTTTAATTACTTTAATTAAAATAAAACGATGTTTTTAAATAAAATTTCATGTTAATATTTTAATTAAAATAATTAAAATTATTAACTATTTAAATTAAGTAATGATGAAAAAAATATGTCAAATTAAAAAAAAAATATTTTAAATTTGAACACAATAGAGGAACCAAATCAAAATTTAACCTAACTAAAATCACAAGTGAATTATCGATAAGAAAAAAAATCCACCATATAATTATTTTAGTTTTCTACATTTTATAATTAATTAGAAATTGAATATTTATATTTATCGATGGAAAATTGGACGAAATATAAAGAAAATGATTAATATGTAATAAAAAATAAAAAATAAAAAAATTTATAAGAATGCCTACATGTTTAAGAACATCCTTACGACTCAAGCAATCTTCATAAAAGCATTAAAAACATCGTCATTTTATTAATTAATTTTTAAAAAAATGTTAAAAATATTTATTTATATTATTTATTGCATTTGTAATTTTGCATGCTTTCTCTACTTTTTTTTCTCTCTAATTTTTCAACCTTTTTTTGTGTGTAATTCCTTAAATAAAAGTTCATGAAGTGGTGCAGCAGTTTATGTAAAGATTTCTCTGTTTAAGGAAAAAAAGTTCAAATTTATCTCTCTGTGTTTGTCTCAGATTCAATGAATCTGGACATGGTTTAATCTTCAATTCCTCATGTTGAGACATTAATATATAATGATGATGATGATGAATGCAAGCTTCGTGAATTGTAAGTAAAATTCCTTGGAACTCTTTCATTGTCAGAATTTTGTTCTTTGACTTTGCAACTCATACAAATGCTTTCTTTCCTTTTTTTTCTTTTGACAACTTGGCATGATGATTTCACTATGGATGGTGGTCATATAAAGTTATATATATTTTTTTCAATACTGAAAAGAACAATCTTTTAATTTGAGTGACTTTTTCTTTTATCCCTTTATTTGAGAATGTGGGGTTGTATATAGGTTTCATTTGTGTTCATGCTTCAGAGTTCATAGGATTAATGAATGAAATAAAATATTTGTTTTATGATTCTTTTAGAAAAGCTTAATCGAAACCCACTTTCAGTTTTTTACCTGTTTGATGATATTACCCTTAAGCTACTATGAACTTGTCAAGAGAATACAAAAGCTACCAAACTTGTTAAGGGTCTATAACTATTTGTTGATTAAAACATGGGCAGATTGTTGTGTTCTTTCTACCTGTTTGATGACATTACCAATCTGTTGTGTAGGACACTATTATTCTTAACTATTATACATGGACTTTCTTGAATATATATTTTGTGTCAATATTCTTTTTGCTTATCAAAATCTGAAATTAGATATCCCCTACTATGATGTAAAAGCCTTGTTGTAGCGGAAGAAATTAGGGGTAAGTTGGCTATTTGACTTTTATAGGCCTTAACCAGTGAAGCACCAACTCACAAAGTCAACACTAAACAAATGATATGGTTTATGTTGATTATGCAAATATAATTAATGATTCAACATGGATGATCCCCTTTCAAGTACTACCAAAACAACTGTTATATTCAACTTGTCAAAGTTTATGAATGTAGAATAGATGAGAGCTAGATTCATTTTCTTGCATGAAAAAGTCTCCTTTTTGACATTAAACAGTTCAGAAAATATGGCTCCTTTAACTCTTATAAATAGCATCTCTCCCCTTCTATGGTCATCAATTAGCTGCATTGATCAAATTAGACCTTTTTATGTTAGTATGTTTACTTACATGCATTTATGTTCCTTAAGTTCAATATGATTAAAATTGAACTGTTATGTACTAGGCTGCTAGTGTTTTCTTTACAGGTCTTCTTATGAATAACTACTTCAAAACATGTAGGTCATAAACTAATCTCTAGACGGAATGAGTCACCGAGTCGCTGATGAGCTTGGCTACAAGGATATGGATAACATCAGTGCTGCTTCATCACGTCACAACTCGGAGAATTTGCCATATGTTCACAAGGTGGGGGTACCCCCTAAGCAAAATCTGCTGAAAGAAATTGCAGGCACCGTGAAGGAAACTTTCTTCGCCGATGATCCTTTACGCCAGTTTAAGGATCAACCGAGGTCGAGAAAGCTTGTGCTAGTCTTCCAAGCACTGTTTCCTATTTTTGAATGGGGAAGGAACTATAGCCTTTCTAAATTCAAAGGTGACTTGATTGCTGGACTTACCATTGCAAGTCTTTGCATACCACAGTATTAGAATATATCCCATACCTTGCCCATACCTTTCCCATACCTACCCATACCTTGGAAAGGTCAAAGTTATGGGCACCAAATATTTATTTAGTGTTGGGCATGGGATAATAGCAATTTTTGGTCCCTAAGTGAATAGGGACTTTGCAAGGTGGCCCTTGAATCTCAACTATAAATAGGCCAACCATTGCTCATTCTCATCATCCCACATTTGCCATTCTCTACTTAAGGCATTGTTCTCTCTCCCTATTTGTAAAGTTTCACTTGTATTTTTGGAGTGAAATATATTTGGTAGTGCCCGAGGACGTAGGCAAGATTTGCCGAACCTCGTTAAAATTCTGGTGTTCTTTACTATTTATTGTTCATATTTTGTGAATTTGATTGTAGTGATTTATTGTGCTATTAAATTACGATAGAGGGATATTCTGGCTAGGAAAGACTTGGTACTTAAGTGATCCTCGTGATCCACCTCTCTTTCCTGGGAATTGAACTTAGTGTGATTTTTTAGTACAATAATTTTACTCTTTCACACGCTTCCGCACAACAATTGGTATCAGAGCAAGGTTCGTACTTGGGGAATACGACCGTTTACGGTACTATTCACGTATACAGCACTATTCACGTATACGGAACTATTCACGTATACGGTACTGTTCACGTATACAGTAGTTGGGATTGAGGAGAAAAATGGCAGCAGCATCGTCATCAGCAAGGACTACTGTGACAAATGCAAAATTTGAAGTAGAGAAATTTGACGGTACCAATAATTTTGGTATGTGGCAATGTGAGATCCTGGATGTCTTATGTCAGCAAGAGCTAGATATAGCCCTTGAAGAAAAACCTGACAAGATGGATGACAAGGAGTGGGCCAAGATCAATAGACAGGCGTGTGGTACAATCCGCCTATGTTTGGCCAAAGAGCAGAAGTACTCTGTCATGAGGGAGACATCAGCGAAGAAGTTATGGGATACACTGGAAGAAAAGTTTCTAGCGAAAAGTCTTGAAAATAGGCTTTATATGAAAAAGAAACTTTATCGATTCACGTATGCACCTGGTATGTCGATGAATGACCATGTGAACTCATTCAATAAAATTTTAGCAGACTTGCTAAATTTGGATGAGAAATTTGAAGATGAAGACAAGGCATTATTGTTGTTGAATTCCCTTCTTGATGAATATGATCATCTTACCACCACATTGCTTCATGGGAAGGACACGATCACATTTGATGCAGTCTGTAGTGCGTTGTATAGATCTGAGACTCGAAAGAAAGATAAAAGAGATCACAGAGATACAACCACAGAAGTCTTAACAGTAAGAGGTCGTTCACACAGCAGCAAATCTGGTAGAAGGGGAAAGTCCAAAGGGAGACCCGCCAAAGATGAATGTGCCTTTTGCCGTGAAAAAGGGCATTGGAAAAAGAATTGTTCTAAGCTACAAAAGGGCAAGGCTATTTCTAATGCATGTGTAGCGGAGCATGATGAGGAGTCAGACTTTAGCTTGGTTGGCATGGCAATGGCATGTCAAACGGATGAGTGGATTTTGGATTCAGGATGTACTTACCATATGTGTCCTAATAAGGACTGGTTTTCTAGTCTTAAAGAGCTAGAAGGTGGAATTGTTCTTATGGGCAATGATAGTGCTTGTAAGACAATGGGAGTGGGTACAGTCCAATTGAAGAATCACGACGGCTCAATCCAAGTCTTGACAGATGTTCGCTACGTACCTAGCTTGAAGAAAAATCTCATCTCATTAGGTGCCCTAGAATCTAAAGGGCTCACAATCACTTTGAGAGATGGATTACTAAAAGTAGTAGCTGGGCAACTGACGGTGATGAAAGGCACAAGAAGAAATAACTTGTATTTTTTAAATGGAAGTACAGTTATTGGATCAACATCAACAGTTTCTACAAAAGATGTAGATTCAGAGGCTACCAGATTATGGCATATGCGATTGGGACATGCTGGTGAAAAAGCTTTGCAGACATTGGTGAAGCAAGGCTTATTGAAAGGTGCAAATTCTTGCAAAATGGAATTCTGTGAACATTGTGTTCTGGGCAAGCAGAAGAGGGTAAAATTTGGTCCAGCAATTCACAATACGAAAGGAATTCTGGACTACGTTCACAGTGATGTGTGGGGACCTACCAAAGTGGCTTCTTTGGGAGGTATGCACTATTTTGTCACTTTTCTTGATGATTATTCAAGAAAAGTATGGGTGTATCTAATGAAAAGAAAAAATGAAGTTTTGGATGCATTTCTGAAGTGGAAGAAGATGGTGGAGACTCAGACAGGTCGAAAGGTCAAACGACTTCGATCAGATAATGGTACTGAGTACAAAAATGATCCATTTCTACAAGTATGTCAAGATGAGGGCATTGTGCGACACTTCACTGTTCGAGATACACCACAGCAGAATGGGGTGGCAGAACGCATGAATCAGACTATACTGGAGAAAGTTCGATGTATGTTGTCCAATGCTGGATTGGGCAAGGAATTTTGGGCTGAGGCAGTTACATATGCGTGCCATCTAATTAACCGATTGCCATCAGCTGCAATAAATGGAAAAACTCCTATGGAGATGTGGACTGGTAAACCTGCTACTGATTATGATTCTTTACATGTTTTTGGTTCCACTGCATATTATCATGTAAAAGAATCTAAGTTAGACCCAAGAGCAAAGAAAGCATTATTCATGGGTATAACTGGTGGTGTAAAAGGATACCGTCTCTGGTGTCCTGATACAAGGAAGATTGTTTTCAGTAGAGATGTAACTTTTGATGAATCAACCATGATGAAGAACGAGGATTCACAAAAGGATGACAAAACCAGTAGTACTTTGCAGCAGGTGGAGTTTGAAAAGGTTAATGATGATCCAGCTAATATTGAAAGAACAAATGATGAAGAAGTTTCGACCCAAGAACTTCTACAGCAACAAGATTCAATTGCATATAGGAGGCCAAGAAGAGAGATTCGTAAGCCTGCTCGCTTTGACGATATGGTGGCCTATGCACTTCCAATTGCAGATGATGATGTTCCTTCCACTTACACAGAAGCAATAAGTAACTCTGATGGTGTAAAGTGGAAGCAAGCTATGAATGAAGAAATGCAGTCTCTTCATAAAAATAGGACTTGGGAGTTGGTGAGACTGCCCAAGGGAAAGAAGGCAATTGGATGCAAATGGGTATATGCAAAGAAGGAATGATTTCCTGGTAAAAATGAAATTCGATACAAGGCTAGATTGGTAGCAAAGGGTTACGCTCAGAAAGAAGGAATAGACTACAATGAAGTGTTTTCTCCAGTTGTGAAGCATTCGTCTATTCGGATTTTGCTAGCCTTGGTTGCGCAATATGATCTTGAACTAGTTCAGCTTGATGTGAAGACCGCGTTTTTACACGGTGATTTGGAAGAGGAAATCTATATGACTCAGCCAGATGGATTCAAGGTTGCTGGAAAAGAAAATTGGGTTTGCAAATTGACAAAGTCGCTTTATGGATTGAAGCAATCTCCGAGGCAGTGGTACAAGCGATTTGATCAGTTCATGAAAGGGCAAAGGTACACAAGAAGTAAATTTGATCATTGCGTGTATTTTCAGAAGCTACAAGAAGGAACTTTCATATACTTGCTCTTATATGTTGATGATATGCTAATAGCATCTAAGAGCAAAGTTGAGATTGAAAGATTGAAGACTCAACTCAATCTCGAGTTTGAGATGAAAGATCTAGGAGAAGCTAAAAAGATTCTCGGCATGGAAATATGTAGAGATAGAGCTCATGGCAGAGTTAGCTTGTCTCAGAAGCAGTATTTGAAGAAAGTACTACAGCAGTTTGGCATGAACGAGCAGACCAAACCTGTAAGTACCCCGTTGGCTTCTCATTTCAAGCTTTCTGCACAACTATCTCCTTCGACGAATACGGAACGAGAATACATGTTGCAAGTTCCGTATTCTAATGTAGTGGGTAGCTTGATGTATGCAATGGTGTGTACAAGATCCGACATTTCACAGGCAGTTAGTATAGTGAGCAGGTATATGCATAATCCTGGAAAAGGACATTGGCAAGCTGTGAAATGGATTCTACGGTATATTCAGAAGACCGTGGATGTTGGATTACTGTTCAAGCAGGATAATACACTTGGTAAAGGTGTTATTGGGTACGTTGATTCTGACTATGCCAGTGATTTGGACAAGCGAAGATCAACCACTGGTTATGTGTTTACACTTGCTGGAGGACCAATAAGTTGGAAGTCTACACTACAGTCTACAGTTGCGTTGTCAACCACAGAAGCCGAGTACATGGCTGTAACAGAGGCTGTAAAGGAGGCTATTTGGTTACAAGGTATGGCTAAAACCTTGGGGTTGGTTCAGGAGCATATTAACGTGTATTGTGATAGTCAAAGTGCTATTCATTTAGCAAAGAATCAAGTCTATCATGCACGTACAAAACATATCAACGTACGATTCCATTTTGTGCGGGAAATTATTGAAGAGGGGAAAATTTGTCTTCAGAAGATCAAGACTGCAGATAATCTCGCAGATATGATGACCAAGGTGGTAACAGCAACCAAGTTCGAACATTGTTTGAACTTGATCAATATCCTGCAAGTTTAACAGTCGAAGAAGGCACTATCAAGTATTGTTGTCAAAGGCAAAAAGAATTGTGTGAAGATAAGATTATCCTAATCAAATCTTCAAGGTGGAGATTATTAGAATATATCCCATACCTTGCCCATACCTTTCCCATACCTACCCATACCTTGGAAAGGTCAAAGTTATGGGCACCAAATATTTATTTAGTGTTGGGCATGGGATAATAGCAATTTTTGGTCCCTAAGTGAATAGGGACTTTGCAAGGTGGCCCTTGAATCTCAACTATAAATAGGCCAACCATTGCTCATTCTCATCATCCCACATTTGCCATTCTCTACTTAAGGCATTGTTCTCTCTCCCTATTTGTAAAGTTTCACTTGTATTTTTGGAGTGAAATATATTTGGTAGTGCCCGAGGACGTAGGCAAGATTTGCCGAACCTCGTTAAAATTCTGGTGTTCTTTACTATTTATTGTTCATATTTTGTGAATTTGATTGTAGTGATTTATTGTGCTATTAAATTACGATAGAGGGATATTCTGGCTAGGAAAGACTTGGTACTTAAGTGATCCTCGTGATCCACCTCTCTTTCCTGGGAATTGAACTTAGTGTGATTTTTTAGTACAATAATTTTACTCTTTCACACGCTTCCGCGCAACACACAGGTATCCCTGTCTGCGAGTTAATGTAGTTGAGTTTTCCATTTTTCTTCTTCTTTTTGTTTCTAATATACTGTAATTTACATCAGGACATTGGATACGCAAAGCTTGCCAATCTCGACCCCCAATATGGATTGTGTAACCTTCTTTCTACTTATTAAGATTGTATTTCCATGGTGGAGTGGGAGGGAATCATACTGATTTTCGGATTGCATTGCAGATAGTAGCTTTGTTCCACCTCTTATTTATGCATTCATGGGAAGCTCACGGGATATCGCTATTGGACCGGTGGCTGTGGTGTCTCTCTTGCTTGGTACTCTCCTGCAGAATGAGATCGACCCATCTGAAAATCCGGTGGACTACCTACGCCTTGCATTCACAGCTACATTCTTTGCTGGTATCACTCAATTCACACTTGGATTTTTCAGGTAATATAGCCAATGCCTTATGACTTATCAAGTACCTGTTTTGCTCTATCCTTTGAATGTTTCATCATTATGGTGAAAATCCGGGTTTAGATTGTATATGCTGAATGGTTGGTGTGATCAATTTCAGGCTAGGATTCTTGATAGACTTCCTATCTCATGCTGCCATTGTTGGCTTCATGGCTGGTGCTGCTATCACCATTGCCCTTCAACAACTTAAGGGTCTGCTCGGCATAAAAAAGTTTACGAAGAAAACTGATATTGTCTCCGTTATGCGCTCAGCTTGGAGTGCAGCACATCATGGTGTAAGTGATTACTATCATACTTTTGAGGCATTGAACATGTTTGAATTCGGCTAATCGTAATGGCAACTTTGTTTTACAGTGGAATTGGGAAACTATACTAATAGGAATGTCCTTCCTGGCCTTCCTCTTGGTCGCAAAATACATTGTAAGATCGTAGTTCGTAATTTTTTCGTTCATCGTATATGTAGAAAGCTTTCTTCATGTAATCATGACGCTGTATGAAACTGAGCAGGGGAAAAAGAAGAAGAAACTATTTTGGGTGCCGGCAATTGCTCCGTTGATTTCGGTTGTCCTTTCCACCTTTTTCGTGTACATCACACGAGCTGACAAGCATGGTGTTCAGATTGTATGCATAATCCTTTCTTCTTTTCGATTTATTTACGAGCCTTGGCTTGTTGCAAAAGTAATGAAGATTCATTTTCACAATGTTTATCTTCAGGTGAAACATATTAGGAGGGGAATCAACCCATCATCTTTGAATGAAATATTTTTCTCTGGAGAATATCTTGCCAAAGGTTTCAGAATAGGTGTTTTAGCTGGTATGATTGCGTTGACGGTATGCAAATCCAGCCCCCTTTTTCCTCGATTTTACTTAAGGAGATTAGATCGTAATAGCCGTGTCTTTCATCTTTTAGGAAGCTGTGGCAATTGGAAGAACATTTGCTTCCATGAAGGACTACCAGTTGGATGGAAACAAGGAAATGGTAGCATTGGGAACAATGAATGTCGTCAGTTCGATGACATCTTGTTACGTGGCCACAGGTAAGAAAACAGAAAGTCATATCCGTCACGATTCATCACCTCTTTCCGATTTATATAATCAAATAAAATGTTCCAATATCAATCATCTACATGCTTGTGCAGGATCCTTCTCTCGCTCGGCAGTAAACTACATGGCTGGATGCAATACTGCGGCATCTAATATCGTGATGTCCTCTGTCGTGCTACTAACATTGGAACTCATAACTCCATTATTCAAGTACACTCCAAATGCAATACTTGCTTCCATCATTATATCTGCGGTGATTAGCTTAGTAGACATTGAAGCAATGACCCTAATATGGAAGATCGATAAGTTCGACTTTGTTGCTTGTATGGGAGCCTTCTTTGGCGTCGTTTTCTCTTCCGTCGAGATCGGCCTTTTAATAGCGGTGAGGAACATAAGTAGACTGTTGACATATTCTTAAAGTTTTTTTTATTGATTTGCCACACATATCCACCTATATGATCCATGTTGTTGTCGCAACAGGTCTCAATATCGTTCGCGAAAATCCTCTTACAAGTTACAAGACCTCGAACCGCGGTTCTCGGAAAGATCCCGAGGACTACGGTCTATAGAAACATCCTTCAATATCCAGCTGCAACGAAAGTTCCTGGCATACTCATTGTTAGAGTTGATTCTGCAATTTACTTTTCCAACTCCAACTATGTAAAAGAAAGGTTAGCTTTTCCACATACATAAAGTACCAAAAAGGATGTATAGACATTGACAAACTGCAAACATTTTGCAGGATTTTGAGATGGCTGGCTGATGAAGAAGAACAACTAAAAGAAAGTTTCCGACCTGGAGTCCAGTATCTCATCGTCGAAATGTCACGTAAGCTGTCTTCGATTTTTCGTTTTCCGGGTTCATCGAACTGTCACTTACTTTACACATTCTTTTTCAGCCGTTACTGACATTGACACTAGTGGCATACATGCCATGGAAGAGTTATTCAGAAGCCTTGAGAAGAGAGATGTTAAGGTAACATAGATCAAGATTAAACTCAAAATATTTGTAATGGCATCCATGCCATACATGCTTTTTACTAAGTACTATCGTTCATGCATCAGACATGCCATACATTAAACTGAGTACTATTGTTCATGTATCATACATCATGCATGGCATACATTAAACTAAGTACTATTGTTCATGAATCATACATGCCATACATTAAGCCAAGTACTATTGTCCATGAATTATACGTTCTTTTTGCATCATCCATGCCATGCATACTTTAACTAAATACTACTGTTCATGCATCATACATCATACGTGCCATACATTAAACTAAGTACTATTGTTCATGCATCATAATACATTCTTTTTGCAGCTTGTTTTGGCAAATCCAGGGCCAGTTGTGGTTGACAAGCTCCATGCATCAAAGTTTCATGAGATGATAGGGGAAGATAGGATCTTCCTCACCGTGGAAGATGCAATTGTAACATGTGCTCCAAAAATGGATTTGGAACCATAAGTTACTGTCGAACTGAATCAGAATTCAAGTTATTCGACACGGTTCGATTTACAAGATCACACAAAGAAGCTTGTCAGCGCAAAATTCAGAAAATATTCATATTGAAAAAAATAGAAAAAATAAAATTAAATGTCGAGAGTGAATAGATATTATACGGGATTGTGATTCAACAAAATTTGTAAAAATGTAAAATTTACTAGAGGGTTTTCTTGATTATTCTCCAGTTTTCCTTCAATGGGGGCATTGGGAATTTTTTTACATTTTCCTTTATTTACATACATGCCAAGTGAATTTACTTAACTATCCACTCAATTAATGAATAAACACTACTTTTCTCTAACTTACTTTCATTGATCATATATAATGTGTCTTTTTTTAAGTCCATACCCTAAATCCCCATCGAAATGTTAATTAATTAATTTATTGATGTAATATTTGCTTAACAATGGTTGTTGATCTTCCATGGTTGCAAATTGTGGTGAATATCGAAATATAATTAAGAGTAGTACAAACTCCAGCTTAATACATATTGTCTTTTTAACAAAAGAGGCAAATGGAACCGTACATAATTTTTCATCAATCAATTGACCAATTTCTTGCTCAATTAGTGAACAAACACCATTTCACTGTCATAATTCGTTCCTTTAAATTAAACATTAAATCTACTTACTTTCATAGATTGTTAATAAAATTTATGATTTCTCTTCAATCCAACAAAGCAATATAGCTAACTCCCTAACGAAATAAAATGGGCTTTTATTAATTCAAATATCCTGTCCAAGTAATAAATTATATGAAAATAATAATATTAATAAATTAATTTTATTTCAAATAATCAATAGTAATTTAGATATCTTAACCAAGTAATTCGGTTTTCTTTTGTACCTCAAATTTGAATTGCATAGAATCAAAACATAAGAAAAATCATGTAATCAACTTTTATATATTATTATTTCGTAACGAATTTGAGCCAACCATTTGATATTCATCATCACTGGAGGGGCGAAGCCAGCGGGCTGGCATGACCCCACTCCCCTAAAATATAAAATTGTTATTTAAGCTCTCAATTTTTTTAAAAAAATTTAAATTAGTAAAGATAAAATTACACTTTGGCTCCTCAAAATTATAAAAATTTTATTTAATCCTTTACAAATTATAAAGGTATAAACTATAAAAAATTAAAATTTCATCTAGCCACCTAAAAAAAATTTTTGGCTTCGCCCCTGCATAACTGATCTCTTGTTGCTAAATGAAGCATAGAAATATCTAAACATTATTACCACTATTATCAATTACATTCATGTAAAAGTAATGTTATTTCATGCTTTTCTCGACGTCGCCTTTTGTTAGCAGATTTCACATAATTTCCATGTCGCAATCTTGTTGTAGGGTCAACTAGTATCGAAGAAGTTTCAATATGGGGTTAGACCCATGAGAACATACAACAATTGATCTATCTTGGTAAACTAAATTGTGCATATGCTCCCCTAGAGTTTCATTTTTCTAACTTTCACTTTATGTCCCTACGATTTTCTTTTCACTGAAATTTAAAACTTTGTGCACTATATCAGGTTATGGATTTTATTTTTAATCTTTTTTTTTCTCTTTTTGTTACTAGATCATTAATTAATTTAAGTTCACATCATCCTTTGAAATAAACCTGTCGGAAAAAATTACTTTTATGAGAACTTTAAGGCATATTCTCAATAAGTAAAAATAGAAACTTGAATCATAAAATTATGATTCCATATTCTACTCCATGAGACCTTTACAACAATATATCACATGCTCAAAATGGTTGAGTGATGAAAGAGAAATTGATGCTCAAAATAAGCTACATAGAAATATTGTTGAGGAAAAGTAAAGATTTAGATCCCACATTGGTTAGATACGAAGTGTGAGATATGTTTATAGGGACCTGTATTTTATTTTGTTGGATAATTTAGCTGGATTTCATTAGAGTAATATAATTAATTAAAAACACATAATAGGTTTTGTTAAAATGACACAAACCCTCCAACTTGATGATTTATCAACTCTAATTAAGTCTTTTTTAATACAAACAAAATAACTTTAATTGTACTTTTTTAACCTCTTTTTATTAATTTAAAAATTAATATATAATAAAATGATGATAATATATTTCTGTGTGAAAACTTTTATACTATTCAATTTGATTTCTAATAATAATATTTAATTTTAAAATTTTGATTTATATATAAATTTTTTTATTCTATATTTTTTATAAATTATTTTTGAAAAAAAAATCATTAACGCCTCTAATTGATGTACCCAATAAGTTGGATGCATCCTTAATTAATAATGTGGCCATCTTCTTTGTCTATAACTTTTATCAAGGCAAAACTGAGCTGCGAATTTGGTTGGACACAAAACGACCAAATCGAAACCACCACATTTGGCTTCAGACTATCACTGTTGTTCTTCAACCCCTTACTGTAATCTCCATTTATAATATATGACAAGCTTGATCCAATGTTCCATTTAGCCAAGTTCACCGTAGATACACTAAGGCATGGTTCTACAAAAGCTACTGCCATTTGTCTTTTGGCATTAAGCATTCTCTCTTCATATTCATTTAGGAATGGACTCCTTATTTGTAATATTTTGAAAATTTTTATAGTAAAATATTATCCGTGATATAGTAAAATAAGGAAATAAAGTGACAAAAAGGGAAATTTTGAGTTATGTCAATATTGGGAAGTATATTATGATATATTAATTCAAGAAAGGACTAAATTGTAAAAGTGAGAAAAGTTTTGTTGCACAAGTGTAAATACTCAAAATTTGAGGGGTTAAAGTGTAAATATGAAAAATTTGAAGGACCAATAGTGTAAATATTTTAAGGGTGGAATGATCTAGAAACTAAGGAAAATGGATGAATTAGGACCAAATTGAATAGATGAATAACTATGAGGGACTAAACTACAATTTTACCAAATTAAATGATGACTCAAGGATGGAATTTTAAAAGATAATGAAGGGAAAAATGGTCAATTGAAAGAGAGAGAAATCTATAAAGTAATAATAATGCTAGAGATATTTTGATATTTTATAATTATTTAATTAGATAAATATTATTTTATTAATATTTTAATAATATATTTTATTATTATTTTATTAGTATATAAAGAAAGAAAGATGAGAAATTTTCATCCATATTTCCTATGAACTAATGTGAGAGAAAGAGAGAAAGAAAGAAAATTTTACTTTCTTTACAATTTTGTCCTTTTACCAAAAATTCACCTTTTTCACCCAAAAATCAAAAGAATTTCCATAGCTACCAAGAGAGAAAAATGTTAAGGAGACCATGGGGAGTTAAAATATCAAGTTGGATTCAAGAAATAGAAGCTGGAGAAAAGAGAAAATCAAGTTAAAGATTAGTATCAATAGAACAAGCTAAGTATATCAAGATTTCAATATGTTTTTTAAGTTTGTTATTATTGACAAAGCATGAAAATAATGTTATAGTAGAGTTTTCTTACATAAGGTCCTATGTTCTTGATATGCTAGTGAAGAGAAAATAAGAGAAAGTGATGAGAAATGGTGTAGAAAAAGAAAATAAGGGTGTTATAACATGGTAATTAATATCTTGTACTAAAACAGTTTTGGACAGCAGTAGTCTAAATTTGAAAAATCATCAAAAATTGTAGAAATCTAATTATAGGATGAATAAAATATAAAATTAAAGCTTATTAAGTCTAGTTTCTTATAGAAGAAATTATGTAAGCAATGGAATTGTAAATCATGAGATATAATAAATTTTGTGAGACAAGGTCAGAATGATTTCGGGTTCCCCTGTTCTAATTTTGGAAAATCATCAAAAATTGGAAAAAAAAATAATTTTGAGCTTAAATGTATATGTTTAGAATCATAAATGAGTCTATTTTCAATAGAAACAAATGGAAACATCATTTGAATTCTATACGAGGAGATAATTAATTTTTAGTGAAGAAGGGTCAGAACTGTCAGACAGCAGAACAGGGGTAACTTTAAAGAATAAACTGTACTTATTGGCTAAACCAAAAATTCTGAAAATTTTATGGTAAGAATATATATAAGTCTAGTTTCAGGGAAAATTATCGGATCTTAATTTGGAGTTCTATAGCTCCAGATATGAATAATTTAGTGACTATGACGCAGATGGACAGCTTGAATATTCATAAAAGTAAATAATAAAAAAATATAGATAATGTTACTTACAAGTGTGTTATATACATTAAGGATGTGGAATGGAGTGGAGGAGGAGGAAAACATATATGAATATTCATTTAGCATGGCTAATTTGCATATTTTAGGCTCAGGAACTAAATTGAATAAAAGTAAAACTTTATGGTAATTTTTTAAAAATGTCAGAAATGACCAAATTGCATGAAATGGATTAATTTTATTATTTAAATTACAAAATTGAATGAAATTATTAATTTAGTTCAAGATATGGGGAAAACATGTTTTAGGGATTAAATTGAAAAGTGTTGAAATTATGGAAAATTTTGATATTTTATAGAATTCATGGATTGTTATCAATATGTATGAGAATAATAGCTGGAAATAAGGATTAAATTGCAAGAATTTTATTTTCCTGACCCTAAGGATGAGATCGTCATAATTAAAAGTTTAGGGGCAAAATGGTAATTTTTCCTAGAGCATTAATTAAATGCATTAGAATATGAAATGAATGAAAATGATGATCAAATTTATTTATAAAGATCCGGACGACTCAAATATGAGACTTGATCGTGAAAAAAAAAAGATATCGGATTAATGAAATTATAAACACAAACAAGTAATGAGGTAAGTTTATGTAACCTGAATTGTATTTTAAATACTTGAAAAATGTGGTTATGTGATAAAAATATGATTTGAATGTTCAATTCATGATAATTGATGAAATATTGCTAATACTCGATATAAATTGAAAATAAATCCCGGTTGAATGAAAGGAAAATTCGATGGATCTCTGAAAAGGAATTGACGGTAAAAAGGATCTAGCCCGGACGGGTGATTCTATTCTGATATAGCCCTCCCGAAGAATACATGTAAAATGGATTTAGCCCGTGATTCTATTCTGATATAGCCCTCCCGAAGAATACATGTAAAATGGATTTAGCCCGGACGGGTAATCCGAATTAGGGTCTGAATTTAGCCTGGACTGGTAATTCAGACCAAGCTCATTAGAGTAATTGTCGCTGCAGGGGATTTAGCCTGGACTGGTAATCCCATTGTAAGGATGAGGTTTGCGGGAGTGTGGTCTCTGATATGAAATATGTAAGACCATGGTTGAAAGATACCATGGCAACGTGATATGAAATGAATAAGACCATGGTCGAAAGATACCATGGAAACGTGATATGAAATGAATAAGACCATGGTTGAAAGATACCATGGCAACGTGACATGAAAAGAATAAGAACATGGTTGAAAGATACCATGGCAACATGATAGAAAATGAGTAAAACCATAGTTGAAAGACACTATGGCATCATGTCAAAGATAAATAAGACCGTGGATGGGAGACGCTATGACATCTATTGAACAATTGATATTCAGGTAATACGTATCAGATGACGAATGGTTATATGAAATGGTTGTGTGAAATGTTTACAAGAACTGGTCATATGGAAATATATGTACAAAATAGTTGTATGAAATAATTATAAAGATAGATAAACGAAATAAGTATAAGTACATGGAATATAATTTATGTTAAGTTTGATATAAACTATTACCGGAATAAATATACATAAAATATATGGAAATGATGGAGCATGAAATATTGATATAATGAAATGAATGATATATGCTTATGAAGAAACGGTAAGAGCATGATATGTTTCATGACATGTATATATATGATTATCTTTGATATGTTGATACAAGGAAATTATGTAAGTTGAGACTATTATTAAACTCAAGTGCGATATGTCGAGAAAATAAGTATATCAATGTTGAATTTAGATGAAATATGTGCAAGTATAATAACAATGATGTTGTTTGACGCTTAGACAAGTGCCAAGCTATTAATTGAATGGTAACATGTTTAATTATAAGGAGCATTGAAATAGTAAGTACTTAGATGAAAATAAAATTTAAGATTTTGCGAAATTTTTTTTATGATCCCGATTTAATTCCGGTTGGTTTCTAATGTATGTTTGGGGCTTCGAGGGCCCAATAGAGAGACGTTATGATTATTTTCAAAATATGAATAATAAATGACTCAGAATTATCTGAAAATATTCAGTAAACTCCAGTAATGCCTCGTACCCTATTCCGGCAATGGATACGGGTAGGGGGTGTTACATTATTTGTTTCAAAGATATTGACAAACAATTTTGTTAAGACCTTAAATCAGTAATTTGAAGAAACTTTTGAATAACCAGCTTTATTTCACTCCCACCCAAGTCTTTAACGCAATCCTTGAATGCTTGTGGCATATCCGGAGGTGGTTCCAAACCCATTTCCATAAACTATTTCGGATCTTCTCTCTTTCTCTGATTATTAATCTTCTACTTCTTCTTTTTGTAGCCACTCATCTTTTGATTCTTCAACTCCAACTTCATGACAAGCTTTGAGACCTTCTTTCTCAACCATTCTCTTGTTCTTCATCTCCGTGACTAGACGAGCTACAAATTTGGGCAATACCATTTGAGTTAATTTCTATAGCTTCTCACTTTCACTAGAAGTAGATGCTTCAACACCATTCAACAGATCCAGCCATGAACGATCACCATCATCAACTTTCTCTTTAGCCTTTAACTCGAACATCTTCAATTCTTCAAAACTTATTTCAACAATGATAGATTTGTTAACAAAAAAAAATTTAGTATGAATAAATTAGTTCTTGTTTATATATATATTTGGAGTTCTAATCCACACCTAACTTTGATTCATATATCGTATTGAAGTGTAAAAAACATTTTATCTTATCCAGACTATTTAATTTTGTTTTTCTCTAACTATACAATATTTCCTATGATTTTTTAATCTTACAAGGCTTCCATTTTTTATTTTTAAAAAATATTTGTTAGGGATATGAGGGGTTAATTGTAAATTTTCCTAAAAAGTATTTTTTTATAATTTACGTGATCATTATATGGGCCCAATATAAACCGATTCTTTGGATGAAATTTTCTGACCTTGTTCTTGACACTATAGATTGTAGGCAAAGTTTTTTCCTTTTTTTTTTTACTAATGATTATGGTTAAAAAAAAGTAATGACATGTAGAAGAGCTATGATATAATTTCTCAAAGTTCGGGGCCATATCCCTCTAAAATTTTGGGAAAATATCATTATACCCTTTAAAAATTTTGAAAATATCATTAGACAAATATGCAATGCATGACCATAAAAATGACAATGTTCACACTTTGTCATTTTAATGAATTTTCTAAAGATAATCTCTTTATTATACTTTTTCAATTAATGTTAATCAGCTCTCACATGTTCATTATAATCTCAAACGATTTCATTGAACAATTATTCTTCACATATTGATCATAATCCCAAACGATTTCATTAAACAATGATCTTGTCTTATTACATCATTGTAATCTCAAATGGTTGCTTCGCCTTTGAGGCAAACTTAATTTCAGACAGTTGTTTTATCTTCACTATGAGCATAATTCTAAATACTTAGCAATGGTTGCAATGCTTACGATGTCAGTGTAATTTGAAATACTTAATTCCTGTAGAAATTTTAAATAGAAATTGATATCATTGTTATGCTCTGCTCGGTGTTCAGTGAATTGTTTCCGTTAGTGCAAAACGTAGATAGTTACTAGGCTTCCTTGTATCATCGAAGTTTATTTGACAGTAACTCTTTTGCAAACCGTGTATAGATGGGGGCAAATAGAATCTTAAAGAAAGTGGCATTGCTACACTCCTTGAAATCTTCATTAATTTCTCATAAGTTTGTTTTTATCCACATGCTCTAATAGATTTCGATATTAGTATCCAGAATTGTCAGAATCTATTTCTAAGCATTATTGGCAATTATCAAGATTAATTTTGTTTAATTATAAATTTGAACTTTTTTACTTTACTAAAATTGAGAGGGTCTTTATATTTTAATTTTTCAAATTTTAGATTTTATATTTTAAGAAAATTAAAAAAACATATAAATTTTAGTTTTTTTCTTTCTTTTTTCATTTAAATTGTTGAATTGTTGATTTTTTCCCCTAATTTTCTTATGTTAAATAGTTTCTCTTCTTTTAATTTCCCCTTAATTATTCATAATCTCTCTTTTCAATTCTTAAATAAAACAATAAAAGCAATCTTTAATTATATAATATATTAACGAATTTGAAAACAAAAAATAGTTAAAACATGCAATAGTACACATCATAATGCTTTTTTTTTATTTTCAAGATATTATTATCTAGATTTAAAATTTTAAGTTGGATTGTTAATGTTTTATAGATTTACAAAATTTTAAAAATAAAAGTATAGGTTTTAAATATACAAGTTTAATTTTATATTAATTTTTAAAGGTTTGAAAATACTTGCAAGAGACACTTGGATTTTGGTATTCAATTTACTTTGGGTCCCTGGAGGTTAGTTACATGTTTTTAGTTTTTTTTTGAAATCTATACTTGTTTAATTTTATATTTTTTTTTATTGGACAAGTATATAACGTATAACCATGGAAATGATAATGTTTATGTTTTACCATTTTTTATGAAATTTCTAAAGGTAATCAATCTTCACATACTTAGTATAATCTTGAATAATTTCATTAAGCAATTATTCTTCACATATTTATAATTATTCTAAATGATTTTAATGAATAATGATTCGCCTTATTTACATTAATGTAATCCTTAATGACTGCTTTACCTTCAAGGTAAATTTAATTATTAATATTTAAATTTATCGTATCTCGTTAAAACAAATAATAAATTCATTTTGTTGAGAATATTTTAATTTTAATTTTTGTAATTATAAAATTTCTCAATATAAAGATAAAAGAGAGAAGTTATTTAGTTGGACCTCATTAGAGTTATAGAATTAATTGAAAATAGAGAATAGGTTTTGTTAAAATACACCTACTTGATTAAGTAATTTTTAATAGAAACAAAAAAACTTTAATTCATATTTTTTAATATCTTTTTTATTAATTTAAAAATTAATATATAATAAAATGAGATATTTTAGTGTGAAAACCTTTGTATTGTTCAATTTGATTTGTAATAATAATATTTAATATTAAAATTTTGATTTATATATAATTTCTTTTAATTATTCTGTGCTTTTTATAAATTAGTTCCTTAATTTTTTGAAAACAAAATATTAACGCCTCTAATTTTAATTGTAATTTATTTTTTACGAGTTAATTTTAAAATTTTAAGCTTTAATAATGATATGCATAAATTTATGAGTTGAATTTTGCGATAAGTGTAACACTCCAAGAATTAAGATGTTATAATTTTAAAATTTACATAACTTAAATCCTAGCCTTAATGGTTAAGAGGTTAGAAGAATTTTATTCTACTTATTTTCACTTTTTCCTTTTCATTTTTCTGCATTAAGGAACCAAGGTAAAAATAGGTTAGGTATTAATTGTTGTAGAATATTACCGTAAAATGGACATTAGCTTAAAGGTCAAGAATCATTTATTCTATTTTCCTTGCCCAAGATCAATTCACGCCTCTTCCCTTATATTTCCTTTTGAATTCGGTCAACGTAAGGAAATTGCAGGTGACGCCCCAATTTTGGTAAAATTGCAGTAACGCCCTCAAATTTGGAAAAATTATAATGATGCCCCAAAGCTTTATAAAGCTTAGAAATTCACCTCAATCCCAATTAGAATTTATCTCTTATCCTTCTTCAAAATTCAAATTCTAGTTTGAATTCAATTTGAGTTGTAATAATAATATTTAATATTAAAATTTTGATTTATATATAAATTGTGTTTTTTTCTTCTGTGCTTTCTATAAATTAATTCATTAATTTTTGAATAAAAAAATCATTAACACCTCTAATTTTTAATTTTAATTTATTTTTTATGAATTAACTTAAAATTTTTAAACTTAGATAATGATATGCATAAATTTCTGAGTTGGATTTTGTGATAAAATTTGCGTTGTTTATTTATTATGTTAAAATTAGTAATTAAACTTTGACATCAATTGTTATTTTGGCATAATAACTTATTTAGCTCTTAAAAAATTTATTTTAACTCTTCGTTTAAAATTTTAAATCATTTAAATTTGAAATAAAAATTTCATTTTGACACAATTAAATAATTTTTAAAATTAAAAAAAAATTTAAAAATAAAAATATATATTTTTACAATTTTTAATTTTAAAAAAAATTAATTAATTTCTAACGGATATACTCGTGGGCTATTTTTTCTTTTACAAAAAAATACTAGCAGGTAAACGTATATTACCAAAAAAATTAATAGTTAATAGTTAAATATAAAGGGATAAAATTTTGACAGCTTTTTTGTGTCAGTTTCTAAGAGAAAAATATGTTATTAGTGTTTAATATTGAATTAACTGTAGAAGTTAAGTTAAATTAAACTATATAAACTAAATAAAATATGCCACAGGGATTAAAATCATAATTTTACCATTTATGTAACACAACAGAGAGCAGCAGAGGTAGCTTTCCACGGACCTCTTTCTTGTAAGCCCCGCCGTGGCGCCATCATAATAAAAAACTGAAGCACCCGGCAAGTTGGGTGTATCCTTAATCAATAACGTAACCATCTTCTCCGTCTATAACTTTGATCAAGGCAAAACCGAGCAGCGAATTTGGTTGGACACGAAACGACCAAATTTGAACCACTGCATTTGGCTTTAGACTATCCCTATTGTTCTTCAACACCTTACTGTAATCTCCATTTATAATATATGACAGGCTCGATCCAATTTTCCACTTGGCCAAGTTCACCGTAGATACACTAAGGCATGGTTCTACAAAAGTTACTGCCATTTGTCTTTTGGCATTAAGCATTCTCTCTTCATCTTCGTGTAGGAATGTACTCCTAATTTGTTTCAAAGATATTGACAAACGATTTTGTTGAGACCTCAAATCAGTAACTTGAAGAAACTTTTGAATAATCAGCTTTATTTCACTCCCACCCAAGTCCTTAATGCAATCCTTGAATGCTTGTGGCATATCCGGAGGTGGTTCCAAACCCAATTCCATAAACTTTTCCAGATCTTGTCTATTTCTTTGATTATTAATGTTGTTTGTCTTCTGCTTCTTCTTTCTGCTGTCGCTCGTCTTTAGTTTCTTTTGCTTGCTGATCAAGTAATCTTTTCCTTCTTCAACTCCAGCTTCATGACAGGATTTGAGACCCTCTTTCTCAACCATCATCTTGTTCTCCATCTCCGTAACTAGACGAGCTACAAACTTGGGCAATATCATCTGAGTTAATTTCTGTAGCTTCTCGCCTTCACTAGAAGTAGATGCTTCAACACTATTCAACAACTCCAGCCATGAACGATCACCATCATCAACTTTCTCTTTACCTTTTAACTTGGACATATTCAATTCTTCAAAACTTATTTCAATAATGACAGATTTGTTAACAAAAAACTTTAATATGAATAAACTAGTGTCTGCTTTTATATATATATATATTCAGAGTTCTAATCCACACCTAACTTTGATTCCTATATCGTATTGAAGTGTAAAACTTTTATCTTACTTAAATTATTTAGTTTTGTTTTTCTTTGACTACATAATTTTACTCATGGTAACTTTTTAATCTTACAATGGAGGCTTTTTTATTTTTTTAAAAATGTTTGTTAGAGATTTGAGGGGTTGGTTGTAAAAAGTTTTTTTTTTTTCTAATTTAATTTTTGTAAAGTAGTTTTTTTTTTTAAATTTACGTGATCAAGTTTCTTTAATTTCATCTACTCTATTTTCATTTCCTTTGACAAAGAATGACCGATTATGACTAAACTTATGTAATTGATGTTACAGCTTGAAGATAATATTTGGGATGAATTTGGTGCTAGTGCTACCGATGATCATATAGTTCCTCGTACTGTTGATGAATATAGGGCTCAATTCAAAATTCAAGGGGATGGTCGAACAAAACCACAACACGAAGTGATTGGAGTTGCTAGGAATGCAGATAATACGGCTAAATATGGTATTTTGAGCGAGAAGAGAAAAGGCATTCATACTTTGACCAAGAACAAAATGTTAGAAAAATGTCCTTGGTCTCACAGTTCTGATGGCATATTTCCCACTTCAGGTGATAATGACTCACTCAAAGAAGTTACGGGCATGGTTTCTGATGATCCAATGGTGTCCAGCCAGGGTCTCAAAATTGGTGATATAGATTCAGTTAGCAGTGATTTCTGTGCTGAAGATCCTGTCTTGGTTGACAACTGGGCTATAGAGGACAATAACATCTACCGTTTTCCGCTAAATCACATGTCTGATACTAATGGTGATCTCAGATTTTTTAATAATAACCATGAAGACAAAGAAAACTGCGATCTCCTATGTTATGCCTGGGGAGACATTGGAAATTTTGAGGATGTTGACCGGATGTTCAGGTAGATCTTGAAATCCTATTATTAATAAGTTTCTCGTTTTGCTTTACTATGTAAAACCCAAGGTTCAGTAGGATCTGTGCTTTGGGTATAACATAAAAAGCATCTATGTTTGAACATCTGTAAATATCCACATACATGTACCTGCACCATATTTGTACGCATGCATGTATTTGGGTTTACATAGTACTTATCAGTACTTAACCTTTCATATTGATCTTACAGAAGTTGTGATTCAACGTTTGGGTTGGGGAGTCTCAGTAATGAAGATGATTTGTGCTGGGTTTCATCTTCACATGCTACTGAAGGATTTCAGGATGTGTTGAAGGCTGATGCTAAGTTGAATAGTTTACCAGAGCATTGTGCAACTTCCAGGCCAGACAATGTCGGTCTTTCAACTATTGATTCGTACAAGAAAAATGTACTTCCAAGGGACAAAATAAGTTCCCTTGATACGAGTGGTGATAATCCTGGTCTTGCTGACATGTCTTCTTTGGATGTATCCAATAAAGAATCTGAAATTAAGGATGACTTGACACCCACTGAGCAGGTTAGTAAAATCTTTCCTTTTTCTAAACTTTCTGTGTCTCTCCCTATTGATCTTTTTAATTTTATATTTTGTTTAGGAATATCTGAATATCTAACTTTTTCAGCTAGAAGTTGTCATCCTCCAAAAATCTTTTAGCCACTTATTCTTTCTGATGATGAATTTCGAGCTACACTAAATTAGGATGCTAAATAGAAATATTACTAATAAGGTACTTCGAAGGAAACTACAGCCTACTATCAGCAAGAATTATGACATTTTCATAGTCCTTGTTCATAATGTATATAAATCTTCAATCTAAAGTTGGATAATAAATGCTATATCCACGCTTAAGCTGGTTTCAGATGAAAGAGTTGATTGTAAATTTTCTTTGACATATTATTGCCATGTGGAATCTTTACTATGTTGTCTAAGTTGTATCGTTAAATTACAGATCAGCCCACAGAAAAGGCAGTCCAAGCAACTGAGCATCTGGAGAAGAAACAGATCATCTCCTCGAAAACGGTGGCTCTTATCACCATTATGGTAACATCAAGCAGTTTGTAGATGTGAAGCATCCCTTTACTGATTCATCATGTCAACTCTTTTCCCCACTGGACCTTCAACAGCACAAGCAAAACACGGGGCCTGATTCTGTAAGCTATGGGCAGGCCAGTGTTCCCTATATGCATCACAATAACAGCGGTCCTTCAAACCAAATTTCAAGATTTCCAACTCTAACTAGTGCCAAATCTGAAATTAACGAGCATCCTTCGACAAACGGGTCATCTTGTGCATCGAGTCAGGCACAGTCCGTAGAGAGCTTCGGGGTCTTTCATTTGAGGTTCCTGACATTATAACGAATGAGAAGATGGGAAAGCCATTTCATCAACAAGATACAAAAGCCCCAGTCAACGGGAATATCAACCAGGCAAGAGTGGAAAGTCAGATTGCATTTTATGATCCAGTCACTGTTCAAAAGCAGGTCTGTCAGTCCGAACAGGACGAAGATCATAGTGAAGTTGAAGGATTTAGTGTAGGGAAGCAAGCAGAATTAGGCTTTTCAAACAGGTAGGAAAGCTCCTGTGTAGGTTCAATGTTGGATGAAGTCTCACTAGAAGCAACGAGTTTTCGGCAGCTTCAACAAGATCATGGAAAAGGTATAACTGATGGAAAGGTTTTATGATGTGCACATATTTGCATGTCTCTTGTAGGTAATTGGTAAAACAGTAATTGATTGAGTTAAAACTGCTTGAATTTTCAGTTGGATATCAGGACAAAACTGTGCATACAGGATAGTCTGTATCGCTTGGGTAGAACTGCTGAACAAAGGCATAACTGCACAGATACGAAAAATGGCATTAGAGATGATGAAGATGCAAGTGGTCCATTGGTGGCCGAAGAAACAAACAAGTATGTTTTGTTGCTTTGACATGAATTTCTTAGTACTTTTGATGTTGTCACTGTTTGACTACATAAGGCAGATGATGTGAAAATCTGGACATTAATGATAATCACACATAAGATGTGAACTTGGCAAGTATCGATTTCTAAGGAACTATGAATAGTTACATCTTGAGTACAGTGTGCTTCTTTTGTCTCATTCTTTCTTGTAATTCTAAATTCTGCGTTTATTCGTTTTGTTTTCCAGGTGCACTAGATTTATGGACATAGAAACTGACACAAACCCTATAGATAGATCCACAGCACACTTACTATTCCACAGGTCTTCGGATCCGTCTCTACGGCCTGCTACTGATACCGCTTCTCTAAAGTCTCATGGCATGGTAAAGCACTTGTTCATTTTCGTTTGAAGAAAACTCATGTTTCCCCTAAGCTCACAAAGCATTATGCTGCGGATTTGAAATGGCAGATTCATGGCTCCCCCACTGCTCGACCTGCCTCCGCTGAAAAACAAATCGATCATGAAGAAAACGGTGCTGTTTCAGATAACAACAGGTAACTTTGTGAATTTGATAAAATAACAGAGTGCAGCACTTTGTAAATTGTTATCTTATTTATGATCATGTGAAATGATTGTGGGTGAGGCATCAGAAAATACGAAGATGATGCAAAGGGTTGATTCTGCATTTTTTTTAGGCTTTGATTTTTTAGATAATGTTTTGTTATAACCACTCCACTTATTTGTCACTAATACTTCAAAAACTTTTCTATTTGTTGCCTTTTGTGGGACCATATAAGGCCAATTTTTTCTTTGAAGAGTACTTATATTAAGAAAGTAATTTGTGGACATTTATAGAGTTAGAGATGAATTCTTGTAAATATTAATTTCAGGTTTAAAAACTGTTCCTATAACTCAGGTTTCGAGAGTTGCTAAAATATCTTAAAATATGATTGAAAAATAGTTATATAGCAATTGGCAGGTTATATTTCAATACATACAATCTTTGAAGTAGATTCTTGTATTTGAACTTTCGTGTATCTAGGCATATGGTCTTATGTTTTAAGACTTAACTACCAAAGTGCCTTAAAATTATTTTAAATATCTTAGAACATTTTGATATTGACTCAAAAAAATTAGACAAGTATGTAATGTATGATCATAAAAATGATTGTTCACACTTTGTCATTTTTGATGAATTTTCTAAAGGTAATCAATCCTTACATACTCAGTGTAATCTCGAACGATTTCATGGAATAATTATTCCTTACATACTTATTATAATCCCAAATGATCTTATTGAACAATGGCTCACCTTATTACATTAATGTAATCTCAGATGGTTGCTCCGCCTTCGAGGCAAATTTAATTCCAAACAATTGTTTTATCTTCACCATGAGCATAATTTTAAATACTTACCAATGGTTACAATGCTTACGATGTTGGTGTAATTCAAAAGACTTGAGGACTACCACAATTTTTGTAATAAATTTTCCTAAATCAAATTGACTTCATCCACAAGAAAAAAATCTTACTATTGCTTTTGTCTTAAGCAAAGTCACTTTGTAACATTTACTTTAATTGGACGGAATTTTTATCCTAAACATCTTGATCACATTGTGAGACTCACCAAGGGCCCCTTTATATACATTTTTCGAGATTAGGCCAAGGGAATCCAATTACCACACACATATTTGGGCTTTTTTTCTCACTAAGGGAGCTCTTCATGACTTCTCACCCTCGTTCCAATCACGGATGGATCTATGCCTTACACTGGCGAATAGCTCTAAAATTTCACCACCTTCTCCACCTTGTTGAAACTTTACATCAGCAATAGGCTTGATCCATATCAAACTTGGTTAACTAAATCGTATTTTTGCGTAAACAAAATTATTTTATTCAAATTGATTTGTAAATAATAATATTTAATACTAATTAAGAGAAGATATTTTATCCATTATCCACGTAAGAATTTTATATACCATTAGTGAATAATAACTTAATATTTTATCATTTAATAAAACAAAAAAGTAGAATTTATAAATAAAAATTAATAATTTTATTTAAATATAATTAAATATCAATTTATTATAAATAAATACAAAAATAATCCTAAATTTAAGACCCTAGACTTTAAATCTAACATGTTAAATTTTAAACCCAAACTTTAAACATGAGAGTTATTAGTAATTATATATAATAATTATAATTAATTAATATTTAATATATTTAAATAAAATTATTAGTATTTAATTATAAATTTATTTTTTATTCTGAGGTGTTATTAATCATTATCAGTGCATGAGACTCATGCATAGACAATGCATGAAACATTATTCAAATTTTAATTTATATATTATTTTATTTATAAATTATTTAGGTTAATACGTGCTTCAAGTCTATTTTTTTTTGTACATTTTGAATTTAATCACTCTATTCTTATTTTTAAAAATATAGTTCATCTACTTATCGAACTTAAAATTTCAAGTCTAATTATTAACATTGTTAAAATTCTTCTATTAAATTTGTTTATATGGTATTTTGAAATTAAAAAAATTACTTGATATAGCAAAAAGAATGAGGCACCGAATCCAAATGTAACAGAAGAATTTTAATTGTATTAATAATTTTAATATATTGTAAATTTGAAAAATGAAGTGACTAGATTTTAAATATACAAAGAGTACAGAACTTAGATCATACTTTAATCGATGAATTATTACAAATAATTTTTTCTAAAATAATTTATTAATTTTTGAAAGCACATCCTTAATACCTTTAATTTTAAAGTTAGTTTATCTTCTTAGTCATTTTTTTAAATTTTGAGTTGAATTTTAAAATATTTAAGATTTAATACGTTGAAATTAATAATTAAATTTTAAATTTTAATAATAGTTGTTACTTTTTGTAAAGAATATTATTAATAGTTAAATTTGAAGGTATCCCGACAATATTTATATTTTCTTTTATTAAAATTTTTAAATATTTAAAATTAAATATTTTTGTTCGTTTTTTTTCAAATTTATATACTAATAAATTATCACATATTTAAAAACCACATGTGGATCTGAAAATTACAAAAAAATATATAAAATGCAACTAATAAGAATACAGCAAACGCATATATATTCAAAATTGTAAGAAAAACAAATTAGTTTAAAATTTGTAAGTTGAAAGAAAGAGTATTGGCAAATACATCTAATAAATAATATTAGGTGCTCCGCAAAATGTTATGTGTTCTATATAATTGAATGATATATACCTGATAATAATTTTACACAATTCTTAATTTTATTTACCTATATATTAATTAACTTATATTTAATGTTTTTTTTTATTTTTTATAATTTTTTAACGTTTCATTAACAATGGTTATGAAATTAAATCATATTAATATATAAATTTATTTTTAAAAACATAATAATTGATATTAGATTAAATTTATTGCAACATTATATCTATTTTTAGCTGATATTAGTATCCAAAATTGTCAGAATCTATTTATAAGTATTATTGGCCATTATCAAGATTAATTTTATTTAATTATAAATTTTAGCTTTTTTGCTTTATTAAAATTGAGAGGCTAGTCTTTATATTTTAATTTTTCAAATTTTAGTTTTTATATTCTTTGTATACTTATTATTATTCTAAATGATTTCATTGGACAATGGTTCGCCTTACTTACATTAATGTAGTTCTTAATGGTTGCTTCGCCTTCAAGACAAACTTAATTATTAGTATTTAAATTTACCATATTTTATTAAAATAAATAATAAATTTAAAGTTTAAAAACATTCATTTTTGTTGAGAATATTTTAATTTTTATTGTTTTAATTATAAAATTTATCAATATAAAAGTAAAAAAGAAGAAGAAGTTATTTTGTTGGATAATTTAGTTGGATTTCATTAGAGTTATAGAATTAATTGAAAATAGACAATAGGTTTCGTTAAAATGACACCAACTTAATTAAGTAATTTTCAATAAAAACAAAAACTTTAATTGATATTTCTTTTTAATATCTTTTTTATTAATTTAAAAATTAATATATAATAAAATGAGATATTTCAATGTGAAAACCTTTATATTGTTTAATTTGATTCCGAATCAGTTCGACGATAACTTATGGTTCTAAATCCAATTTTGGAGCACATGTTACAACTGCATCCTCCATAGTGAGGAAGATCCTATCTTCCCTTATCATCTCATGAAATTTTGATGCATGGAGCTTGTCAACCACAATTGGCCTTGGATTTGCCAAAATGTTGAAAAGGGAAAACAATTAGCTAGGTAGTTAGAGTTAGTTTGTGTAAGTTAGTTTGTTAGCAGAGTTTATAAGTGTAGAATGTACTATCAAATTTACAACACATTAATGAATTCTTGATCATTTTCAACATGGTATCAAAGCTAGGGAAATCGTTGTTTACTAGTGGTTCATAATCTCGCCGTTCATAATCGTCGGTGTTCCTTGAGTCGTTCATGATTTTGCAGAATTGAACTGTTTTCAGGTTTTTCAGTTTACTTTGTTTTGCCGCTTGTTTTTGGCCTTTATCGGCTAGTTAGTAAGTTTTTTTAGTTGGGTCATATTGGCCCAAGGCTAGCTATTAGGTGGTTTCTTGGTCATCATTCTAGGGCACTCTTCAATTGTTGCTTTCTGGTTTTACTCAACATTTCTCTTGAAGCTCCAACGTTGGGGATTTTGCGTCATGAGTATTGAATCAGTCCTTGATTTCAATCATCCGCTTTACTTACATCCTTCCGATACTCCAGGTACGCTATTAGTTTCTCACCAATTGACTGGAGTTGAAAACTATAATGTCTAGAGCCAAACCATGAAAATTGCACTGCTGGCCAAAAATAAATTAAGATTGGTAGGTCGTTATTGTTCCAAGGAGTTGTTTCTTGGAGAATTAGGATACCAGTAGGAGAGGTGTAATGCTATTGTTTTATCTAGGATATTAAATACGGTTAGCAAGGAGCTTTCGGAAGGGATTGTTTTTACTTCTAGTGCAGCAGTAGTATAGAGTGATCTTGGTGAACGATTCCATAAAATGGATGGTTCAAGAGTTTTTTTCTGCATTGTGAAATTGCCTCGCAGCTTCAAGGTACTGCTTCCATCTCTACGTATTTTTCTAAGTTGCGATTGCTTTGGGATGAATATGATGCGTTTGTGCCATCTTTTTCTTGTGGATGTGTCTAATCTAAACAGAGAGTTGCCCATGTTTCGCAATAACATTTGTTCCAGTTTCTCATGAGGTTCAATGAGACGTATAATGCGGTGCGTAGTCAAATTATGTTGATGAATCCATTACTGTTTGTCAACAATGCATACTCCAGGTACGCTATTAGTTTCTCACCAATTGACTGGAGTTGAAAACTATAATGTCTAGAGCCAAACCATGAAAATTGCACTGCTGGCCAAAAATAAATTAAGATTGGTAGGTCGTTATTGTTCCAAGGAGTTGTTTCTTGGAGAATTAGGATACCAGTAGGAGAGGTGTAATGCTATTGTTTTATCTAGGATATTAAATACGGTTAGCAAGGAGCTTTCGGAAGGGATTGTTTTTACTTCTAGTGCAGCAGTAGTATAGAGTGATCTTGGTGAACGATTCCATAAAATGGATGGTTCAAGAGTTTTTTTCTGCATTGTGAAATTGCCTCGCAGCTTCAAGGTACTGCTTCCATCTCTACGTATTTTTCTAAGTTGCGATTGCTTTGGGATGAATATGATGCGTTTGTGCCATCTTTTTCTTGTGGATGTGTCTAATCTAAACAGAGAGTTGCCCATGTTTCGCAATAACATTTGTTCCAGTTTCTCATGAGGTTCAATGAGACGTATAATGCGGTGCGTAGTCAAATTATGTTGATGAATCCATTACTGTTTGTCAACAATGCATACTCCAGGTACGCTATTAGTTTCTCACCAATTGACTGGAGTTGAAAACTATAATGTCTAGAGCCAAACCATGAAAATTGCACTGCTGGCCAAAAATAAATTAAGATTGGTAGGTCGTTATTGTTCCAAGGAGTTGTTTCTTGGAGAATTAGGATACCAGTAGGAGAGGTGTAATGCTATTGTTTTATCTAGGATATTAAATACGGTTAGCAAGGAGCTTTCGGAAGGGATTGTTTTTACTTCTAGTGCAGCAGTAGTATAGAGTGATCTTGGTGAACGATTCCATAAAATGGATGGTTCAAGAGTTTTTTTCTGCATTGTGAAATTGCCTCGCAGCTTCAAGGTACTGCTTCCATCTCTACGTATTTTTCTAAGTTGCGATTGCTTTGGGATGAATATGATGCGTTTGTGCCATCTTTTTCTTGTGGATGTGTCTAATCTAAACAGAGAGTTGCCCATGTTTCGCAATAACATTTGTTCCAGTTTCTCATGAGGTTCAATGAGACGTATAATGCGGTGCGTAGTCAAATTATGTTGATGAATCCATTACTGTTTGTCAACAATGCATACTCCAGGTACGCTATTAGTTTCTCACCAATTGACTGGAGTTGAAAACTATAATGTCTAGAGCCAAACCATGAAAATTGCACTGCTGGCCAAAATAAATTAAGATTGGTAGGTCGTTATTGTTCCAAGGAGTTGTTTCTTGGAGAATTAGGATACCAGTAGGAGAGGTGTAATGCTATTGTTTTATCTAGGATATTAAATATGGTTAGCAAGGAGCTTTCGGAAGGGATTGTTTTTACTTCTAGTGCAGCAGTAGTATAGAGTGATCTTGGTGAACGATTCCATAAAATGGATGGTTCAAGAGTTTTTTTCTGCATTGTGAAATTGCCTCGCAGCTTCAAGGTACTGCTTCCATCTCTACGTATTTTTCTAAGTTGCGATTGCTTTGGGATGAATATGATGCGTTTGTGCCATCTTTTTCTTGTGGATGTGTCTAATCTAAACAGAGAGTTGCCCATGTTTCGCAATAACATTTGTTCCAGTTTCTCATGAGGTTCAATGAGACGTATAATGCGGTGCGTAGTCAAATTATGTTGATGAATCCATTACTGTTTGTCAACAATGCATACTCAATGCTTATGCAAGAAGAGTCCTAGAGACAACATAGCTCCAGTGCTATTGAGGTTGATCCGATTTCTTTTTCTTCAGTTCAGATGGTATAAAAGAAATGATTTACTGGAACTTGTAATCATTGCAAGGTTAAAGGGCATAAAAGAGAGATTGTTATAGGATAATTGGTTATCCTGTAGATTTTAAGTTTACCAAGAAAAAGGCGAACAATGGTTCCGGATTCGCAGTGAATAATGCTTCTACTACTGCTCTTGCACTTGATAATGAAGTGATTGATTCCATTAGTTCTCATCCACAGGCACCAATGTTTACTCAGGAACAGTATCATCAAATTTTGAGTTTGTTGAACAAGGAACCTACAGTTGAGGCTACTGCCAGTCTAGCAGGTATAATTGATGTTGGTCACAATTGGATTCTGGATACTGGGGCGACTGACCAGATACTTTCTGATTTTCAATTCTTAGAATCTCATGCTGTGTGTGCATCAAGTTCACCTTGTGTTGGACTCTCAAATGGTTCATCTGTTTCCGTTACTCATGTCGGTACTTGTACCATTTTACCTGGCCTTTAGCTTACGAAAGTCCTTTATGTTCCAAATTTTCGTTATAATCTTATTTCTATTTCAAAATTTACTGTTGATCTTAATTGTGTTGTCTCATTTTACCCTCATTTTTGCTTTATCTAGGATCTCTCTAGTGGAAAGATGAAGAGGATTGGTAAGGCACATAGTGGTCTTTACATCCTCGATCTAGCCCGACAGACTCGTGTAGTTTTGCCCTCATCCGTTGTCGTTGTTGCTTCCGTTGACTCATCCTTTCTTTGGCACACTAGACTTGGCAATGCTTCAGTTTCAAGATTGAATAAGGTGCCTAACCTTCTTTTTACAGCCTCAAATATTGATAGTATAAACCAATGTCCTATATGTCCTTTTGCTAAACAAACTAGGCATCCATTTCCCATCTGTGTGTCTCGTGTTGATGTTGTTTTTTCCTTTATTCATATCGACTTGTGGAGACCTTATCGGGTTTCTACTCATCATGGCCATAGATTTTTCTTAACAATTGTTGATGATTACACAAGGATGACATGGGTGTATTTGTTACGGTATAAAAGTGATGGGTTTGTTTGTCTTAAACAATTTTTTAAGCTTGGTTAAGACTCAATTTTCCACTGGTATTAAAATTGTTCGAAGTGATAATGGGTATGAATTCTTTAAGAATGAGTGCAATGATTTTTTTAGTATGTTTGGCATTATACATCAAAGCTTATGTGTACACACTCATCAGCAAAATGGAGTTGCTGAACGAAAACATAGACATTTGCTTGAAGTGGCCAGGTCACTAAAATTTCAGTCTTATATGCCTAGTAAATTTTGGGGTGAATGTATGTTAACTGCTTGTTTTTTGATAAATCATATCCCTACTCCTCTCTTGGATTGGAAGTGTCCTTTTGAACTTTTATATCATACGCCTCTAGATTTTTCTCGTTGGAAAGTCTTTGCCTGTCTTGCTTATGCTACCACACCAAACTATCATGATAAATTTTCTCCTAAGGCTATTCCGTCTGTGTTTATGGGTTATTCTCTTGTGCAGAAAGGTTACTTATTATTCAATCTTGAAACCAAAACTTTCTTTGTTAACCGTGATGTTGTTTTTCATGAAACAATATTTCCTTTTTCTTTTCCTACCAAACATTTTTTGTCTCTCCTTATCACTGATAGTTTCAATTTTCTTCAACTTGAATCTTTGCTTTCCATTCCTGTTCCTTCCTATTCACTTGTTTTATCCATTCCTTCTGCTCCCCAACCAGCTTTATCTGCGCCAACTGTTTCCCCTTTACGCCATACCACATGATCTATTAGGCCACCTGCTTGGATGAAAGATTACGTCTGCTCCAACCACTCTGTAACGCCCCAATTTTTGCGAATTCTGTGAATGTTGGCATAGGTTTAATTATGTTAGTGGGCCTCTAGAAGGCCCAAGCTTAAGATAGAACCCAGTAATTTTAGTTAATTTTTGTTCCATAAGAAAAAAGGAGTGAAATTATGAAATAGGATCTATGTGAAAATGTTTGAAAATGCTATAAGCTAATTTGTAGTGGCCAAATAAATAGTAGTGCAAAATAGGAGGATTTGCATGTCAAATTCCCCACTTTTAATGTAGTGGCCGGCCAAGGTGATGGATAGTTGATAATGTATGCATTTTAACATTTTAATAGTTAATGGATGATGGGCATGGTAAGCATTATGGGCATATTTTTATTGGAATTATGGCATGAGTATGGCACAAATATTAGTATATCATTTATGTGTCATAAAATGTTGAGTGATAAGAATAACAAAAGGAAGTAAAGGAAGGTTTTTGTTCATTCTTTGTTCTTCATAGCCGAATTTGAGAGAGAGCAAATAGGGGAGGAAACCCTTGAATATTCGGTCACTAGGAGGGGGAAAAATTGAAGATAAGTTCTTGGTACTTTGCTTCTATCTTAATGTTCATGAGTTCTTCTTGATTCTACCCTAACTCATGAAGCATACTTTGGTTTTTGGTTGTTGTTTCATGTTCTTTTGATGAAAAATGGAAGATAGGTGAAGTTGAACCAAACAAATGAGCATGCATGTGCCTTAGATGTTAAAGGGAAAAATCGGCTAACATGTTGTGCTTTAAAATGATGAAATGGAGATTATACTTAAGTAAAATCATAGATATGTAATGATTGATTGGTGATATACATGTTTAAATAACAAGCATGCAAGTTAGGTGTGAAAGAGTGATTTGGTAATAAATCTGCTTGGGACAGCAGCAGTAACGTGAATTTGGAAAATCACCATAAATTGTGGGAGATGAGTTAGAAGCTGCTTAAATTATGTAATTAAAGCTTAATGAGTCTAGTTTCAAATGGAATAAACGAGAATATATTTTGAATTCTGTACAATGAGAAATTTGATTCGTAATGAAGAGTGGTCAGATTAGTCAAACAGTGAAACATGGGAAACTTTAAGAAAAATCTGGTATTGATTGGCCATACCAAAAATTTTGAAAATTTTATGGATAGAAGATATATGAGTCTATTTTCAGGGAAAATTAACGGCACTTGATTTGGAGTTTCGTAGCTCCAGTTATAAATGATTGAGTGACTGTTGCTTAGGAAGATAGCTTGCAGTGAAATTATGATTATGTGGTAAACATTGACAAAAATTTGTTAATGAGTTGCTTATTGATTTCTTATAAGCTTACCATGATCTATAGGTGTGGTTGGCCAAATATTGTAAGGGGTTAATACGTAGTTTGTATTTGAATAGTTAGATTAACGTGTTAGTAATCCAATTGTAGGCGGTTCGTATGTGGATCTCGTCAGTATATCGTCGCAAACAGGTGTGTAACTAACACCCTCTTTCTTAGTCTAGATCGACAAAAGTCAAAAAGTCGAAATGCCGAAAATCGGTATTTTGTAGATTTGCGAGTGTGCGAATGCTCGTGAGGTGAATCGATTAATGTTTTTGGTAAGCTGCAATGTTTGGACTGCAAAGTACATGATTTCTGTGCCCTCGATATTTTTGGGCTTAATGGGCCAAAATTGGAATGATGGCCCAACGGGCCCAATTCGGTAAGAACCCTCGGTAGTGATTCTGTTAGTATGTGAAAGGTAGGAATATGCATGAAAAACCCTAAAATAAATAAATTACTGAAATACCTTTAAAAGTGGAAAATTTACAGTTTTACCCTAGGAGATAAATTACCGAAATACCCCTAGGGTTAAATTGACCTAAATGCATGTTTGACTGTTGTTATTTACCGCATGCCATGTTGTTATTATCTGATGCATGGGACTAGGATATTGACGGAGGAAGTACTGAAAGTGGCTTATCCACGTACTGGAAGCTTTGCCTCAATTTACTGTTAACTGAGCAACAAGGCTGCAACTGTGGAGTGTTGGGCTGGGTGGGTTGAGCTATTCCCCACATGGAGTGTATGGCTGGTACGGGTGGAGTGTAGTGGTTGGTGGGTTGAGTAGTCTCCCCAAATGGGCTTGCATATGTTTACTGATGTTGCATGTATTTTGAAATGGGCCTATGGGCCATACTGTTATCTGAATAAGGGGCTAAAGCCCAGTTTATTGTAATCTGAAAAGGGCTCTGGCCCAGTACCACTGTTACCTGAATGGGCTTAGGCCCAATGGGCTTGAGCTGACTTGGACTTTGAATGGGTTTTCCTTACACACTGAGTTTCCCCAAACTCACCCCTTCTTTAACCTTGCAGATGAGCCTTGATGTGGGTGACTTGGAGCCGGAGGGGATTCAGAGTGGCCATGGTGAACACTTTTGGGTTTGAAAAAGAGACTGGTTTTCTTAAGTTATTTTTAATTACTATTTAATTTTAGGTTGTAATAAAGCCATTTTAACTTTATTTTCTTCTTTGATTTTCTGGGATTATATTATTTTAAACAACTTTAAATTGATGGATAATAATTCAAATGGGCTAGACTTAGGGCACGATTTCAAAACGATACTTGTTTTTTTTAAATAACACGATGTCACGAATATTCAATTTACCAAAGATAACCACTCAAAAAAATTTCAACTTGTTATAACCAAGTGTGGTAATGGATGTGGACATGTCTAGGATTGGATCCAATCGGAGAGCTTGGTACTTAAGCAGCCTTCATGGCTCACCTCCTCTGTTATGGATACCTACCTGGTGCCCAGCTTCCATTCACTTGGTTAGTTTGACAAAAGTCGGCTTTTTAAAACACTAAAAAGGGAACACGGGTTTTTGACTTCAAAGTGGCACGTCGAATTCGGCCTTAACGTCTGGGCCGAGTTTGGGGTGCTACATTTAGTGGTATCAGAGCCCAGTTGCAACAACTCGGCTGTGGATCGGGTCCAAAAAGGGTTTTCAAAACTTTATGCCAAAAAAAGGGTATTTTTAGAAAAACCTAACTTTTGAAAATTTCCTGTTTAAAGGAGATAATCCCCGAACTTGTTTTTTTTTAAACACAAATGTTTGGAAAATGGATTTCAAAAAGTCTAAATCTTTTGAGTTTATCTGAAAACTGATGAGGTGGCACACTGAATCTCCGGCACCAAGGCTGTAAGTACTATTCTGTTTTATATACTGAACTGTACTGTAGTTAGTACTAAACCTTAGAGATAGTACTATAGATAATATAGCGTAAAGGCTACGAAACTGAGACTGTAGGGTAAACTAAGCCCTAGGAAACTGAGACAGTAGCTAAACTGTGGTTACGCGAGAACAACTCTGAAACCTTATCTGTTCATAAGATATTCTGTAATAAACAGTGGAAACAGTAAACTAACTGCATAAAATTCGTAATCAGATAAATCGATATGAGTACGAGAGCTACTCGGGGAAAAGACCGTGGTCGAGGCCGAGGTAGTACTCAAGCTGGATCTTCGTTTTCTGAACACATACCCGCTTGAGTAGCACGACCACCACCGATGGATGAGAATGGGCCGTATGATCGAGCCGCGGGGGATGACGCTCTGTCCCAGGCCATGTTAAGAGTTCTGGAAAGGGTGGCTGGAGCTAATATCGGGCCCATGAATAGGGGGTCCATTTCTGAGCGACTCCGGGCCAACGGTGTAACACCCCTTAACCCTAAACCATCACCGAATCAGGGTTACGGAGCATTATCGGACATATTGGACAACTTAGAAATAATTCATAAATAAATAAAATTCATAGCATAGTTTAACTTTTAAGTCTTTATAATAAACCCTCGAGGCCCAAAATACGTATTAAGAGTGGAACAAAATTTTTTTTTTCAAAATTTCGGCAGCATTTCTGCTTATTTTGTATAAAACCCCCTGCAAGTTCAAACCAAAAACAACCAATACCATATATACTATATAAACTTTTGTACCATTTCATTAGTATAAACATTAAAAATACTAATTACCATTTTTTTTTACAACAAAAGTCTTGTAACATTCTGATGTGATCAAAATAACGCCTTTGTACATGCCACTTTTAATTCAAAATATGGTACCTACTTATGAAGCTCTTGAGGATGTGATGAGATGAGAGATCTTCTAGTCGACGCTACCTCTTCGAGTGTAACTGTACCTACGCATTAAAATTAAATGCGTTAAGCCGGTGAAGGCTTAGTAAGCACTACAAGAATAAATAGGCAAATAAATCCTATTTAAAATATTATAATCCATTTTGATCAATATATATTTATATGCATATAAGTTTCTTTAGTTGTATCTTATAATAACAAAATTTAATTTATTATTATATAAGTTATAAAACTTACCTTAGTACATTGATAATTCGCCTTGATTCACAACTTATAACTTTAGCCCAAAGTAGACTTAATAGAACACACTGGATATACGGAACAAATACAAAAGTGCATTATTATGCACAAACGAACAGAGAGCACAGATGTGCTAAACAGAGAGCACTTAACGTGCTAATAATAGAACAGAGAGCACTAATGTGCTAATAATCAGAGAGCGCGCTAGAGTTCCTTAATGGCATGCCACTAATATCCTAGTAGTTCTAGATTCATCTATTTGGGCATTAAAACTGAATTTCATACATTTAAATACTTTACATAAATATCTCGAAAAAGATTTTTCATTTCTTCATCATTACAATTTAGTACATATTACACAATTCACAAATATCAAATCTTTTTCACACATATACTTTTGTCACAACATTATTACTTAATGTTCAAACAATATAATTTCTTATATTCTCCAATTATAATTTTCTTTTCAAATTTCATAATTTCATAATCTATTATTATTATTTATTTACTTATAAATTTAAATATATACATATATATTACATTTTTATTTCTAAATAATTCTATACTACAATATAAACATCTAAATAAAATTAATTTAAAAAAAATCTTGTAGTACTTACAACAAAAAGATTGAGATGATGTCTTCCTTCACTCCTTAGCCTTCCCTTTTCCTTTTTCTTCAATTAGGTCCTCTCCTTTCTTTTCTTTCTCTTCAATTCCATATAAAACATATAACATTTATATGTTAGAGAAAATAATTAAATGACTTTCCTATGCTATTAAAAAAAATAAACATGTATGATATAATAAATTCATCATTTCTTACATTAACTTACATTTCAATTTATTCCATAACTAAAATTATTTCCATTTCTATTACAATCTATGCTTTATTTTTATTTAAATTCTACTTATAACTTAGTTTAACTCCCATATTTTCACTAATAAACCCCAATTTCAAACTTCTTATAATTTACTCCTTATTGCAATCTATTTCACAATTCAATCTTTTTTTTCTCAATTCTAATTTGAATTTTTCATAAGTTCAATCTCTAATTTATCCATAAATTCAACAATAACTATATAAAAAAATCTAATAACTCTCAAAATTTCAACATATACCTAATAGTATTTTGTTCTAGGATCATAAAAACTCAATAATTACAAGAAAATGAATTAAATTGACTTACCAAATTGAATTTAAACGCTTGAAATCCTAAATTTTCTTATTTTCTTTCTCCCTTTTTCTCTATTTCGTCCCTGCTATTCTGTTTGTTTTTTTTTCTATTCTGTTTCTTTACTTTTCTTATGTTTTATATATTATATTATATATAATATAATAATATAATATATTATATATTAATACTTAAATATTAAGTTAATATAATATATAATATATATTTTATATAAAAAATATCTTAGATTTTTTTTCTTTCAACATTAAACCGCTTCATTTAATAATAAGGGCATATTTACCTATTTAGTCCTTTTTATTTTCTTTAATCTATAATTAAACTTTCACACTTATTTCAATCTAATCTTTTTCCTAATTACTTCTAATTAAGTCAAATTCACCTAATCAAAACCTAATTAGACACACAACTAACTTCGTAAATATTTGTAATAAATATTTACGAATCCGATTTATCGGAACGGAGTCCCGAGAATGCATTTTTTTCTTTCTTTTCTCTTTTTAACAATTTAACTATATAATCAATAAAATTTTCCTATCAAAATTTTCATGCAGTATTCCTATCGTAATATAGACTATGCCACAATATTAAAATAAATTTTCTTTCTAGATCGGATTTGTGGTCACGAAACCACTATTCCGATTTTTACTGAAAATGGGCCATTACAAACGGAGCGGAAGTTTTTAGGGGTGTATCTGGAGTAGCCCCAAATGTGACTGAGTACTGGCTGGAAGCCACGGAGCGGATTATGGATGACTTGGACTGCTCAGTAGAGCAAAAGTTAAAAGGAGCAGTATCCTTACTACGGGACGAGGCGTATCAGTGGTGGATCACTGTGAGAGAGGGTACCCCAGCTGAGAGGGTAACTAGGGAGTTGTTTAAGCAGTCCTTCAAGGTGAAGTATGTGGGAGTTAGCTATGTGGATGCGCGAAGGAAAGAATTCCTAAACCTAACCCAGGGTGGTAAGACCGTTGCTGAATATGAGGCAGAGTTTCTACGATTGAGCCGGTATGCTAATGGTATTGTCTCTACCGAATACGAGCGCAATGTTCGCTTTGAGGATGGCCTCAGGGATGAGCTAAAGGTGCTCATAGCTCCGCAAAGAGAGCGCAATTTTTCTGCACTGATAGAAAAGACTAAGATAGCTGAAGAGGTGAAGCAAGCTGAACAAAGGAATTGCGACAGGGATCAAAATCAGTTCAGGAGAGATGCTGGACCAACTGGTGCTGCAAACCGGAATGTTAAGAGAGCTAGGATGGAGGAACCAGTTCGAGCAGTTCCGGTGAATACTGTTAGACCACAAGCATGTGGAGATTGTGGTAGAATGCATCTGGGGGAATGTTGGAAACGTTCTAGGGCTTGTCTTCGTTGTGGATCAAAGGAACATAAGATCAGAGATTGTCTTAAGAGGCCAACTCAGGCTCAAGTGGTTGAACAAAAGGCTGTGCAACCCGTGCAAATAGCGCGAGGTCATGGTCGAGGTCGCGGTGGCAATGGCCATGGACGTGGGGCACCTGGCAAGGGTACTGTTAACACTGAGGCTCGTTAGCCAGCTTTGGTATATGCTGCTCGTCGCCGCGAGGAAGGTGACGCACCTGACGTCATAACTGGTACGTTTTTTTATTTTTAGCATGTCGTATACTGCCTTAGTGGATGTTGGATCTACTCATTCCTATGTTGCATGTGCCATATCTGGGTCGTTGAGTGTACACTTTGAGGAGATTGTGAGTGGGGTATATGTACTAAGTCCTTTGGGTCACTCGGTTAGGGTAGACAAACTGTATAGGGATGTACCCTTAGAAACTCAAGGTAAGATTTTCCCTAGAGATCTGATGGAGTTACCGTTCGGAGAGTTTGATCTCATTTTGGGAATGGACTGGCTTGTTAAGCATAAAGCGACTCTGGATTGTGCTGCTAAACGAATGGTGTTAAGGACCACAAAGGATAAGGAGGTTATGGTGATAGGTGAGCGAAGGGATTATTTATCCAATGTGGTGTCGGAATTAAGAGCTGAAAAGTGGATTCGGAAAGGTTGTGAGGTCTATTTGGCATTTGTAAGTCAGTCAGAAGAGGAGGGACTGACAGTGGATAAGGTTAGGACCGTAAAGGAGTTCCAATATGTTTTTCCGGAAGAGCTTCCAAGATTGCCTCCGAACCGAGAAGTTGAGTTTGGAATAGATTTGTTGTCTGGAACGGCGCCTTTGTCCATCGCACCATATAGGCTGGCACCGAAGGAGTTAGTAGAGTTAAAGGCTCAAATTTAAGAGTTGTTGGATAGGGGCTTCATTGGGCCAAGCGTGCCTCCATGGGGAGTACCGGTGTTATTTGTGAAGAAAAAAGACGGGACAATGCGCATGTGCATCGATTACTGCCAGTTGAACAAACTGATGATAAAGAACAAATACCCTCTGCCAAGGATTGATGATTTATTTGACCAACTTAGAGGAGCTTCGGTATTTTCCAAGATTGACCTTCGATCTGGATACCATCAGTTAAGGGTAAAGGAAGTGGATATTCATAAGACAGCATTCAGGACTCGATATAGTCATTACGAGTTCCTGGTTATACCGTTTGGGTTGATGAACGCACCTGCCACTTTCATAGATCTGATGAATCGAGTGTTCCAACCTTACTTGGACCGATTCGTAGTAGTTTTCATCGATGATATTCTGGTATACTCGGAAACCAAGGAGAAACATGATGAGCATCTATGTATTGTGCTGCAATTGCTGAGAGAGAAGGAACTGTATGCAAAGTTTAGTAAGTGTGAATTTTGGTTGCGAAAAGCGGCTTTTCTAGGTCATGTGGTTTTTGCTGAAGGAATTAAAGTGGATCCTCGAAAAGTTAAGGCAGTTCTGGGATGGAAGCCACCAAAATTAATATAAAAAATTTGGACTTTTCTAGGTTTGGCAGGCTATTACTGAAGGTTCGTAGAAGGATTTTCTCTGATTGCTGTACCATTGACGAAACTGTTAAGGAAAGGGGTAGCATTTGTCTGGACTGAGAGTCAGCAAAAAGCTTTTGACCATTTGAAAAAGGTATTGACTGAAGCACCAGTGTTGATTCAACCGGAGTCTGGGAAGGACTTCACTGTGTACAGCGATGCGTCACATGTGGGGTTAGGATGTGTACTGATGCAATAAGGTAAGGTGGTCACTTATGCTTCGCGGCAGCTTAAGTCTCATGAAGCGAACTACCCTACGCACGACTTAGAGCTAGCAGCAGTGATCTTCACGTTGAAAATCTGGAGACATTACTTATATGGAGAAAAGTGTATTATATACACGGACCATAAGAGCCTAAAGTATCTGTTAACTCAGAAGGAGTTAAACCTTAGGCAACAAAGATGGGTAGAGTTGCTTAAGGATTACGACTGTTCGATTGAGTACCACCCAGGTAAGGCTAACGTGGTGGCTGATGCGTTGAGTCGAAGGGTTGTTTCTAATTTGAGAGCCTTGTTTGCACGCTTGAGTCTGTTTGATAATGGAAGTATGTTAGCAGAATTGCAAGTGAGGCCTATTTAGACTGAGCAGATTAAAGAAAAATAGTTGAAAGATAACTCATTGGTTCTTCAGTTTCAGCAAGTTGAGAAGGGTGAGAATGAGGATTTTGGACTGAATACTGGAGGAGTTTTATGCTTCCGAGGAAGAATTTGTGTTCCGAAGGCCTTTGACTTGAGATAGTCAATATTGAAGGAAGCTCATGAAGGACTTTGTGCCATACATCCTGGAGGGAATAAGTTGTATCACGACTTGCGAGAACTGTATTGGTGGCCTGGGCTTAAATGAGAAGTAACGGAGTTCGTGGGGAAATGTATGACATGCCAGCAAGTGAAAGCTGAACATCAATTTCCTTCTGGATTACTGCAACCGGTGAAAATTCTATTGTGGAAGTGGGAGAAAGTCACTATGGACTTTGTAAGTGGGCTACCTTTGACACCCACCAAGAAAGATTCTGTGTGGGTAGTGGTGGATAGGTTAACAAAATCTGCTCATTTCATACCAGTTCATACTGATTACTCCCTGCAAAAGTTGGCTGGGTTGTATGTGGCAGAGATAGTGCGATTACATGGAGTGCTAGTGTCGATTATTTCTGACCGAGACCCTAGGTTTACATCTCAGTTCTGGAAGAAGTTGCAGGAGGCATTGGGTACACGTTTGGATTTCAGTACTGCCTTTCACCCACAGACAGATGGACAGTCGGAGAGGGTTATTCAGATTTTGGAGGATATGTTAAGGGGTTGTATCATCGATTTTCGTGGGAGTTAGGAGGACTACTTGCCATTGGCGGAGTTTGCATACAATAACAGCTACCAAGAAAGTATTCAGATGGCTCCATATAAGGCACTTTATGGGCAGAGATGTCGTACGCCTACGTGTTGGACAGAGTTGGGTGAATGACAAGTACGTGGACCGGAGTTGGTGGCAGATACTGAAAGTAGGTTAAGTTGATATGAGATCGACTAAAGGAGGCATCTGATAGACAGAAGTCGTATGCGGATCTAAAATGCAAAGAGATAGAGTTCGCAGTTGGGGATATAGTTTTCTTAAAGGTTTCACCTTGGAAGAAGATCTTGAGATTCGGCAAGAAAGGCAAATTGAGTCCGCGGTTTATAGGGCCTTATCGAGTTCTTAAGCGAGTAGGGCCAGAGGCGTATCAGTTAGAATTACCACCAGAGTTAGACAGAATCCATGACATTTTTCATGTGTTTATGTTAAGACGATATCGATCGGATCTCTCACATGTTGTGCCAGTGGAGGAGATTGAAGTAAGGACTGATTTGACCTTTGAGGAAGAACCCATACAAATTTTAGATCGAGAGGTTAAAGTTCTAAGAAGGAAGTCGGTTCCGTTGGTAAAAGTACTGTGGCGTAATCATGGAAGGGAAGAAGCTACTTGGGAATCAGAAGAGACTATGCGTCAACAATACCCTCAACTATTTGGATCAGGTAAATTTCGAGGCTGAAATTTCTTTAAGGAGGGTAGAGTTGTAATGCCCCAATTTTCGTGAATTCTGTGAATGCTGGCATAGGTTTAATTATGTTAGTAGGCCTCTAGAAGGCCCAAGCTTAAGATAGAACCCGATAATTTTAGTTAATTTTTGTTCCATAAGAAAAAGGGAGTAAAATTATGAAATAGGACCTATGTGAAAATGTTTGAAAATGCTATAGGCTAATTTGTAGTGGCCAAATAAATAGTAGTGCAAAATAAGAGGATTTGCATGTCAAATTCCCCACTTTTAATGTAATGGCCGGCTAAGGTGATGGATAGTTAATAATGTATGCATTTTAGCATTTTAATAGTTAGTGGATGATGGGCATTAGCATTTTAATAGTTAATGGATGATGGGCATGGTAAGCATTATGGGCATATTTTTATTGGAATTATGGCATGAGTATGGCACAAATATTAGTATATCATTTATGTGTCATAAAATGTTGAGTGATAAGAATAACAAAAGGAAGTAAATGAAGGTTTTTGTTCATTCTTTGTTCTTCATAGCCGAATTTGAGAGAGAGCAAATAGGGGAGGAAACCCTTGAATATTCGGTCACTAGGAGGGGGGAAAATTGAAGGTAAGTTCTTGGTACTTTGCTTCTATCTTAATGTTCATGAGTTCTTCTTGATTCTACCCTAACTCATGAAGCATATTTTGGTTTTTGGTTGTTGTTTCATGTTCTTTTGATGAAAAATGGAAGATAGGTGAAGTTGAGCCAAACAAATGAGCATGCATGTGCCTTAGATGCTAAGGGGAAAAATCGGCTAACATGTTGTGCTTTAAAATGATGAAATGGGGATTATACTTAAGTAAAATCATAGATATGTGATGATTGATTGGTGATATACATGTTTAAATAACAAGCATGCAAGTTAGGTGTGAAAGAGTGATTTGGTAATAAATCTGCTTGGGACAGCAGCAGTAACGTGACTTTGGAAAATCACCATAAATTGTGGGAGATGAGTTAGAAGCTGCATAAATTATGTAATTAAAGCTTAATGAGTCTAGTTTCAAATGGAATAAATGAGAATATATTTTGAATTCTGTACAATGATAAATTTGATTCGTAATGAAGAGTGGTCAGATTAGTCAAACAATGAAACATGGGAAACTTTAAGAAAAATCTGGTATTGATTGGCCATACCAAAAATTCTGAAAATTTTATGGATAGAAGATATATGAGTCTATTTTCAGGGAAAATTAACGGCACTTGATTTGGAGTTTCGTAGCTCCAGTTATAAATGATTTAGTGACTGTTGCTTAGGAAGACAGCTTGCAGTGAAATTATGATTATGTGGTAAACATTGACAAAACTTTGTTAATGAGTTGCTTATTGATTTCTCATAAGCTTACCATGATCTGTAGGTGTGGTTGGACGAATATTGTAAGGGGTTAATACGTAGTTTGTATTTGAATAGTTAGATTAACGTGTTAGTAATCCAATTGTAGGCGGTTCGTGTGTGGATCTCGTCAGCATATCATAGCAAGCAGGTGTGTAACTAACACCCTCTTTCTTAGTCTAGATCGGCAAAAGTCGAAAAGTCGAAATGCCGAAAACCGGTATTTTGTAGATTTGCGAGTGTGCGAATGCTCATGAGGTGAATCGATTAATGTTTTTGGTAAGCTGCAATGTTTGGACTGTAAAGTACATGATTTCTGTGCCCTCGATATTTTTGGGCTTAATGGGCCAAAATTGGAATGATGGGCCAACAGCCCAATTCGGTAAGAACCCTCGGTAGTGATTCTGTTAGTACGTGAAAGGTAGGAATATGCATGAAAAACCCTAAAATAGATAAATTACTGAAATACCTTTAAAAGTAGAAAATTTACAGTTTTACCCCTAGGAGATAAATTACCGAAATACCTCTAGGGTTAAATTGACCTAAATGCAAGTTTGACTGTTGTTATTTACTGCATGCCATGTTGCTATTATCTGATGCATGGGACTAGGATATTGACGGAGGAAGTACTGAAAGTGGCTTGTCCACGTACTGGAAGCTTTGCCTCAATTTACTGTTAACTGAGCAGCAAGGGTGCAACTGTGGAGTGTTGGGCTGGGTGCGTTGAGCTATTCCCCACATGGAGTGTATGGCTGGTACGAGTGGAATGTAGTGGTTGGTGGGTTGAGTAGTCTCCCCAAATGGGCTTGCATATGTTTACTAATGTTGTATGTATTTTGAAATGGGCCTATGGGCCATACTGTTATCTGAATAAGGGGCTAAGGCCCAGTTTATTGTAATCTGAAAAGGGCTCTGGCCCAGTACCACTGTTACCTGAATGGGCTTAGGCCCAATGGGCTTGAGCTGACTTGGGCTTTGAATGGGTTTTCCTTACACACAGAGTTTCCCCAAACTCACCCCTTCTTTAACCTTGCAGGTGAGCCTTGATGTGGGTGACTTGGAGCCAGAGGGGATTCAGAGTGGCCATGGTGAACACTTTTGGGTTTGAAAAAGAGACTGGTTTTCGTAAGTTATTTTTAATTACTATTTAATTTTGGGTTGTAATAAGGCCATTTTAACTTTATTTTCTTCTTTGATTTTCTGGGATTATATTATTTTAAACAACTTTAAATTGATGGATAATAATTCAAATGGGCTAGACTTAGGGCACAATTTCAAAACGATACTTGTTTTTTTTAAAATAACACGATGTCATGAATATTCAATTTACCAAAGATAACCACTCAAAAAAATTTCAACTTGTTATAACCAAGTGTGGTAATGGATGTAGACATGTCTAGGATTGAATCCAATCGGAGAGCTTGGTACTTAAGCAGCCTTCATGGCTCACCTCCTCTGTTATGGATACCTACCTGGTGCCCAGCTTCCATTCACTTGGTTAGTTTGACAAAAGTCGGCTTTTTAAAACACTAAAAAGGGAACACGGGTTTTTGACTTCAAAGTGGCACGTCGGATTCGGCCTTAACGTCTGGGCCGGGTTTGGGGTGCTACACACTCTTCCGCTTCTTGGGCCATAGGTTTCTTTCCTATTTCTCATATTTACTCCTCTTTGCATTTACCTGTTCACTTTCAGTTCTTTGCAGCCCATATCTCTTCTTTGACTGAACCCAAAACCTATGTTGAGGTTGTCTCGGATCCAAGATGGATCGAAGCTATGCAACAAGAGATTCGAACTTTGGTAGCCAATGGTACATGGGAGGTTGTTCTTTTACCTGTTGGTGTAGTTCCTATTGGTTGTAAGTGGGTAATTCTGATGGTTCGGTAGAATGGTTTAAAGCCCGGGTGGTTGGGAAAGGATACAATCAACAGGCTGGTGTTGATTTTCAAGAGACGTTTTCCCCTGTTGTTAAGCATGTTACCGTCTGAACTCTTGTTAGCTTGGCCGCCATTCATGACTGGCCTCTTTTCTAAATGGATGTCTACAATGCGTTTCTACAAGGTGACTTGTATGAAGAAGTTTATATGGACATTCCGAATGGTTTTCGCAGACAGTGGGAGTTTAGGGTGTGTCGTCTGCTTAAGTCATTATATGGTCTGAAGTAAGCTTCTCAGCAATGGAATTTAAAGCTTACTGAGGCCTTAATACAAGAAGGCTATGCACAAAGCAAGTACAATTATTCCCGATTTACCAAAAGGAAATGAGGTGACATAGTCATCTTACTCATTTATGTTGATGATCTGTTAATTATAAGGAGTGACGTTAGTATGATAGATGAACTGAAACAAATCTTGTACCAGAATTTTAAAATGAAAGATTTAGGTGCATTAAAGCATTTTCTTGGAATAGAGGTAATGCAATCGAGTGAAGGGATTGGTTAAACTAACAAAAGTATGCGTTGGAATTGATAGCTGATCTGGGATTAGGAGAAGCGAAGTCAGTGTGTACACCTCTTGAACAAAATCAAAAACTCACCTCGGTTGAATATGATGAATTGGTACAAACAAAGGTTGATGGGGAAGATTTAATTGAGGATATTATAGTATATCAACGACTGTTGGGAAGGTTGTTATACCTAACCAATACACGACCAGACATAATGTTTGCGGTTCAACACTTAAGCTAGTTTATGCACAAACCAAAAAAATCACATTTAGAGCTGCTTTTTAGATGGTACAATACATAAGGAAAAATCCTAGCCAAGGTATTCTATTGTCTGCGGCTAGTAAAATGCAAATCGTTGCCTTCTATGATTTTGATTGGGCTTCTTGTCCTATGTCTAGGTGATCAGTTACTGGTTTCTGTGTTAAACTTGGAGAGTCTCTCGTTTCATGGAAATAAAAAAAAACAAACCACTATTTCTCAATCATCAGTAGATGCTGAATATAGAAGTTTGGCATCAGTAGTAACAGAGGTTATTTGGTTGGATGGATTGTTAAAAGAAATCAGTCTGATAAGTCTATACTTTTTTTTAGATAGTAAGGCAGCTCTACAAGTTGCAGCCAACCCCATTTTTCATGAACGAACTAAGCATATAGAAATTGACTATCATTTCGTACGTGATAAAGTTAGAGAAGGATTGATTCAGATGTAGCATGTTGGAACAACTGAACAGCTTGCTGACTTAATGACAAAAGCTTTAGGAATTAAACAACATGAGTATTTAGTATCCAAGTTGGGGGTTAAAGATATATACCACCCCTCAACTTGAGGGGGAGTGTTGAGAAAGGAAAACAATTAGCTGGGTAGTTAGAGTTAGTTTGTGTAAGTTAGTTTGTTAGAAGAGTTTATAAGTGTAGAATGTATTATCAGTTTTACAACACAAGAATGAATTCTTGATCATTTTCAACACAAAACAAGTTGCAAAAAGAATGTATTATGATGCATAAACAATAGTATTTTGTTTAATGTATAATGTATGATGCATGAACAGTAGTACTTAGTTAAAGCATGCATGGCATGGATGATGCAAAAAGAACGTATAAGTCAGACATCTTCGTTTCTTCAAAACTTATGTCAATAATGATAGATTTGTTAACAAAAAACTTTAGTATGAATAAACTAGTGCATGTTTATATATATATATATATTCGGAGTTCTAATCCACATCTAACTTTGATTCCTATATCATATTTAAGTGTAAAACTTTTATTTTATTCAAACTATTGAGTTCTATATAATTTTACCCATGGTAACTATTTAATCTTATAATCGAGGCTTCCATTTTTTATTTTTTAAAAATGTTTGTTAGGGATTTGAGGGGTTGATTGTAAATTTTCTTAAAAAAGTTTTTTTTTATAATTTCAATTTTGTTAAGTAGTATTTTTTTTTGTAGTTTACGTGATCAAGTTTAAATGCAGGTGTGAATTAGAGATTCTATTATATAAAAAAATGGTTTTAAACTTTTAGTCCTTTTGGATTTAATATTTCTATTTTAATTTGGTTTCTCTATTTAATATTTTAATCATTTGCATGCTCATGCAAGATCCTTCTCTCGCTCGACAGTAAACTATATGGCTGGATGTAATACTGTCGTATCTAATATTGTGATGGCCTCTGTTGTGCTACTAACATTGGAACTCATAACTCCATTATTCACAGGGGCGAAGCCAGAAAAAAATTTTGGGAGGGGGCGAAGGAAATTTTAATTTTTTATAGTCTATATATTTATAATTTTTAAAGGATTAAATTGAATTTTTATAATTTTAGGGGGGCCAAAGTATAATTTTACCTTTACTAATTTAAAATTTTAAAAAAATTTAAAGGGCTTAAATGAAAATTTCCCATTTTAGGGGGGGCCGGGGCCCATGCCTGCCCCCCTAGTTTCGCCCCTGATTATTCAAGTACACTTTAAATGCAATACTTGCTTCCATCATTATATCTGCTATTATTAGCTTAGTAGACATTAATTTCAAGTTTAAAACTTGTTCTTATAACTCAGGTTTCGAGACTTGCCAAAATATCTCAAAATATGGTTGAAAATAGTTATATAGTCGTTGGCAGGTTATATCTCAAGACATACGATCTTTGAAGTAGATTTTTGTATTTAAACTTTCGTGTATCTAGGCATATGATCTTATGTTCTAAGACTTGACTACAAAAGTGCCTTAAAATTATTTTAAATATCTTAAAACATTTTGGTATTTACTCAAAAAAATAAGATAAATTAATATATATTTAAAACATGTTTTTGAGTAATACTATTTTTAAACAAAATTCAAATACTAATTCGAATTCAATTTGAGTTATAATAATTATAATCAATATTAAAATTTTGATTTATATATAAATTGTTTTTTATTATTATATGCTTTCTATAAATTAATCCATTAATTTTTGAAGAAAAAATCATTAACACCTCTAATTTTAATTTTAATTTATTTTTTACAAGTTAACTTTAAATTTTTAAGTTTCGATAATGATATGCATAAATTTATGAGTTGGATTTTGCCATAAAAATTTGTGTTGTCTATTTATTATGTTAAAATTAGTAATTAAACTTTGACATTAGTTATTATTTTGGCACAATAACTTATTTAGCACTTAAACAAATTATTTTAACTCTTCATTTAAAGTTTCAAATCATTTAAATTTACGATAAAAAATTCATTTTGGGGGCAATTAAATATTTTTTAAAATTTTAAAAAATTCAAAAATATATAAAAATATTTTTTAAATTTTTTTTAATTTTAAAAAATTAATTAATTCCTAACTGATATACTCGTGAACTTTTTTTCTTTTACAAAAAATACTAACAAATAAACGTATATTACCAAAAAAATTAATAGTTAATAGTTAAATGTAAAGGGATAAAAATTTGATTCGTAATAATAATATTTAATATTAAAATTTTGATTTATATATAAATTGTTTTTTTATTATTTTATTCTTTTTATAAATTATTTTTGAAAAAAATCATTAACGCCTCCAATTGACGTACCCTACAAGTTGGGTGTATCCTTAATCAATAACGTGACCATCTTCTTCGTCTATAACTTTGATCAAGGTAAAACTAAGCTGCGAATTTGGTTGGACATGAAACGACCAAATCTAAACTATCGCGTTTGGCTTCAGACTATCCCTGTTGTTCTTCAACACCTTACTGTAAATTCAATTTATGATATATGACAGGCTCAATCCAATGCTCCACTTGGTCAAGTTCACCGTAGATACACTAGGACATGATTCTACAAAAGTTATTGCCATTTGTCTTTTGGCATTAAGCATTCTCTCTTCATCTTCATTTGGCATTACCCCTCTAAAATTTTGGGAAAATATCATTACACCCTTTAAAAATTTTGAAAATATCATTAGACAAATATGTAATGTATGAATGTGAAAATGACAATATTCGAGCTTTGTCATTTTTTATGAATTTTTTAAAGATAATATCTTTATTACACTTTTTCAATTACTGTTAATCAGTTCTCACATATTCAATATAATCTCAAACGATTTCATTGAACAATTATTCTACACATACTGATCATAATCCCAAACAGTCTCATTGAACAATGATTCGCCTTATTACATCAATGTAATCTCAAATGGTTGCTCCGTCTTCGAGGCAAACTTAATTTCAAACGGTTGTTTTATCTTCACTATGAGCATAATTTTAATTACTTACCAATGGTTGCAATACTTACAATGTTGGTGTAATTCGAAATACTTGCGGATTACCACAGTTTTTGTAAGAAGAAATATATGTAAATTTTCTTAAATCAAATTGACTTCATCCGCAAGACAAAAATTTTACTGCTGCTTTTGTCTCAAGAAAAGTCACTTTATAATGTTTCCTTCAATTAGAAGGATTGTTATCATAAACATCTTAGTCACATTGTAGGTCTCATCAAGGACATCTTTATATACATTTCTCAAAATTAGGCAAAGGGAATCCAATCACCATACACATATTTGGGCTCATTCTCTCATCAAGGGAGCTCTTCAATACTTTTCTTCCCCATTCCAATCACACATAGATCTACGCCTTACATTGTTGAATCGTTCTAAAACCTCATCACCCGCTCTACCTCGTTGAAACTTTACATCAACATTAAGCCTAATCCACATCGAACTTGGTTAACTAAATCATAGTTTTGTGCAAAAAGACTTATTTTATTCAAATTGATTTGAAAATTATAATATTTAATACTAATTGAGAAGATATTTGATCCATTATCCATATGAATTTTATGTACTATTAGTGAATAATAACATGATATTTCATCATTGAATAAACCAAAAATTATAAATTATAAATAATAATAATAAATTTATTTAAATATTAATTTATTATAAACAAATTTAAAAGTAATCTTAAATTCGAGACCCTAAACTTTAAATCTAACACCTTAAATCTTAAACCCAAATTTTAAACATGCGGATTCATAGAACTTCACAATCATAGTGGATTTATACAAGTGGACTTTGTTGCGAACTTCATTTGGCAAAATCTTATATTTAACTTTAACATAAAGCTTAATTATATAATAAATTATATGATATATATATACTGATAGTGTAACTTTTTAATTTTACAAGGCTTCCAAGTTTTATATTTTTAATTACTCGTTAGGAATTAGGGGGTTAATTGTTTATTTTTTTAAAAAAATAGTAATTTTATAATTTGCATGATCTATATATGGGTCTAATTTTGGTTTTAGACTTTTAATCATGACATTTAGATATAATTTTCTATTTTAATTTGGTTTTTTTTTCACTTTATAATATTATTAGAAAGTTCAAATTGATAAAAACATTAGTTACTGTCATTGAAGTGATGATGACATGATATTCATTATTTTATTAATTTGGATATGCTCATAATCTTAAATAAGTACTAAACGACAAAGATGAAATCATATGCATGGTTTTTTTAAAGTCAAGTAAATCATGTCATTAGTTATTGATTCGATTAGTTTGATTGTTAATTAAAAAAATATAAAATTTGGATCATTCGATTTTATCGCTGACTCAAGTAATTTTTATTTTAATTTATACGAATTTATAAGTCAATTGTTTCTTTTTCTTATTCTAAATTGATATACCGATTGATCTAATCTGATTTGATTATATGTGAAAAAGTAAAGTAGAGAATTAAAAAAACAAAATCTCTTCTATTACAATGGAATGCAAAATTTATGGGGATTTTTTCTTTAAAATATTTTAGCCAGATTTTGATATTAGTATCTAGAATTATCCGAGCCTATTTATAAGCATTATTTTCAATTATTAAGATTAATTTTGTTTAATTATAAATTCCGGTTTTTTTATTTTATTAAAATTGAGAGGGGGAAATTAAGAAATTAGTTTAATTATTAACAAATATAATAATATATTTGTAATTACATACGAGTATTATGTTTAGACAATTATTATAATTGGTGAGTTTTACCGAATTAAATGTAATTGGAACATTATAATCACACTATTCATTTTTTAGGAGTCGTCTAAAAATTAGAGAGTAATTATACAGGCAATTATCAATTACCCAGTAATTTTTCAAACACATATATTATTTAAGTTTAAGAAATTAGTTTTATAAAAACTTATAAAAGTTATTTTATACACTAATAAAAAAACATTTTAATTATAGGATATATTTCAATTTTTAAAAAATAGAATTATATATTTATTATTGGACCAAAAATATGAACACATCAAATCTAAATATTTCACACGACTTTTTATCTAATAACAAATTAAGTTTATAAAAACTATATTATATATTATATATTATACTTGTACAAATATGTATTTGAGCACCCTAGTATAAGTGTTATAAAATCTATTGAGAACTTTATAAAACCTTTTTTTATAAAGGTTATATTATAAATTCTATATTGTGACCTAATTTGTATGGAATAATAGTAACTGAAATATTATAAATAAATAAAAAGTTGTAAAGTTGGTCTGCTATTTGACACCTTAGCATAAGTCAATTCTTATCTTGTAATCTACAAAGTTGGTTATGCATATGCAAAAAGTTCTATTGCAAGAGCATACTACCCTTTGAGATAGTGGGGGCTAGACACAAGCATTAAAGACGGCTTATGAACTATTTAACCTAAAACATCTACAGTTTCGAAATGTGGACAAGAAGACATTTGTTATTTAAAAAACAGTTCATATTAACACCCTCAATATGGTTAATTTAGAAAAAAAAAAGGTTAGATTGTGCTAATATGTTGCAACGTTTATAACTTCATTCATAGTTGGAATTGGAATGATCTTTATTTTAAAAAGTACATAAAAGAAGATCATGGTAGTCCTAATGATACATATTCATATTTCGATTTAGATGATAAAGAAATTAGTTAAGGACCAACAGAATAATGAGTATATGTTAAATGCTAGAGAAGGATTAACCCAACAAATATGGAATATTAGAGCAATTAGATACAATTTGTAATGCCCCAAAATTTTAGTCTTTGAGAAAGGATAAGCATTTTAAAAGTGAATTAAGTATTTGGAGAGAAAGTGTGAATAATGAAATTTAGTAAGAACTCAATTGAAATCTTTTAAAGTTGAAGGACTAAAAGTGAAAATTGACCATTTTTTGAAATGAGGTGAAATTGAATAAATATTATTATGAATGTGATATGGATATGTATTGATATGCAGAGTTGGGAAACTGAGATAGGGATTAAATTTAATAAAGTGGAAAAGTACAAATACTAAAGTGTAATGTTCTCATTTTATGGAGGAGGGACCTAAATGCAATTTTTTTCATCTTTAATTGTTATTTAGAAATGATGAGATTAAAATCTCCTATCTGATAAAGTGAAAAGTTTGTGGAAATTTATAGAACTTAATGTTGAAAAGTGTTGAAAGTTGATTGGATGATGGAATATATGGACTAAATATATATATAATTTTCTACGAAGGTTGAACAAAAGTAGTTTGGGCAGCAAAAATAAAAGGGAAAGAAAGAAAAGGAAGATTCAATCATGGAAACAACTTAAATAAAGTTGAAAAATGAAAGGAAAGTCTATGTGAATTAATGTATGAAGTGAAGATGTAGTGCATGTGATTATGTAAGTCAAAGTGAATAAGTAATGTGATACTAAGTGATATATGTGATATATTAAGTATGTTATATGAAAGTGATCATTAATGCCTTAGTGAAGTCAGAGGAAATATGATATATGATAATGAAATGATTTTGGAGTTGAAAGGGGTTGGGGGTTAGGATAGGAACCGAGTTGGTGATACTAGGATTCGAAGGGGATTAAGAGAGAATATTAGGTTATGCGACATGTTTACTAAAGTTCCTATATATTTTTCTGAAGTTCCCATTATCAGAGTTTCATTATAGGTCGAGAGTTCATGTTTGGTTTGGATCTCTTCAATGTATCAAAATTATTGAACTTCTCCAAGATTCACTAAGGACTGCAAAAGTGATATGTGGAAATAAAAATGTTATTGTGATGTATGTGTTTTAGTAATACATGTAAATTAAGTGTTTATGTTATGTTTTTTATATAAGAAAAAAATCTTGATATATGAATGTGAAAGTTAATTAGTGACTATATGTGTTAAAGAAAAAACTATAAGTTATAAAGTTAATTAAATGACTTTACATTTTGGAAATGAATTAAAAGTTTGAGTATATTAGTGAAAGAAATTGGGTGAATAAATATTATTAAAATTAATTAAATTACATATATATATATATATAATATGGTAATATTGAATTCAATTGAATACTTACTTAAACAAATGAGTAAGTGAAAAAAAGTAGATAGAAAACTCGAGAAGAACTTCACGAGGATCACATCAACTCTCTAAAGGCTTCAAGACTCTTTTGATATATGATTTTGGACTTGGAAATGGCATGTACATAAGGTGATTATAGTCTTTATATGTATAGAAAAGTTAGTGAAAGGTACTCAAAAAAGTTGAGAGCTATGAAATTTTAATTTACTTTGTTGACCCAAGTTTTAATTTGATGATATTATATATATATATGGTATTCAGAGATGTTTAATGGTTTAAAATGAACTTAATAACATTAAAAAGAAGTGTCAAATGTAAACTTGTCATTGATGGCTAAATTTTATTCTCGTTATCGATTTTGCCCTGGTAAATGGTGTTATAAAATTGCATATGATGCTTATTTTTCTTGTTAATTTTATTTGTAATTAAATATTATCAACAATTTTCTTGGACTAACCATATTACATATGATGATTTAATTTTAATTTTGTTACTTTTTTCACAATTATTATTAATAATTTTATAGTAATTAATATTTTTTAAAAATTTAAATTATGTAAATATAGAATTGTATTTTGTATCGCTAAACACGACATAAAAAGTTACTATATAAAAAAATTCGTCCTCCAAGTTAAATCAGACTCTAAATTTAGTCTAGACCCAACATACTCAAGGTCACATACCAAACAATATAAATAATACTTATTATCTACTGTATAAAGTTGAAACAAAGTTCGAATTAAACCTACAAAAGGGAAACTAGATGATCACCAACATCCTAAACATCAAAATGGTCTCTCATATGATAACATTTCACTTTAATACCCTATGAATAACATAACTATGAAACCAATAAAAAGAGATCCAATTGAAACAGAAAGCAATGGCGAGCCTGACCCACTAGAAGCCGGTGGCGGTTGCACTGCTCTTCCTCCTCGTGAGACCGTCTTTGGCGCACCTGCTGATGTCGATGGTTGCACCCCTACAAATTTGGTAGCAAATTTTAAACTAGGTCTAACTATGGTTGTAGCGCGCGTCTTTACTAAGCTGAAATTTTCAAATAACATTTAATACATTTTTAACATTTTCAATATACAATATAATTTTACTTTATATAATTAATAAAAATTAATATTATTTAAAATAATAATTAATTTAAATAATTAACTCTAATATTAATTAAGTTTGATGATTAATACGCTTGAAATTTAATTTAATAAATAACTCTATTTTAAAAGCAGCATAATTTTTTTAACTAATAAAAATTTAATTATTTTTAAATATGTAATTATCACAACTTTCATTAAAGTGTACAATTATGAATTAATACAATGAAAAATAAATAGTATTCACTTCAGTTCAAAAAAATTTCTAAACACATATTTTTATATATATTATAGATATAATATCCAAAAATATCAAACTATTATAAACAGACTATCCGACTACCGATTCAAGTAACCATCAAGTAGAAGTTATAAAAAATAGAGCTCTATTTTAAAAAAAAAATAGAGAAATTAAATTAGTTCAAACTAAATAAAAAGATTAAATTTTAGAATAGTAGAGGGACTAAAACAACAATTAAACCTTCAAAGTGAAGAACATACCTGGCGCACCAGCAGGTGTAAGAGTTACTGCCAAAGAAAACACAAAGTAAATACCCAGGTTATTAGCCATCAATTCTAAAACTCAAATTCCATTGTTTTCTTTTTAGTAAGTTTCATAAAATTTGAGTTTTGGGGCGTTTTGTCTCGATTAGAGATTCAACCTTTAGATTTAGTCAAATATTCAAATATCATTAGTATAGTTTAGGGTTGTTTATTTACTTCGTCATTGTTGATGAATGCATGCATGCTTAATTTCTTTTGCAAAAAGAAAACGAAGGAAAATTAACATAGATCGAACTCAAATTCATTCTTTGCATGGAAGGAAAATTAATTTTACATTAAAAAAATGTCAATGGGATAGAAATTCCCACTTCCCAAACAAAAACTAACCAAAATTTTCCATCAAAATATTTGTTTTAAAAGAAAAGGAAAAACCACTCACAAGCGCATTTAGGGACAGAAGAAGCGGATATTTTGCAGAGGGCCGGCAAAGTGAAAGCCTTAGTGAGATTCAATGGAACGCCGAGAGAAGCACTTGTTTTAAAAGTCTCACACAAGCACTCGCCGTTTGTATCGAGCACAGTTTTCAAGCCAGAACAGCAGTTTCCTTCTGGCTTTGAAACCTGGCTCCCGCTCGACACAAACGACAAGCAATCGGCCATGTTGATAAACAGGAACGTGCAGTCCCCGATGGAGGAGAAAGAAGGGGACGGCGCCGCCGTATCCACGTGGATGTGGGCGGCGTCGACGGCGTAGATTGAGAGAACGGAAAGGATTAAAGTGAGAGAGAATTTTGAGACTACCATTTTAGAGAGAGGAAAAGAACGGGGATTTTTCGTTAGTAAAAAGAGAAAACTAAGAGGGGGATTCGATGACAGAGAGAAAAATGAGAAGCATGCCCTATTGAAATATCATTAATCAAGTCAAACACAAATTTATAACCCTAGTTGAGACTTATCTCTATCGGAATGGTGGTTGTTGCGGTACACGAATGAGGCTTTAATATTAGTGATACAAGTCGAGGTTTTGATCTTTAAATATTCATGTTCAAATCCCGTCATGCGTTATTGTTATGTATAAATCTTCAATCCCACTAAATCTTATTGTTTTAGATTTTATATTCAATTATTATAATATAGTTGATTGAATATATATTTATGATTATTATAAACCCTAAATAAAAATGTGAAAATTATAAATTCAAGTGTGTTTAAGTACATAATCTTTTGTTTTTGAAGTTGGTACAATTTAATAAGTATATTGTTAATAACCTTTTAACAAAAAAATTAATGGTGGCAATTAAGTTAGAATTATAAATTTTTAAAAGTAATTTTAATTTTTTTTAAAACTTTTATGTGTGAAGAATAATCTAGAACATCATTCAAGTACAAAGATTAACCACATATTTTGTTTTATTTATATGAATATTTTTAAAATTTGCTATTATTTTAGATATTTATATTTTTTAAACATTATAACCTATATGTATAAAAATCAAATATAGTATGGTATTTACATAATTTAAAAAAAAAATATTTAGAATAATCAATGTAGTAAGATATTTATATCATTTTAAAAAAAATTAATCTCACAACTAAAAATACAGTTTTATCTATTATCTTCCACATTTGGCAATGAAATTTACTATTTCTGTTATAAAAAAATGCATCTACTGGATCTGTCAGGACAGGATTTTGAAACCATATCGTTTAAATGCCAGATAAGAGCTCTAATCACAGTTTTAAACAAATCTTAACAACATAGTTATAGATTATAAGAGGATTTTGATTTGTTTTTATCCAAATTGACAATAATTCTCAAATCATATAGAAGGCTTCAATTATGTACCTTTAATATTTCACTAAGTATATATCAAATATAACCACTAGCAAAACAAAATATCTAATTTCATCGAATTCTTGTATTTTACAAATATAACACCAACCTATATTTATAGTGTACCCAATTGATACATCAATATATTTACCAATAAACATCAATTTTCAATACAGTAATTATTCCACCGAAAGGACATAACATTATAACCTTCTTAAATCTTACGATTTAAAAAAATATATATTTATTGACAAATAAGATTTCGTCACTGATTTTAAATATAAAACTATCAATGGGATACAACGACGAAATGTACATCGTCGCTAAGGTGTTGTGTCAATGTAAATCTTTATCGAAGGCAGTTTTTTTGTCGGTATACACATTTTAATTTATATTTGACAATAATATTGTCACTAAAAATATCATCAATTATTTTATCCCGTTAACAAAATTTTACGGACAATTACCAAGCAGAAAATGACCAAATGTTGTATCTTTTTTTGGCAAAAAAAAAAATGCCTCATGCCATTTCAATCTAAAGTCGTCACTGTCATTAAATAATTGATGGCTAAAGTGCCACCACTGTCTCTTCTACAAAATGGCCATTTGTCATTTTCCTTCTTTCTTTCTTTTAATTATGATATATCAATGTTTTGCATTTTAAAATTTATTTAAAATTATATATTATTTTAATTAAACCCTTAGAATTATCAATTCATAAATTGTATTTTAAATAACAAAAAAAAATCGTGCAACTAAATGAAATAAGTAGTTAACTTGTATAACCGAAGACCAGACAAGAGTTGCAATTTGTAGGGGCGCCATAGAATAATTCTTGTTTCAACTTTAATCTTAAAGCATCCATCATAGTGATAATCCACTATTCTTCCTTCGTCCACCATATATTAAATTCTCATATGAAAGACACTTTTTAAAGCCTTAAGATTGTTAGAAAAAACAAATAATAAAGATTGAAACAATAAATCATGAGATAAGGTGAGGTGAGGTGAGGTGTGGTGTGGTGTGGTGGTTGTTTACTATTAACTATGAGGTTGAGGGATTGATCTCTATCCGTAAGAATGAAACACATTTTATGACCAAATGTTTAGCAAGTTCCTCTATTATAAGGACTAGTTCAAATTAGTCCATCTATTATTAAATGGATTGAAAAATGACTTGATTATTTTTTCGTTTGTAACTCAACTCCAAACAAAATATTTTATTTTTAAACTCATAAAAACTTTGAAAATATTATCTAAATGACATTTTTAAAACAATAAATGCTAACTCTATTAAAATTTGAGATTATTTTATTTTTTTTACTAATACAAGAATTTAATTAATCCATTTAATAGTATAGAATTAGTTTAAATCAATCCCTATAGAGGACTTGCGTGGTACTTTCACCATATATAAAAGGCATAACGATAATTTTAACACTTAAGATTGATCTCGTTGGTCGCTTTATCTTTAATTTTTTTTTAATCTTTTACCTTGAAATTTTAATCAAATTGCATTATATTTGGATGGAAAGTGATTCAACCATTGAAATTTAAGCGCTATATTGAACTGATTGTTTGCGTGGCAATTAATCCACGTGTTCTCAAAAAATGTATAAAGATTACTAAACTATTAGTATATTTACGTTTTGGTTATTCAATTTAAAAAAAATTATAAAATAATCATTAAATTATTTGAAAGTTTTCATTAAGTCATTGGGCATGGCTTTATCTATTCGTACCTCCTAAATCAATGAAAAGCTCTCATTCTCTTCTTTCTTACAATTTAGTTTTTTTTTTATTAAACAACTTTGAACATCACAAATTTGCAAATAAAATTTCAAACAATTTTCTTCTCTGATCTTCGACATTGACTATCATATTGACTTAGATATAAGATACGTTCTTCTACTCGATGGGTGCTGATCCACCATACCAATCATCGAGCTGTCTCTTAGAGCTTGCAAGCTAAATTTTAAATAATAAAATATAACTGAATAATTCAGTAATTTAAATAAAAATTTTCGAATAATTCAATAATTTAAATCAAAAGTTGATATGATCTAAAGAAAAAAAACCGTAAACCTTAGGGCTAAATTAACAACGTAAGATTGCCTCCCTTGAGATTTCCTAAGCAATAAAAATCCAAAAGCAAAACAGTTCAAAAATCGTCCTTGTTTTTGCCTTTCATAGCTGTAATGGCATTTCTCGAGAATATATATTTATATATTGACTTTCAATAAATACGTTATATGTTTTATACCTATTAAGATTAAATCCAATACAAATTTCATTAACGACACTCACCTATGGAATCTCCATTGCTTCCCAAATACCTTCTCGTTGTGATTCTTTTCTCACATTGCAGCACCACCATAGCTCAATACGAGCAAGAAAGGGACACCCTTTATGCTCTCAAGCACACATTCAACGACCCTTTCTTAAACGATAACTGGAACGGCCTTCACTGCTACAAAAACACCTCCTTCTGGTATGGTATTCAGTGCATCAATGGCCGAATCACGTCGATATTGCTGGAAAATAGGGGGTTATCGGGGAACCCAAGTGCTGTTTCATTGCTTGTGCTTTCTGAATTGGTCACCCTTAGCTTCAAGAACAATTTAGTGTATGGGAACATAATGGATTTCTGTTACAATCACAAGTTGAAAGACATTGATCTGTCGGAAAACATGTTGGAAGGACCGATCCCACCTTGTTCGATCAATCTCGAGTTGTTGCGGTCATTGCAGCTTCAACAGAACCATTTGAGTGGCATGATACCAGAGTTCAACCAAGCTGGTTTAACAGTTTTTAATGTCTCCTACAACAATATCAGTGGCCCGATCCCCGGAACGACCACTTTGAGGTCTTTCACCGCTGATTCGTACGCTAACAACGGCCCTAACATGTGCGATCCGTTGTGCCATTTCAGCGAAATTAACACACCAGCCCCAATAGAATCCAAGAAGGAATCCATTGCAATCGTATTCTTGGTTCTCGACATAATCGGTCTAGTCACCGTGATTTTGCTTTTGATTCTCTACTGTAAGAGATCTAGCAAGTTCAAGAACCTGATCAAAAGACGCCATTTTGAGGAAACCCGCGATGGTGATGGAATGAAGCTGGTTTTCTTGGCGGATGATGGAGGTTTCGAGCTGAACGAGTTGATGGGGGCTGGTGCTGAAGGGTTAGGGAAAGGAGTTTGCGGGGATAGTTATAAGGCTACGTTGAATGATGGGGTGGCTGTTGTTGTGAAACAGTTGAGGGGGTTGAAGCCATTGATGAGCAAGGAGGAGTTCATGAAGATGGTGAGAATGATTGCAGATCAAAAGCATCCCAATTTGCTTCCTTTAATGGCGTATTGGTGTTCCAAGGATGTGAAGTTGTTGGTCTACAGATATGCCAAAAATGGAAACCTCTTCAACCGCCTTCATGGTGATCAAATTATCAATTATGTCTTCTTCACCTTCTCTATAGATAGGGATAAATTAATATTTAATCCCTGAATTTGATAACTTTTTAAATTTTGGTCTTTAAACTTTTTTATCCACATTAGTATTTGAAAGTATGATGACCTGTGATTTTTTAAATTGTGTCATGTCATTATTTTTATTTTTTAAGATATATAATTATTTATATTTATTTATAAAATTTTTAAGTGATGATATGACACAATTTTAAAATATCACATTATATTTTAATAGAATTTAAATTTTAATATTAAATTGAAAAGAATTATTAAATTTAAGACTGATGTGAATAATTTTTTTTTCAAAACTAAGATGGAAAAATATTATATATATATTTTATTATTTTTTAATATAATCCAAAAATACTTAATAACAAAGAGTATTTATGGATTGAGTCGAGGAGTGGTTCTAAAATAACTTGAAATTTAAGCTCAAAGCCATCCAAAAGACTCATTTAGTGTTAAAAAATAAAGTAAATTTTATTTTATATTTTTTATTATTTCTAAACAGTAAATCAGGCTGGGCCGTGTGTGCCCCATGACCCCTAATAGTAATTTCCTGACCAAGACACATAACGAAAATGCAGGCGCGAGAGGTAGCCGGGACCGGATTTCTTTCAAATGGAGCTCATGATTGACCGTCGCTCGAAGCGTGGCACGAGCGTTGGAGCATCTTCACCTCAATTCGAACCCCTCCCAATGCACCGTCCCTCACGGCAACCTGAAATCAACCAACATTCTCCTCGACGACGACGGCGAAACGGTTCTCGTCTCCGATTACGGCCTCGCTTCATCCATGGCCCTTCCCGTCGCAGCTCAACATATGGTCTCATATAAATCACCGGAATACCAGACATGGAAAAGGGTTTCGAGGAAATCCGACGTGTGGAGCTACGGCTGCCTCCTTTTGGAATTACTGACGAGGAGAGTCTCGGTTCACTCGGCTCCGCCGGGCATCAATGGCGTGGATCTTTGCAAATGGGTCAAACGAGCTTTTAGAGAAGAATGGGTTGCTGAGGTATTTGATATGGAGATATCTATGGAGAAAAACGGTACTAAGGGGACGGAGAAGTTGCTGGAGATTGCTCTCCGTTGCTGCGATGAGTCGCCGGAGAAACGGCCTGAAATGGCGGACATTGCAGCGGAGATAGATGCCATAGAGGAGGTTGAAGCGGATCACGGAGCTGACTTATCGGCGGTGCAATCGTTAACTGAGGAGGGTTTCTCTATGCATGCTTCGTCGGCGATAGCGGATAGCAGCGACCGGATAAGTTGATAGGATTTTTTAAATGGTCAAATTCTGATTTTGGTCCTTTAACTATATTCAAATATGAGATTTAGTCCTTTTATAATTTTTTTAGTATTATGATAAACTTATCTCCTAATATTTACTTTTTTCCATTTTGGTCTTAATTCTTTTTCTTTTTTATCATTTTGGCCCCCAGCCATCAACTTTTACTTAAATTGCTTTTTTAGATGAAAAAGTTGAATGGACCATTAAAATTATTAACAACACTGATGTGGCAATATGTATGACAGTCAATTATACTTCATAAATTTAAAAATATAATAATAATTTGAAAAAAAATCAACAATTGTCTATAAATTTTAAAATTTTTATGAACTTTTTAAAATTTTGCTGATTTTTTTTTATTTTTTAAAAATTTATGAAGTAGATATAGTTTGGCACACATGATACCACATTAGTGTTGCTAAAATTTTAACAATTCAGTGCACTTTTTCATCTGAAAATAATAATTTAACTAAATTTAGAATGTTGAGGACCAAAGTGATCTCACAAAAAAATTTAAAAGTTAAAATGACAAAATAAGTAAATACTAATACTAGTATAACAATATGAGAAAAAGACTTATTTAACACATGTTTTAAATAGTTAGATATAGAGTAAAGAATAATTATTACAAATTTAATCTTAAAATTAAAAGGATTAGTAAAAACTCTTGTAAAAAATAAAGTAAACTATGCCTATGGTCCCTCTGAAATAAAGTTGATCATATTTTTATCACTATAATCTTTTTTTTTCTCAATTTAATCAATCTAATTAAAATAATTATTTAAAATACCCAATTTATTAAAAATCTCCTTTTTCACTAAGGAATTGCATAGTCAGCAGTTCACGTATTTTTTTCCACCTAATAAAAACTTGAGAAACAATCATAAACCCCCTAGAAAAAACTGCAAGGAAAAGCAATCACAGGCATATAAGAGAGAACACAAAAAGAAAGCATGAAAGAGGTTTTCAACCTAGGGCTATCTTTGTGTCTTTTGCTCAAAGATGAGAGGTAGGCCCAAGCAAAACTATAGTTAGATCGGACAGCCAGAGAAGTGAGTCCAAGAAGGTTAAGGGTTTAGACTTTAGGTTTGGATTCGTGAAATCCGACACCTCTCCGAGATAAAATATTTGGGGATCAGAGAAAAGGACATAGAGCGGACCCGAGCAATGCCATTTTGTGCCCGAGAGCGGTGATGACAGTGATAGCGATGGTGTTGCCGTTCAAAAATCGAAGGGAAAGAGAAAGCCATTCATTTTGGTAGGAGAGACTCTTATAACTGTGAATCTTTTCCATTCTTTTTCCCTTTAATTGAAGGTTTAGAGATTTTAAAAAGTAAGATTGATTAATGACAAATTCTTTCCGTTCCTTTCTTCTACTATTTCTTATCTTCCTTGTAAAATGAAGTTTGATAACAAGAAAAGTGGTGTCTGATAATCAACCCCCCCCAAGGTTTTCAATTGTTTCAAACAAAAAAGAAAAAGAAAAACGATTTTCAAACCTTTCTGGCTTCTGTCATTCACAAATGGGGTTTGATTACAAGATATTTCTTCAAAATATGGTTGTGTTTGATTTTTGATCGAAGTGAAGGAAACTTTTGGAATTTTGTCTGAATGGATTACGGTTAATCTAAGTTTAGTCAATCCGGTTTTTAGTTTTTGTAATTTTTTATTTTTTTTATTTTTTCATTTATTTTAGCTTAATTATTTCATTGGAAATCAGGTGAAGCAACTGGTGCCTGACATGAATTGTTGAAACGCTAGTGACTATAATAATGGCAACTTTTGCTTCAATTCGACAAATTAGCCGGCAATTTGTCAAAAGGTTTGCTCCATTTTCTCCTCTCTCTCTCTTTTTCTAAAGGTTTAATTTAGTTTACTGCTTGCTCAAAAATGTATGAATTGAAGGAAAAGGAACATTTTGATTCTTAACCAATTTTCTTTTAACCTTGAATCTCTCTTATGTTTATCAATTTTTCTCTTTCATTTTTTTGTTTTTGATGATTTTGTGAACCTTTTATAGTTAGTGTTAGAGAACTTGAATGCTAAGCTTTGCATGAAGTTTTCTTTCATTTGCTGCAATTAAGAGACAGAAGAAAAAGAAATTTGAAATTCTAAGTAATGTTACGTTCTTTATTAACATTCAAGAGATATAAATTCTGGGTTTGACAGAGAGATTATAAATCTATGATGTAACTTCTATTATATATATAGACACACACCTTGGTCTAAGGAGACACCTTGTGAGCTAGGACGCCCGCGAGTCCAACAATTCGCGAGTTCAAAGACCTTGTGAACGTGAATTGATGAGACCATGTCTGACACGGATACGATATCTGTCATTCAGATGGCGCACATATCCATTGACAGCCTCTATTTATTACTAGTCATTAGACATGATAGCCCATACCTATGGCAATAAGTCATTAATAGATTGGCTAAATTCCAGGGGGATCAGAACCAATATACGAGTGAAACATGGCATCTTGAGAACTAACAGAAACAACCCCTTGAAAGTTTATTGACCTAATAAAATGGGGCTAAGAGCCTAAGACATTCTCTCGCACTCTCAACTCTCTCCTCTCTTCTCCAATTTTTTCTTGACATCCACATTCCGGTTATCTCAACCCTCTCACAGCTTTCCCCCAGTGGGTGAACCATCACAAACTGCCGCAACCTCCTTGTATCAAAAATATATATGATAGGATTTTTTTTTTCTTAGATAGAAATTGTAAACTCTAATCTGTCAAAGTTGGTCACAGATATTATTTTGCTTGCTATTGCAGGGAACCTTTACTCAAGTTCTGTTGTTTTGTCCAAAATGAGTCCTTTTTTCCTAGTCTTGATTGTATCGCATTTGCGAGCCAGAGAAGCTACAGTGCTGTGAGTCCTTCATTACATGCACTATGTGTAACCTCTCCTGATTTGTCATTGCTGGCAAAGCAGAATGTACTTCAGCATCACAACATACTTGGTAAATGGTTGCATGCAAGATATTTGAGTAATGCATCAATTGAGCTAAAGACAGATGAGGATGTTATCAGGTTTTCTTTTAATAATTCAGTTGGTCGATTAGCCTCTACAACCAGAAAGAGAAAAATGTCTAAAAAGGCAAAAGTGAATGAGCTTCGTTTCTATCGTCTAAAGGCCAAAAAGAAGATGAATTCGCCAAATCCAGAAGTTAGGATTAGATATAAACTCGAGAAGGTTAGATAGCTTCTCATTTTAACTATAGTTCAGATTTTTGTTAAGAATTGTTATCTTTTTCTTGGATGCGAGCTTTCTTAGTAGTCGCTAGTAAAGTCTAACATGTTGGGTTTTTCCTCCCTTGTTCTCTCTTTTCAAGATAATCGTAACTTAGTTATATGAATTTATTCCAAAAAGATATGTCTTTGATTGTTAAATACTCCAGGCCAAAAGAAAGGAAGCATGGTTGATCGAAAAGTTGAGAAAATATGAGGTTCCCAAGGCCCCAGCTGAAGCATATGATCCTGAAATTTTAACTGAGGAAGAGAAACACTACCTAAAGCGTACTGGCGAGAAGAAAAAAAACTATGTTCAAGTTGGAAGACGAGGAGTATTTGGAGGTGTTGTGCTCAATATGCATCTGCATTGGAAGAAACATGAAACTGTGAAGGTCATTTGCAAGCCTTGCAAGCCAGGGCAGGTTCATGAATATGCTGAAGAACTTGCTCGACTTAGCAAAGGCATTGTGATTGACATCAAACCTAACAATACTATAATTTTTTACCGTGGAAAGAATTACGTGCAACCAAATATTATGTCTCCAGCAGATACACTGTCTAAAAACAAAGTAATATTCCTTGGCTTTCTTTGATTATCTGTTTATTGCTTATATATTTTATGTTTCCTAAATTTTCCTCCTTGAGAATTAGTTGGCGGTATTTTGTGTGATTTCTCGTTTCCATTCATTCATGCTAGCATCAATGCATGGAACTACTAATGCATCAGGTTTTTTTATTTTATTTTATTTTATGTTTTGTGTGTGTACAAAGAAAAAAGGTAGTTCGGCTCTGTTTGTGTTTGTAAGTATTTATGCTTCAAAGTTATGACTGGAATTTTAGGCTGGTTTAGCATCTTAAGACCTGTAGTAGTTGGGGGTTTATTTGTACTATAGTGGTAAACACAATTCAGTGTTACTCTCATTGTCATATTGTAATGCATCTAAATAAATATTCTCTCTTTAGTGAAGTTGTTTTCTGTTCGACAAGGATACTGTATTTTACTTGTGGCTCACTCATTAAGCAGAGTTCAACAGTTCATCAGTCTTTTATTCCGGTACGTGATATCAATACAGTTTATATTTTTCCATGCAAATATTGCAGGCTCTGGAAAAATACAAGTACGAACAATCCCTAGATCATACAAGTGAATACATTGAGAAGTTGGAGAAAGAACTGGAAGAGTTTCTTAAGCATAAAGCTCGGTACCATAAAGCAAAAGAGAGTGAGCCACAGGATTTTGCAGCAAGTATATTACAGCATCAATTACAAAATAATTGCTACATTTCGGTTTCCAAAAAGCATCCTTTTGAGTAGATTTGGACTTTTGCTTTCTAATCATTTTATGTTGTTGCAGTTATGCATTTAAAACACCTTTTCCAAAGTTACATGATCTCAGTGTATGTGCATCAGCATCTATCTGTTTCACTTGTGTCTCATGGGATGAGTAATACTTTTTCTATGTGTGAAACTGGGTAATAGGCAGACATGAGGATCATAGAAGATTGCAAATAATGACTTTAAGAAAATTCATTTGGGTTTTGTTACAAAGAAAAAGAAAATTGCTAATGTATATGTAGACACTCAATTTTGTCCGGCCCATTTTAGTATTTAAAATAATAAACCCAAAAAAAAAACGAAATCCAAGTTCAGTCTAGAATTATAAATATAATTTGGCCTGATCGGAATGGCCCATTACTTGAAAAGATTTAAGGTCTATCTACAAGCTTGACTCATCTGAAAATATAATCTTCAATGATATGTAATCTTAGATATGATACAATATTAGATATGATTGCAATCTTTGATATGATACAATCTTAGATATGATTGCAATCTTAGATATGATATACAATCTTAGAAGATATGATTTTGTAATCTTGGAGATTTAATTTGTAGATATCCTTTAATCTTAACCGTTGATGTAATTGATCTGTACCGTTGAATTTGGAGAGGCTCAACTATAAATAGAGGCATCTCCCTTCATTGTAAAGACACTAGAGTTTTGGGAAGCAATAAGAATTCTTGAGAGCATTCACTCAAATTTCTCTCCCTCTTGCGTTCTTACTCTCTCTGGTTTGTTCTTATTTTATTCTTCGTCTATCTTAATTTTTCAACTTTTTTTTTAATTTCACCCCTTTTTTATATACTTTTAAACTTATTTTTAATTTATTATATATATTATTTATTATATTATTTATATTTTCAAAATTTGTAAATTATTATTATATATTATATTTTAACTTATATATCTTATATATTTATTTATTTATATTATACATTATTTTAAAAACTTACATTTTTATATTATATATTATAAATTATTTCATTTATTATTATTTTTATATACTATCATATATTATCTATTTTAAAATTCACTATTAAATATTATATTTTTATGTATTATTAAATGTTTATATTATTTGATATAATACAATATCATATTTTTTTATTATTTTATCTTAAAATTAAAGTTTATCTATAATATATTATTATCACCCATTTCTAAATTGTATTTTAATTATATACACATATATCCAAATTACTCACTTTATTTTATTAAACCTTTTTATATTTTTATATTATAAATTGTCCATGTATTAAATGCTATTTTCATGATTTTATAAAGTGTTGATTGCTTGATAACATATGTTACTATATTATTATTATTTTTATTTTTATATATTATTGTATTTGTTTGTCTTGTTTTGTTTTTATACAATCATACATTATGCATCATTTTCTCGTTTATTAATATGTTTAAATATATGTTGAATTACATGTTTATATGTTTTATCTATTCTTCTTTAATATATGTTGTTTTTTTGTATGTATATTTTACTTTTTTAAAATTTGCCATATTTTATATTTCTTATATATATATTAATTAATGTATGACATTTATGTTATTGTTATTATGCTTTTATTTACCTATTTCTATAATATGTTATCTTGTATGTTATGTTTTATTATGTTGATGTGCTCCTTCATGCATCAGTTTTGAAAATGAGACTTCAAAGTTTTCAAAAATAAAAAGGCAATGCTAGGTGTTTGGAAGCTTCGAAAAAGTAGTGCCCTAACTTATTGGGTTGCAACTTTTCTCGTTGAGTTCGAATAGTCAAGTACCCTTCTAATTTTTTTTAAGGTTTTCAAAATACGAGCAACTGTCTTAGAATTTTAAAGCGTTGTGTCCTAACTTCTTGGATGTGGCATTTTGTCGTTTTGAGATAGGGATTTCAAAAAGGGGGCTAACTTAGTGTCAATATGTTGATACGAGTGAACCCAAATTTTCAAAATCAAAGTAAAGAGGATTACATCTTAAAATTTTTTAAATTTTCGACATTAAAGACATTTGATAATCAATTAGGTACCAATTTTTGGGCGTTACGAGGGTGCTAATCCTTCCTCGTACGTAACCGACTCCCGAACCCATTCTTTTATTTTGTGGACCAAAACTAATGATTTTAAAACAAAATATTTTAAAGGTGATCCAATCACACCTAAAAAGATTGGTGGTGACTCCTGTTTTCGTTTTTAAAATCGATTCTCATTTTCCAAAACTTGATTTGAAAATGATTTCAACAGTATACACCCTCTCATTGTTGCTACCAAAGCCTTATTGTTTTCTCATTGCTTTGATCACAAAAGGAAATTGATTGAGCTTATGGATTCTATAATTCTAAAATAACTCCTGATTATATAGTTTGGTGAAGGAAAGTATGTTGACTAAGTCTGGTCATATAGTCTCTTTCGGCCTATTGGATCTCCTGGCTTAGTATTTGTTATGATATGTTCATTCTCCCATTTTTTTTGGATTATATCTACTTGTTATTGTTTTGAATGTGATTGATATATTTGACACATCATGAATCTGTTCGTTCAGTTCAATGCTTTCTTTTATCCCCCTCTTTGATCAAGGCTTGTCTACTTCAATGCAGGACGATAATGGATGCAACTCAACTTTGAGTTAAATAATCATCTTCTTGACTGGATGATACAGTCCGCAATCGAAACATCGATAAGTGTTTTTTTTGGTTCATGAGATCAGCTTATTTCTCATGCCGTAAGCATTCAATCAACTAAACAAAATGCATAGGGAAGTCCATGCTTGAAATATGCACATTACTTAGCTTCATCTGAGCTTTACATTGCCATTGGAAGCATAAGCATATATTTATAATAGCTCAGAACATTGATTGGAGCAAAGCAATGGGGTTTCTTCCTTGGGGTACAGTAACAGTCCCGTCATCTTGGACATCCGGCAACTCCTGTTTGTGTTCTTTTCTGTTGGTGGCCCCAAGAATTGCTTTGCTTGGATGATTTTGCATACAGCTTTTTCATCTTGGAGAACTGTCAGCCATGGTACTTTAGGGTTTTTATATTTTCAGTTGAACTGAGTTGGAGCTTCACTAAAGATTTTAATTCACAAGTTTTGGCTGAAATGGATTGTCACCTAATCTCTTTTTACTTGCAGTTACTTCTATCAATGGAAACACACACATTTATGTATATAGGGTTAGTATTTGAAACAACAGTGTCTTTTTTCCACAAACAGGTTCAAATGCTATTGATCTCTCTTTCTTCTTTTAAATAATTTTGTATTATTTTATACCTTTCATCGAATTAACCTTACTCGTTTGAGTTTTTGAATTCAAATTCAACTAGCAATGTATGTAGTAAATTTTCACATATCTATACTTCTAAAAACCATATTAGTATAAGTGATTTTATTTTTTACATTTTTATATAAATTTGATATAATGTATATATAATAAGTTATTATAATTTTTAAAACTTAACCCTCATATATATCTATCTATTCGATTATTTAAGTTATTTATTGAGTTTGTGTCAACTATTAATTATGTCGCAAAAATGACCAAAAAAAGATAATAATTTTATTTGCCAAGTTATATGATTATATGATTATGTGAGAGTTTGTATTTTTATATTTTCATAAAAAAATTACTTATAATAAGATTTGAACTAAAGATAATTTTTTTTGTTTTTATACGTAACTTTAATAGATATATTAGATATATTTGTTCTGTACATTTTTATATATTTGTGTGTATTAATAATATTGTTAGTTAAGATAGTATCACAAATTAAATTAACACAAACTCAAGATTGATGATAAAATAATGATAAATAATTGTAGTCATTTAGTCGTCTTAATTTGTGTGCTATTATGTTTAAATTTTGTTTTTATTCACAATTTGATCTCTTTTTTTTTTTAAATTTTAATATCGTACGTAATTCATTAATTACTATTAATTAACTCTTAATTATATTTTTTTATTATTTATCGTATATCATTTTTAAACATACATATTCACAAGCATATACATGTGATAAGATTTCTATTTATATATTGAACACTTAATTGATTTGGTAACTCAATATCAACTTAAAATATCATTGTTTTACATTTTACAAAGTTTTGAGAATGTTTTCATCTTTTTAAATAACAATTATAAAATGGGCATTCAATGATAATTGAATTTAGGACAAAAGCATCATTTATTTTTATATTAATTTTATTTTTTTAATTACTTTATTAAAAAGTGTAATTTATAAATGTATTATATTCTAAGATATATATACATGCTTTGCATTTACGTGCGCATTCACCGAATCAACCGTCCTTATATTTTCTCTAAATTAAAAAATAAATAAACTCAACCGATGAGAAAAAAAATTCAAGAAATTAAAAATAAATTAATTTGAATTTGAATGTTTAAATCGTTTATGAAATATAAGTTAAAAATTACAAGTATTTTATTCAATCTTTCAGATGTAAAAATAAATATTTTATAAATAAAATAATAAAAATAAGTTAAAAAGTTTTATATAAAAATATTTTTTTAAAAGGCGCCATATAAATGTTACTGATTGTTTTATTTGAAATATATATATATAAATTTTGAAACTTTATCGAAGAATATTTTAACAGCATAAAAGCAAAATTTCAAAATAAATATAAAAAATTAATAAGAAAAACGGATAATCATACCAAATTATGAACGATTTAAAAAATCCAAAAAGAATCCAAATTGAACTGAACTCGTCCTTTTTTTATTCTGAAAAGAAATTCAATTCAACCTATTAACACAATTTTTGAACAGTACTCAATATTTGAACTAAAGCATAAAATATTAATAAATAATATCAAATTAAAATATGAAACTTCTTTCATATCCAAACAGGGACGAAGCCAGAGGGGCCGGATAAAATATTAATTTTTTATAGTTTATATTTTTATAATTTATAAAAGATTAAATTAAATTTTTATAATTTTAGGAGAGACAAAGTGCAATTTTACTTTTACTAATTTAAAATTTTTAAAAAATTTCAAAGGCCTAAAATAAAATTTTCCATTTTAGGGGGGCCGGGCCCATGCCAGCCCCCTGGCTACGCCCCTGTATCCAAATAAATATGTTTATATGTATGTATGTATGCTCATGCTGGCATATGGAGAGAAAAATACATGTAAAAAGGGAATATGCCTTGTGATATTAAAAATAAAGCCAAATGTTCAGATTAAGGAAAAACTTTTCAATAGATGCTCACATAAACACCAAGCTTTTTCAAATGTGCTCAAACAACACTTCACCCCATTCACTCCAATTAGTAGTACAAAATTAAATGAATGTTGACGTATAACCGAATCATATGTTATTGGAAAATTAAAACATAATTTTGGAACTTGAAATACAAGAAAAATCCTTATTTATTAACTTTAAAAAAGATTCATATTTGAGGGTTTAGCCTAAAAACAAATCAATTGCTTTGGAAAAACAGACAAAACTTGCACAAAGTGGCACCAAAGCCAGGTAGATTACCATAAACCTTTTGCATAATACAAGCTACTGGGTTAATTTAGAATATATAATGGAAAGGAAACAAAGCAAAAAAGTGTATGTACCCTTTAAAATGCCATGTAAATGTGAAATGACTGTTTCACTTTCCATAGAACAAAGAAGCAAAAAACCTAACATAGGAGCATACTGTGAGAATAAAAGGGGAAGATTCTCATATCACGAAGAATAATGTTCCACATTAGATTAAAAAAAAAAAAAACATTGGAACAATAGACATTTTAAGTTCCCACAATTCTCAAGCTGCATAAATGTTGTAACTTGTCGAACTTAACTAAAATTAAAACATCTTTCATCAAGTTTTTATTCATGGAAACAGTTTAAAATTATTCATTACCTATCTGGATATTAGAGTAACAAACAATAGTCCTCACAAGATCAGACAATTAAGGGTAGTTTCTCATTCGTCGGCAGTCCCACCCTCTGGTTGAGCACTCCCTCCACCTACATAATGCCATGATCGATAGAATTTTGATTAAGCGCCATGTCCCTAGGAGTTTGCTATGTCAATAACTAGGCATAAATACCTGCACCATCTGCTGGGGCACAAGGAGATTTCCTGTATCGTGTTTGTTGTTGTGTTGGCTGAAAAAAGAGAAAAAATAATCATTAGCATTGTAAGAGGACTATACAAATTGTGTGAAAAGAGAATAACTCGCAGAACAAGGATATAGGATAGAAGAACTAATACGATTTATCACTGCTATACTTCCAAAACATGTATCAGGAATAAAAAGAACAGGAAGAAAAAGTAACCTACAAGTCTACAACCAATATATCATCCTCAAATCCTTTCATTTTTCTCTTTCCTAAAAGTGAAGGATTGAAATTGCAAACATGAACTGCGTAAAAATCATCATTACAACATGGCTCTGGATATATCTTGTATAAGAAATCATAAATTTGCTCCAGGAAAAAATCACCAGACAGATGCTCAGCATGACATACGAGCCAAATTAATTATGCAGAAGAAACAACCAATATCCTCGTGTCAATCCAGTACCAAATAAAGGACATAATAAAGGTATTGGCTGAACGTAAAAATTTAGGTCATGTTAATGCAAATGCTAGGTTACAAAATTTCTTACATCATCATAAATATTAAATCATAAAGCAAATAATCCAAAAATCCAAATGACACAATTGCCAGTGATTCAGTTTAACATAACGTGGAAAGACCTAGCACATGCAGAACCAATAAAAGAAAGCACTTTGCTCCAGTAGTTAAAGGTCTTAGAGGGTCTACATATTGCAAACCCTTTTGCTCCTCCATACATGTAAAAGTTCTAGTAAAGCTTGTTTACTATTTCTGAAACAACTAGGCCTATATGTGACAAAATTAAAGTCTTATTAAAGAACAATGAATTGATTTTAACTTTTGGCTGACTAGAGAATCCTACAAAAATGTACCAAACTGATTTAAGCTTTCATCGAACAGACCCATCTTGCAGCATTAGCAAAGAAGTAGCTACTGGGTTTATCTCCCTAATCAGAGAAGTTTACTACAATTCTTAAACTGCATAACTATATAAAAAATTCTTGCCATGTTTTTTCCATGAGATCTGGACCAAAGTATCTAGTTCAAGAAGTCAAATTTGATTACACGAGGGAATATTATATTAAATATTTTTTTACAAGCATAGAATTAATACCTGTAATTTGGGACGGAGGGCTTCAAGTGGTCCTTTGGGCTTCTCAACACCTTGCTGTTAGCATCGAAAAGCATTAAAAGATATTGAAAACTTCAGGTTAATCTGGAGTCATTACCATTGCCATGCTAAAATAAAAAGACATAAAAAAGAAAGGATTTGCAGCAGGGTGGAGGGAATCATTAAAATACCTTTCCAAGTGCCCAATCAGCAGAATCGAAGTAGGCACGTTCATGGTCCTGAGATCAAAATGAAAAAGTTAGATGAGAAACAGCACGAGCCAACAGCATAAGGAAGTAGTGGTTAAGGCTCTTGTTGGCACCCCAATGATCAAGGTTCAACCCTTGTTGTTGGCATCCCCTCCCCCAATTTGTAATATACCCCAAAAAAGAAAGCATGATCCAGGAACCCAAAACTTTTCAATTTTCCAAGAGTTTACCTTAGAGATTAGTGGTGGTTTCTTGGGAATAATCCCTCCATATTTTTTCTTTATAGCTGCCTCCTAAAATATACATAAAATGAAATAAGTAAATCAAAAGCAACTATAGAACTCCTGAGAATGAAATTTTAATCCTGTACATAGCTAAGATCTTTAACCAATCAAATATTCCACAATGAACCAAGATAAGAACACAACCTCATCTTGAGATGGTGGCTTGGAATTTTTGGACTCCTGTACGATTTGCTCTTTGGCATCCTCCATGCCTGACGTAGCTCCTTGTAAACCCCAGCCAATAGCACCTATGATAGCACACAAAAAATTTGCATAAAAACTTCACTAATGCTAGAAGTTCGACAAATTAGGCAGCACGAAAAAAAACTAGGTAGAAAACAAAATACAAAATCTTTGTAAAGACGAGGCAAACATCATAAAAAAGGCTTTGATGCAAGTAAAAAAAATTCTCAGAGAATATCCATATCTACTCAGTACCAATTCGTAACATAACAAGCCCCAAATAATTACTAAAGGAGTTAACCAAAATTCAAGAAAAAAATTGAACAAAAATTATAAGCAGTATTTATTCAACCTATTAATGACTTTCCAGGCTTAAAATACAAGTATCCCATCCATAAATATTGACTTGCTGAAGCATATATGTTCTGCATCAAAACCAATTATATAATTGCAGTAACAATGAAAAACCCCCAAATACCAAATATTTTGCAATTAATAACATGCCAAAAATCAACAGTGAAAAACTTACATTACATTAAATTTTACAAATACTAACCATTAAATTTAATTAATTTGAGGCAGAAGAAATGAGGTCCTTACTTAAGCTAGAAATTCGAATTAAAAACCCTATGAATATCAAAACCTAACAGGCAATCAAACCACAATATATTCTCCAACTAAAATTAAAAACAACCCTACATAAAAAAACAAAACCCTAGGTGCTAAAAATTATTTTACAAGTTAATTCAGCAAATAAATGACGATAAATTGGAACTAAATTCAAAGATCGGAGGAAATAAAATGCGAAATTGAAAAATACCGAAGTACCTGAATATTTTTCAGCACTCTGAAGGGATCGGAAATTCAAAGGAAAAGATTTGAAAAATGGCGTTTGAAAAAAAAATACAAATATAAAAGGACTGTTGAAATTTTCGGTGGAGTTGTTTTATTTTAACCTATTTATGATAATACATGAATATTTTAGATTCTTTTTAATTTTGCCACCAATATTTATCTATTTGTTTCAAATTACCCCCTTTTATATGTACAAATAATTTATGTTTTTATGGAGTAATTAAATGTCTTGCAACTAGATATGTGTATCCGAAAGCCTAAGCGGGAAATTTAGGAGCGCTTGAATAAAATTATTAATTTAAACAATAGGTTTGGGAAAAAAATAAACCCATTTAAAAATATTAAGACTTGAGCCCGACGAAGTTCGAGCTATTTTTTACGTTCGTAATATACTATATAATTTATAACACATAAAAACTAAAACTATAGTAATGTATAATAGGGTAAACTACACCCAAGATCACTAAACTATTAGTTAATATATATTTTGGTCACTTAACTTTAAAAAGTTACAAAATGATCATTGAAGTATTCAAAAATTTCATTCAAGTCACTAAACTATTCGAAAGTTTTTATGTGAGTCATTAGACAGTTAAGTTTCTTTTAAAAATAAAAAATTCGACTAGCGAGCTCTAAGTGGTGATTCGACAATTGGTACGGTAGATCAATACCTATCAACAAGTAGAACATACCTTAGATCAAAGTTAATATGACGATTAATGTCGGGTTTTGAAGAAAAAAAATTATTTGGATTTTGGTTCACAAATTCGTGATGTTCAAAGTTATTTTATTAAAAAAAACTGAACTATATAAGAGAAAAGGAAAAAGAGCTTTTGATTAGTGCAGGTGGTGCAAGCAAAGAATGTCATATAACAATGAATTTAATAGCCCAGTGACTTAAATGAAAACTTTTGAGTAGTCTAGTGACCATTTTATAACTTTTTAAAGTTGAGTGACCACAATATAAGCTTACTAATAATTTAGTGATCTTAGGTGTAGTTTACCCTATATAATACCATAACATAACTATTTTAAAAAGGGTAAACTATAGAAGAGGTCACCTAACTATGGTTTTTTTTTGTCATCCAATTATTAATATTTTTTTTTTGTCATTCAACTATGAAATATTACAAAATAGTCACCCAACTAGTCAATTTTGTCTTTTGTGGTCACAAGCAGATTAATGTAAAAATGAAAACACAAACAAAAAAAACCAATATAGTTGAGTAACCACAAAAGACAAAATTAAATAGTTGAGTAACTTTTCATAGTTGGATAACAAAAAAAAATACTAATAGTTGGATAACAATTTTGTAATTTTTCATAATTGGATGAACAAAATAAAAAAAAATCCATAATAGGTGAGTATTGATATGATTTACTCTAAAAATATGGTAAGATGCTTATAAAAAATTTTAATAAATGAAAAAGTACATAAAATTATTAGATATTAAAATTTAAAAACCCTCTCCTCTTTTCATAAAAAAATCCTGAATGTCCAACTTTTTCAAATTAAATATTTCTTTTGTTACTATCGACCTTCAAGCTGGTTGTTAGCTGCGGTTTCTTCATCATTATTTTTCGTAATTTTATTTTATTTTTAATTTCAATTCACATTATTGTAGTTTTGTCTACAGTTTCATGATTTTATTTTGTCTAATTTGTTTTCTTTGAAAGCAGATATGATTTTATTTTTAGTTTTTAATTTTTAGTCATGTTATACCGAATATATGATATTTGCCAATATAAGGGTGTCTCCAGATCTATTAGAAACCGTTCTCAAAAGACTTTTATTGTGATAGATTATAGTAATGATGATAGATCCAAAATAATGAGGAGGATATGCTATCTGATATTTAACCCTTTGTGTATAACTGATGCAGTGGGTCTTTTAGTTTTTTTTTTTTGGTTGATGTTCACCATCAGTTTGATTTGATGATGACAATGTTAGGATGTAAATTTCAACGATGTGATCAAATTGATAAATCTCTTGTTTGTTTCTAAATTATTCCAGTATTGCAGTTACTGTCATTTTATCTTTATCTTTTTTCGAGATTATTCTGCAAACATAACATTTGTTAATTAGTTTATACTAAGTGTCATGTCTTTATATTATTATTGTTCATGGTTCCTATTAATAATAATATTTTTTTAAAAATAATTATTAAATATTAAATTAAAATAATATAAATATTTTTTAAAAAATTAAAAAAATATATGAATAAACCTAAAATGAACTTGAGTTAACTATTTACAAATATAAACGGATTTAGAAAAAAATTTAAACTCATTATATAAATTAAATTAAACTCGAACAAAGATAAATTATATTAATATCATACTTAAACCTAACTTCACCTATAAACAAGAGACTACATGAAATTGTTTAATCGTAAGGATACGTCTTAATTTTGATGAATTAAATTCAGATAATTTTAAAAGTTTTTTTATAAAAGCAATTGTTTTACTCATGTTAGCAGTTTAATTTATTAAAATATTTATTTAGTACAACTTTATTGCTGTACTTTTAATTTTGAAACCGCGTTTGCTTTTACTTTTAAGTTTAAATTTTATTATTGTGGTTAAGTTTAGTTTATATATTTTTTAAATTGATGTATTTTAGTTTTTATATTTTTTAAATTTTAAAATTTTAGTTAGAACTAAATAGTAATAGTTAATTGTTTAGTTAAATTATGTTGTTAATCTTGTTTACGCAATAGATTTGGTCAATACTTTTTATTTTGATCATTCTTAATTCCTGTAAATTTTTTTTTGAAATTTTAGTCTCGAGACAAATGACAATTGTTAAAGTCATTAACTAGCATTTTTTGTGTGTGAGTATTATGTGGAATAACAAGCTAACATAGTATTAAATATGTGATAATATTTGCGACATAATAGTTTGCAAATAATAGGACTTAATTTAATAAATTTAACATCCATCATCTAATCAAGATTGAAATTTAAAATTCAAATAGTACAAAGATTAAAATGACTAAATTAAAACATATGAACTAAATTCATGACATACACATAATACATGAACTAATAACAAAATTTAACCTAACATAATGCACAAATCAAACGAATGATATTATATAAATTTATCTATCTCCTGACCATTTGTTCAAATTCAAAAATCAAGCTGAAATTTTGAAGAGTTTTAATGAAAATATTAAACTTGAAAATAAGTTTCCATAAAGGTCGAGTAATTATATTTAAAATTTGGATTGAGCTCGAGCTCTAATATTAAAAGAAAAAGTCTAAACTTGGTTTGCCTCATTTAAGATATAGGCTAAGGTTTGTCTAATTTTTACTCACATGTATGTATACAAACAAGTTAACTATTTATAAATATGGATAGAATTAAATAAAATTTAAAACCTATATTTTGAGTTAAACCGAGCTCGGATAATTAGGTATAATATTAATCTCATATAAAGGCCTAACCTAAACTTAATCCGATCCAACCCAAAAATAATTCTATATAAAATAAACAAAATGCATATTAATAATTTAACTAATTAGTTGATATAATTATTTTTAAAATAAATTGATATATAGATTTAAGATTTAAATCTTAATATTAGGGTACTCACTAGACCTGCTCATGGGTCAGGCCACCTGGCCCTGCCCGAAATGTGAGAGGGTTTGGGCAAAAATATAGGCTCAAAAAATGAGATTGGACAAAAAAATAAAGCCCATTTAAGAAACATGATGGGCCTCGGGTAAGGCATTTTTGGCCCGGGCTCAGCCCGAATTCACTAAAGGACAAAAAAATCTATTTTTTAAAATATTATTTTCTTATTGTTTTCTCCCTATTTTGCTACAATTTTACTATTATGCTGCTACTATTTGTTGTTATTGATTGGATATTGTATAAATCTTATTTTGTTGTTAATTTTGTTATTATTTTAAAGACATTTATTAATTTTGTTATTATTTTAGAGGCATTTGCTTGTTAAGTTGCATCTATGTTAGTGTTATTTAAGTATACATATTTTTAAAAATTTATTTTCAATTTGTTGGGAAATATTTATTTTGATATTTTTAGTATTTTTGATGTATTATATATATTTTAAAATTATATAAAAATAATATAAAAATTAATATGGGTGGGCAGGTCAAGCCTGGGTTTTAACATTTTTATCCGGGTCGGGCTTGGGCAAAATTTTAGGCCCATTTTCGGTCCAGACCCAAGCCTAGCAAACGGGTCTAAATTTTTAGTTTAGCTTGGCTCCGCCCGGCCCATGCACACCTCCAGTACTCACCTAGCTTATAATTTATTTAAATTTGATTATAGAATACGTAAATATCTATATTTATATACTTATATATTAAAGTAGTGTTTATGTTGTTGTCCATCTGCTTAAATTTTAGATTTAATCTCTATACTTTAATTTCTAATATAACTTGGTCTCTAAATTTTTATAATGTTATTAATTAGTCCAAATAGTTAAGATCGTTAACTTTTCAATTAAAATATGACTTGATTGCATATAATTTGAAAGCCTTAAGGTCTTAGAGATTGATACATGGTTTCCCGTTTCCCATTTCTTTTAAGGTTGCATTTCCTTTTTTTTTTGGGTGTAGTTGCATAAACTACCTTCAACGTTTAGGAGTTTCTGGTTTTGTGCCCTTGATCGTTTTTTATTTATTGAGGCCATCAACATAAATATTTTTTCACAAATCAACCCATTTTAACGGAAAATGTCAGTTGACTGTTAGTCAAGTGCCAGTTAACATAGTTGTCTATGTGGCCTACCAGGTTGAAGGATGATGTGTAAAAAAAAGAATTAAATATAATAAATAAAAAGAAATAAATAATCCGAAAAAAAACCAAATAGTCCCAAAAAAACTGAAATTCCTAAATTTTGAAAACCTTAGATCGTGAAATCCCTACAAATTGTAATTCACAAATCGTCATTGAATCCCTAAAATTGTTACGATAAAATAAGCTTCAATAATCCCCAATCCTCAAGAAACCTGCGAAAGCAAAAAAGTTTGATTGAAAAAGAAATCTTAGGGGAAAGAGGGGGAGCCAAAGATTGATACGATTAGGGCAGACTCTGTGTGACACACCAAAACTGACTGGGACGGACCAACCCAAATTTGAAGCGTTATAGTAGCCACCTAAGTGACTCTCCGGCTAACGACCACCCAAGACACACCCCGACCTTATAACACCTCAATCTTATCTAAATATTAGTTATCTACTAACGCGAAAGCAGATTATGAGCCAATTTTAAATTTTTCCTATGTAATTTAACCTAAGGACATTTTCATCATTTTACCACATATGGTAAAACTAACCTGATTTTAGATCTAAATGTTTACTGACCTTCTTTTAGTCAAAATTATGCAAGCCTAAAAATTTCATCTTAAATTGAGTTCGTTTGCTATGTCTAATTCAAGTTTCATTATTATGGACTAATTTGTAACAAATACAAACTATCAGGACCTATTCCAAGTTACAAATTAAGTGTGTTTCTATCGAATTCTACCCATCATCATCTAGGGCTCTAATTAGATTAATCAATTTTCAAAACTAAATTGTAATATAAACAAATTAAAATACCAATTTAAAAAGAAAAAAATTCAAAACCCCAAAAATCCACACGGTCGTGTCCCCTAGACCATGTGTCATCAAATGCCCATGTTCGTGTCGTGAAAAACTTTTTGGCAGGTCACACACACCCATGTGGAAATCCCACATGGTCGCGTGTTATAGCTCCAGTTTCCACACACCCGTGTCACTTATCTGCATGCCCGTGTTCAACCCCTCACATGCTCGTGTGGAAACCACTACACCTATTTTTGCGAAAAACTCATTTTAAAACTCGATTTTACATAATTAAATGGCCAATTTAACTCGATTTAACTACTATTAACTAACATACATATACACACAACTTCAATTGAATTTATTGACATCAATTAAGCCTCAATTAAATAGAATTAAGAAATTAATTTCATGCACATCAAACACCAAATAAATCAAACAAGTGGCGTACCTTAGTCACTAGTAAACCACTCCATGAAAGTTTTAATTAAACAATTGTTAGTATAAATTTCATGCTTCACACACTGTGTTACCAATCACCGTGTTATCAAGCAACAATACACCCTAAGTCATTCAATAATTAAACTCAAACATGCCTCAAAATTATTATAAAACCATCCAAAATAATGTCCAAAGTCCAATTACAACCGAAATCAACTAATTCCCGGGAGTTCCACAATGCTTGATTACAGTCTCTAAAATGTGCAATAAAATCCCTGCCAAGTCTAAATCTCTTGGAACTCTCTTGCTCGACTCCTTAGCTCCTCAAGCACGTCAATTATCTGCACGAATTGTGAGGGTGTGAGCTTTAAAAAGCTCAGTGAATGTTAATAAAAATAACAAGTAAATTAACATCCAATTTATGCTTAATTCACACCCAATCATTCACCAATTGTCAGCCAAAATAATTAAACATGTTGATTTAATTTCCATAAGTATTTTCAATACCAAAAATCAATTATTCATGGCTTTCAATCATCAATTGATATAGTAACAATCACACAAAAATATATTGCCATACACTTCTTATGGCTTAACCGGGTGATCATACATCAGATAAACAGATCTTCAAACTCCCACAAATATCAAATACAATTCACCGAGTTGAGCGGGCCGAAGCACATGCTCCTTTATAGCGCCTCAAATAACCCATTGAATGGAGACTCATGCTCAACACTCCCTTATCTACTCCAAACAAATCAGTCAACCTAGAGCCATATGCTCACAATGTCACAAATACATGTGAGTACCCATAAATCCTATGGCATGCCAACTATATCTAATGGATCCACCATGCATGTTTCCAATATATTCAAACAAACATAGCATATAAATCAGTCATTATTGTGCTCGATTTAATGTGATAAAATGATTATGTATAACTTGTAACATAGCTATTTAACATCCAACTAAATCAAGCAATTCATTCATCAATTTCCCATATTCAGTTACCAATTGTAATACGAATATATCATGATAAAAAATTTTAGTACACATGCTTAAAATAATCCTTAAAATTAATCTAATTAAATAGCATAACACCACCCAAAAAATCACTTGCCATTTTTTCAATATAAATTCAACTTTTGCACAATTAATACCAATATTGCAAAATCAACCATTTATCCATAATTAATTTTTTTTGGTGATACATATTTAATTAATTTTAATCATTAATTAGGGTACTAATAAAACATAATTGAGGGTCAATTTACCAAATCGCCTTTAGAAACACTCACCACACAATTTTATTCTATCACAACAAGTGACCAACTAGGCAATTCCAAGCTTCAATTTTGGTTATCTTGGTCCTCTTCAAGATTCAGAACTTCAACAGAGGTAAAGTAGACATTACCACATTTCCAAGGCTATATTAAACACGAACTTTAATTAAGTATGCTAATCAAAATCATTTCACAAAGATACCTTATTGGATTTGTAACATCAAGTCGAAAACTCGATTCCTCACAAAATCGATCTCTCTAGCCCTCCTAATCACTTCCAAACATCAATACTAAACCAAATACACATAAACTAAGCATCAATTTCACATTTAAATCAATTTTACAAAAATCTAAAAAATCGATTCATGAAGATGATGAAATTCAGATTTCTTCAAATTACCTCACAAATCATGTTTAATCATGATAAATAAGACCAAAAATCTTTTAATAGATCCATTTTGAGTTGGAACATCCATTGATTTGTGGATTTCCTCTCAAAATTTATGATCCACCATTAAAGGACCATGTGTTCTTGGAAGAAGATGACATTGATAAAGAATCCCTTAATTGACTCTCAAATTATGTAAAAATATTTTTAATCTTCATAAAAAAAAGTTTTGGATTGAAGATTACCTTTGATTCGCTCTAAATTCGTTGATTGGAAATCTTAATTTAAGAAGCTTGAGAAATTTCAAAATATTTTTGGCTAATTCTGAGAATAATTTTGGGTGAATTGAAAGAGTATTTTGAGAAGAAAATTAATTGAATCTATTCTTTGATGATATATATTTAAAATCATGCAAAGAAAACGAATTTTATAGCTATCTAACATGAGGTAAATGGTGTGAAAAGTAGGATAGATGCTTTTTGTTTAAAATTGAAACAATCCACTAGAATTTAAAAATTGGGAAATTTCCCTAACGGCCATTCTTACATTTCTCTTGTTTTACCATTTAATCCATTCCCTTCAAAATTCTGAATTTTAAGGTTTATTTTCCAAATAAGTACTCCAAAATTTCCCTTATTTTACAGTTAAATCTAATTTAATTAATATTTAAATTTAACTCAAATTAACCCTGAATAAAAATTATTTTAAAATTCTTTTTCGACCCAAATTAATTATTTTCACTAATAATTATTTAATTACTTTAAAATTAATTTTTCAAAAATATTTTTATTTTTCCAGATTATTGTTTAATCGATTTTAGATAAAATCAACCTCCTAAATTAAATTAGAATTACTAAAGACCCCATAAATTCCTAGTTCAACACTCGAAACCTGAAAAATATACTTGAAACTACTAAACCCGATTTAGGGATATTACACTTCGTAACCCAAATCAAGAGGTAGGTAATTTCTGATTGGGTTTTTTGGGAAAATGTTATGGTTTTTGTTTTATTTTTAATTTGGTATAGTGTAGATACCCAAAATCGAAGGGTTAATGATGACAATCTAAGGTTGTTGTCTGTTGTAGTTTCAATTGCCACAAAAATGGGTTTTTTAATAGCAGTGGTGGTTGAAATTTGTTAGTATTGTCAATATTTTATGCGATTGTGGGTATAAGATGTAGGTACCGAACTAAATAAAAAAGTAATAATTCCAAGCAAGAAGCTTTAAAAATATGTTTAAATATCGAAAATGGTGGATGCCTACTATGTTCTGTTGTTTACTTTTAGTAATGTCTTAGTGTTTGTTGTTGTATTCAAAGAAATGGTCCCTATGTTGTTTTGAATTTTTTTTTGCTGGTTTTGTTGAATAAATTATTTGTTTATGCTTGCAGATATCGTGGGATAAGGAATATTACCTTATTTTGCACATGGGTGGGCATTTTGTAAAGGATCCATATATTGGATATGTAGGTGGGGAAGTGATTAGGCTTAAAGAGGACCTAGACACAATATATTATTTTGAATTATGTAAAATAGTAAAAATTAGGTTAGGGTTTCACACTACCATGTTAGTATATTTTCATGAGCCTGGTACAGTAGGGTTACAAAATAATCTAAAAGTGATTTATGATAACACTTCCACAATAGCTATGTTAGACTTTTGGGTCAAGTTTAAGGAGATTCACCTATATGCTGAACATGAGGTGGATAATCCTATAATTGTAGATGATATGTTATTATTGACTGCTGGGGAAAGTGATGTTAAAGGAGTAGAAGCTGATAGGGAGGGTGATGTTGAAAGGGTAGATTTAGATGGGGATGACGTTGTAGAAGGGGTACAAGCTGTTAGGGAGGGTGATGTTGAAGGGGTAGATTTAGATAGGGATGGAGTTGTAGATGGGGTACAAGCTATAGGGGAAGATCATGTTGAAGGGGTAGAAGCTAATGGGAAAGGTGATATAGAAAGGGTACAAGCTGATATGGAGGATGATGTAGAAGGTGTACAAGCTGAAGCAGATAAGTATAGTGGTGGGGAAAGTGATGGGCAAATTAGTTTAGTATCAACTGTTGGAGAAGAAAATGTTAGTGGTTTTGGATCATCTGTTAGTGATGAAAATGCTGTCGATTTTGCAACATCAGATGGAGTGGACAATATTGTTACTGCAGTTAATGGAGAAGAGGAAGACGGGAATGAGACTGAGGTATAAGACTTAAATAAACATGGCAACTTGGATGGATCCGATAAAGATGAAAAACATAAAGATGGTGAGAGGAGGAGAAGCAAGTTTCCCTTATACAATGATCGGTTTGATTCATTAAAATTTAGTTTGGGAATGTTTTTTTAAGGATAGCAAATAGTTTAAGAGTACAACTCGAAACTACTCCAAATAATGTAGAAGACAACTAAAGTTTCTTAAGAATGAACTGAAAAGGGTTGTTGTAAGGTGCATTGCTTCCCCTAACTATCCATGGAGAATTTTGGCTAGCTATAGTCTTATTGCCAAATGCATGCAAATTATAAATTTTCAAGAGAAGCACCATTGTTTGGTTAGTTTTAAGAACAAAATGGACTACTGCTATGATTTCCCAACATTTTGAAGCAACTATCAAGGATCACCCTAAGATGAAACTGAGGGAAATTAAAAGAATATGTGTTTTAGAGGTTCATGTAAATGTAAGCATTGATTGTTGTTATAAAGCTAAGAAAATAGTGAAGGAGAAAATGGTTAGGAATCATAAGGAGGAATTTGGTCAGTTATGGGACTATACTCATGAGTTAAGGTTAAAGACGCTAGGCAGCACAATAAAATGGTTGTTTAAAGGGTGAAAGTAGACTCCTCTCCTCATTTTAAGAGGTTTTATGTATGCTTTGATGCACTAAAGAAAGGTTGGAAACCGGGGTGTAGGCCACTCATTGGGCTAGATGGTTGATTCCTAAAAGACCCATTTAAGAGTGAATTTCTCACAGTTGTTGGAAGGGATGCAAACAACCAGATGTTCCTTATTGCATGTGTTGTGGTTGAAGTGGAGTGCACTACTTCATGGGCCTGGTTTATCAGTCTTCTATTAACTTATTTGGGCTTGAAAGATTGGTATAGGTACACAATTATCAGTGACCAACAAAAAGTCAGTGAATTATCTAATTTAGGCTTGGTCTTGTCCTTTTATTCTGTTAAGTATAATTAACTATATTTTTCTAATAATCTATCTGTGTGAATCATTTAATTCAAGCATTGTAGAAGCTAGGTTCAAAAGTATTATCAAAATGCTTGAGGATATTAGGACCAAGATAATGACTAGTATAGTATGAAAAATGAAGTTATGTAATGGATGAAAGCAAAATTATGGTCCATTGGTGAAAGCTAAGTTCGATACCAACAAGAAGGACTGCGTATAGTGGCAATTGATATGGAATGGTGAAGATATGAAATAAGGAAAGGAAGTTATCAATATACAGTAGACCTAAGTCAAATGATATGTAATTGTAGAAGTTGGAAAATTAGTGGGATCCTATATGCCCATACATGTGCTACCATTGTATCACCTAGAGCTCCAACCAGATGACTATCTACATGAATGTTATCATATTAAAACCTATAAGAAAGCTTACTGATTTCCAATACAACCTATAAATGGGCCACATGATTGGGCAAAAACTGGTATTAAGCCAATGCTACCTTCTATTGAAAGGAAGATGCCTAGAAAACCCAAAAAGAATAGGAGGATGACCAAAGATGAACCAAAGAAATTGAAGCCTAGCCACTTGAGTAGGAAAGGTCTACTCATGACATGTACTCAATATGGCCAACATGGCCATAACAAGCGGTCCTGTACACAAGGAAATGAACATGCTAAACAGGTATAATGTTGTTCTTCACTTATATATTGAGTAAATTTATTTTGTTTAACCACTTTCATTATGGTCCATGTTTTGTACCAAGATGCATAACCACCTAAAAAAATAAGGGAAATATCCTATTAAAAGGTCAACTACCTCAGATAAATCTAAGGGAAAGCAACCCAATAAAGGCAAAATACATGGAATAGGGTTGTATACAAACTTGAATACTAGGAATCAAACATTTTATTTGAGTTTTCTTTCTTTTACTATTGATCAAACATTGTATATTGTTTTGATCAACTTAAAATATTATCGCAGTCTGGTAGAACCACAAGGAGCATGACGACAAGTTCATGTAAGGATGGTAGTGGACAAACTTCTTCAACACCCAAGTCGCCGAAGAACAAGAGAAATGCTCATCTCGACCATCTTGGAACACAAGAATCAGTTGTAAGAAACATGAGTAAATCATAGAAGAAATAGTTGTTATTTTGTCACATTTTGAGCCTACAACCATCTGGTTTTGGAATACACCAAGGTTGAATGTTATTTTGTCGTATTAATAACCAAGTTGTTGGGTTTTTTTTGTGGTTGATGTAGCTAGATATATCTCACTTACAGTAGTATGTTATATCTGTTACATCAACTTTTTTTGGTTGGTATAACATGAATGGTGTATAAGCTAAATAGAAAGATTTTGTAAAGTACATTTATCCCAATTGTAATAGGGAAATCATATGATTAAATGATCAAATTTGTTTTTTCAATCTTATGTTTCTTTTCACTGCATTATTTACTAATCTAAATTAAATTACATAAACAACAACAAAAATTGGTCATTAGTTCCAAGCATAATGTATATCAAGGTTCCAAATTACATAAACAACATATGATGGAAAATTTTACATTCAATTAACATTTCCAACTGCTAGTTGCATATTCCTCATACCACTATTGCCAACAAATAAACCTATGGTGATGCATACAATACATAACATGGAGCAACAAAATAACATCTTATACATTGACGTCTCCTTCTTGATAACTTTCATTTTTCATCATTTTGTTCCTTAATGCTAGTTCTCCTTTAACACCATAAACTGGTCTACCTCCTTCAACCTCAGCGTCAACAACACTACTGCCACCATTATGGCTACCATCAAATGCAACTAAACCATAACCTTCTTTCTAAGTGCAAAATTATCCTTTGAAAGATTTCATTCACTGTCGCACAATTGATGCAGTAACTTAGTCGCACGATCACATATTTGTCCATCGTACCACTTGAAGAAATCACAACCACCGTCCTACAAACAAACCCCAAATGAGTGACAATAAAAAAAAATTAAATCATAAACCCTCGACCTAAGGAAATTTTTGAAATCATCCAAATTGAGTTGAAGTAGAAAACAAAATTTTTCTTCACTTACCCGAAAATCTGAACAACCATAAAATCTCCTCCTCAAATTTAAATCGCTTCATGAAGTGTCTCTTGGAGCTAACTTATTGCAGTGACATTTTACTACTTCCCTATCATACACATACTTCCTCCGCGATGAAGTAACAATATTTGCATACCTCGATTTTTTCCTCAAACCATTCGAATACGTTACCCAATCTCTAGACTGGCTATACGAACTATGTGATTCAGATTTGAGAAAAAATCTTGATTCCATGATTTCAGAAGACAAGGAAGAAAAATAACAATTTTCTAGAGTTTATGGGACTTCACAATTTGGGAATAAGGTATTAAGGATGTAGAAAATTTCCTCAAGCCATGATTCAAATTGGAGATTGCTGAAGTTTTTAGGGATTTCATGATTTAAGGTTTTCACAATTTGGGAATTTCAATTTTTTTGGGACGATTTCGTTTTTTTTTCAGATTATTTATTTCTTTTTATTTATTATATTTATTTTTTAACATGTCATCCTTTAACCTGGCACGCCACATAGATAGCTATGTTGACCGACGCTTGACTAACTGTCAACTAACTTTTCCCATTAAAAATAGGTTGATTTGTGGAAAAATCGTTACGTTGAGGGCCTCAATAAAAAAAAGGGGGTCAAGGGCACAAAACCTAAAACCCCTAAACATTGAGGGTATTTTATGGAATTATGATTTTGGCCCCTAGACAATACTGAAATTTGTGATTTAAATTTAATAAAATAATTTTAACGATAGTAACAATTGGACTTGAATTTTTAAATTTGAAAACTAAATAATTGAATGTTTGATACAAGGATTAAATTCTAAATGTATGAAATGTATAGGGGCTTAGAGTATAATTTGTCCTTTATATTTTTACTCTATAATCTAATACAAACATATAATCAATCCAAGGCGAAGTGTGGGCTGAAAACCATACTAGTAACTATATATAAATGACCTTCTTGCATTGACAAGTGGGTCTACTATGCTTTCTTTTTTTGCATTATAAATAAATTGTTAAATTTCAATTTTGATCTCCTATTATGCTTAAATTTGAAATTTAATTCTTATAGTTTAATTTCTAACATAATTCTATCTCTAAAATTTTATAATGTTATTAATTAGTTCAAATAGTTAATATTATTAACTTTTTGATTAAAACATTACGTGGTTATGTATAATTTAAAAGCAGATTTTTAAATCCCAAAAGTAGAGGGGTTAAATTCTTGAAAATAAAAGTTGAAAGACTAAGTTCTAAATGTACAAAGTGTATAGAGACTTAGTGTCATGGTAGTTTGAATTAGATTGAGAACTAACCAAGATTTTGGTATGGAGAGAGGCATCAGATCAGTTAGCCTGTGAACTAATACGGAGCGATTGAACCAAGCTAAAAAACTAGTTGAACAATTTTTTTTTTATTTTTAAATTTTTTATGATTTTTAATAATTTATTTAACTGAATTATACGAATCAATGGCTTGACTGGTTCGATCACATGTCCAGTTTTGAAAACCTTGCTTAAAGTATTTTCTTTAATCTTCAAATTTTTACTCTATAATTTAACACGAACAAATAATCAAATCTCACAAAACATGGTTGACTATACTAGTTAATATAAAAAGAAGGGCTAATTACAGGAATTACCTCTAGACTTTAACAAATTTGTCAATATGATATTTGTACTTTTAATTTGTTCAATGTTACACTTGAACTTTGATTTTTGACTACCAATTTGATATTTCGGTGATAAATATTAACGTAATGCAACACATGACCCAATCAAAGACTAACACGTGGGATTATGTCATCACTATGTTAACTTTTCACTAATGCCTTAGGTTTCTCCTAACAATTCATCCAAAATCTTTTTCTTTTACAGTTTAAATTAAAAACTTACTAATTGTTATGAATATCTTATTAAGTGGATGTCTTTCATGATCAAGATAATTTTTTTGTATATTTTAAATTCTAATAGTTATTAGAATTAGATCTCTACTTCTTTTATACTTCTTATGCCTATAAATATAGACTCTGATGAAGCATTGTAACCGCCCCATTTGATTAATAAATTACATTCTCTATTACTTTCATATTTTCTTTGTTCTTTATTCTCTCCATCTCTCTTTATTTTATAACACGTTATCAGCACGATCTTGCTCAAAGTGATAGTTCCTTTTATCGACAATCAAAGTTATCCTTCATGATTTTCAATATCTTTGATAGCAAGATGCAAAGTTTTTACAGATGGTAAAAGATTTGATACTGTTATGTATATGAAATCGAGAAGTAAGATTCAATCTCAGAATGGATTATAGTTCTTATTCTCGATCTTTGATTTATTGTACAAGCATGGGTAAAGTATAGATTTGGTAAGAAACTTTTATATTTTGACCATATTTTCTTTTTCAATTAAGGTATGACTACTATTAATTTTTTTTTGACATAAATTTCACATTTTGATGGTATTGAAATTTGGTACAATATGTATAAGATAAGTTTCAAGCATCGTATACAAAAATTTTAATTATTTGTTAAAATATTTTTACTATTAGATTCTAAAAGTTATTACAAAAACAAAGTTGTTTTACTACTTGTAATAATGCTCGTGATAATAGTCAAGGTGATGACGATGATGTTAAAGATCTTCAGGTATATTTTGCTATGTTTTATTTATTGTTTATTATAATTGGAGACTAATCATGACAACATGCATAGATAGATTTTGATTTGAAATGTCACGCATGTTTGTAATGGTGATTATGAAATAAAGAATCTATTGATATGTTTATAAGTTCGTCCTACTAGATTTGTTGCATTCCTCGAAGTGAATGTAAACATAAAGTAAATAAAAGATATAACCATGGACTACTAAAAGTGGGAACATAGTAATAAATAAGAGAACAATGAGAGTTCTCAAGATAACTTTTCAAAGGGTAAAGATAACTTAAGTTATCAATGTGATATGAAAGATTATTGGCCACATATGTGTCGTATGACCAAATATTTTGTTTCTGTTAATATTCTTTGAGGAATGATATGAAAATGTAATATTCTTTGAGGAATGATATGAAAATGTAGTAATGAATTCTATCATTATTACAGATAGAAACTATTTATCTTATTTGGTACTAAAACAAGCAAATATTATTCCAATATTTGATAATACAAAATCAGTTGAAAGCTCCAGAAGAGCTAATATATCACTATCTAAAAAGCACAAACACTACAACAAAATAGGTTTTTAGAGGCATTTGGATAAAAAAACGCCGCTATAGATTGAGCATTAGCGGCGTTTTTTGAAAAACATCGCTATAGATCAAGAATTAGCGGCACTTTTTAAAAAACACAGCTATAGATCGAACATTAACGGTGCTTTTTAAAAAACGCCGCTATAGGTCGACCATTAGAGGCGCTTTTGAAAAACGCCGCAAAAAAATTAAGTCGTTTTATGTTGAGCTTTAGTGGCATTAGCGGCGCTTTTTGAAAAACGCTGCAAAAAAAATTCAGTAAGATGCCGTCGTCTTATGTTGAGCTTTAGTGGCATTAGCAACGCTGTTTGAAAAACGCCGCTATAGATCGAGCTTTAACGGCGCTTTGTCAAAAATGCCGCAAAAAAAACATTTTATTTATCTATTAATTATTTAACTAGTTTATTTATATTAATTAAAATATAATTTATTTTTAATTGAATATTTAAATTCTTCAAAAAAAATAATGACACGTAAAAAAATTTGAAAGTAAAAACATAGAAAAATATTTGTTAAAAATGAAAAAAATTAAAATACTATTATTTAAAATAATTTTAAAGTTTTTTTTGGATATATGACTGATTTTTTTTAATTTATATATTAAATAATTTCTTATATAATCGTAAAAGAGATAGTATTAATTTTTAAATATTGAATTAATTATTATTATAGTTTAGGGTTTATGGTTTAGGAGTTACTATTTTAAGGTCTATGGATTATGGATTATGGTTTATGTTTTATGATTTAAGGTTTAAAGGATATGGGTTAGGGGTTTAGGGTTTAGATTAATTAGTATTTTTAATTTATATATTAAATAATTTCTTATATAATTGTAAAAGAGATAATATTAATTTTAATATATTAAAGTTATGATTATAGTTTAATATTAATAGTTTAAACTTTATATATATTAAATGGTTTAGGATTTAAGGTTTACTTGAGATTTGTTAAATGATGAAATTTTATACAATCAATTAATGCTTTTATATTTAAAAATATTTAATCTAAACCATTTGATATATTTAAATATTAAATTTTAAAAAAACATTGATAAATAAATAAATAAAGTAACAGATTGATATGGATAGGTAACTATCTACTTTGGATAGGACCAAATTATAACAAATAAAAATGAAATACAAAAACTTAAACACTCCACATCGAACATCTAGCAAAATGGTTATATTTTAGTTAGGAAGAAATATCTCTAATAAAATGAAGATTAGATCGGAAAAGAATAACATAAAATCATGATTAACGTCTCAATCTTTAATAGAAATTTGATATGTGAGAGATTGATTGCTTACATTGGATAATTCTAACTTAATAATTAATTACAGTAATTTAATAATTTGTTTTCTTATTAAAATATACGATATTTATTTTGAGAGTACTTGTTTTTTTTATTATAAAAATCTAATTTATAAAAAATAGTAATATTAAATGTTTTATAAAATCACTTAACTAATAATTTTTAGCAGACAAAATAAATATTGTTTATAAAAATATTCTTTAAATATTTAGTAGTATCAAAGGCATTAGCGGTGTTTTTATCATAAGCGCCACAAAAGGTAAGCAATAGTGGCGTTTTTATACGCAAAAATCATTTTGTTTTAATACAAATGTCACCGTTCTATTGGATTTCTTCGTGGCGCTTTTGGTGAAACGTTGCAATATGTCGGCCTTTAGCAGCACTAGTGAAAAACGCCGCAAAAAGTTATTCTGTTTTAATCAAAACGACGTCGTTTTATTTGATTTTTTAGTGGCATTTTTATTAAAATGCCGCAATAGGTCTGGCTTTAGCGGCGCTAGGTGAAAAATGCCGCAAAATGTTATTTTGTTTTAATCAAAATGGTTCGTTTTGTAGGTTTTTTAGTGGCGTTTTTTGGTTAAACACCGCAATATGTAGGGATTTAGCGGCGCTGGTGGATAAACGCCGCAAAGGTTGATTTCTTTTAGGCAAAACGTCGTCGTTTTGCTCTCCTCCTTTCTTAGCCAACCAATAAACCCGATGAACCTTATTCATTTCCCCCTTCTTCTGAATTTCATTTCCCCCTTTTTCCCCAGTCTAAAACCCCTAAATTTCTCCCAAAATTTGTAGCCCAACTTTTTTTCCTCTACTTTTTTTCCTCAACCTTTTCTCCTTACTCTTTTCCCCCCTCGAAATCCCTAAGTTCCACTTGAAATAAACAGCCCAACTATTTTTCCCCAAATCAACAACCTTGAAATCGATTTTGAAGGTTTGCTCTTGGGTCTTTTAAACTCATAACAATGCTTTATATGTTGTTGTTGTTGTCGACAATAGAAACAAGGTTGTTCATCTATTCCTATATATGATCGATCCTGCTTGAATGATTGCTGTGTTTTTATTGTTACTGTTTGATATATTTGAACTGTTTCCAGTAGTTATAGTTAGCTTGTTCTCATTTGATTATCCTTGCTAAAACTTCATGCTATGTTTTAATGAGATTTTAGCGTATATTCCAAACTCCTCTGATAAGATACATCCATATTCCATGGCATGGAAACTGTAACTTTGCCTGCATTTTGAGCTCCATGGTAGTATATAACAAATAACAATAAGTTGTTCTAGAGATTGAGAGAATTAGAAGGTAATAAGGTTGCGGACCAGATATTTGGAGAAGGTTAGTCATCTCTTGTGATATGACATCGAGTATTATCTGCCTTTCTTCTCTTACTCTCACATCCTTCCCTGCTTGATATGGGTTTATTATATAAAAATTAATTTAAAAATTAAGGCTTATTATATAGATTACTGGGACATACTGTTAGTTGGACCAAGGTTTGTCTGATTGATATGGGTTTGGTTTTTCTAAGTTTTTATTATATTTGGAGGATATTTAGAGGTTATATTCAATATATATAAAAATTAAACCTTATTATAAAAGTTTTCATGGCTACTTTGTTGTGATATAAATACAATATATATAATTTCATGGTTGTTCATGGCTGTTCATCTTTAGATTAATTTTTGAATTATTATTTTGTTAAGCCAATTTTTTTATCTTCAAATGCATTTTGGATGGAAGAATTTAAATAAATGTTTGGAAAATACATAAATGGATCATGTTTTTATAGCTTCTTGGTTTTTATCCTTAAATTAAATAATTTATAGCTTCTTGATTTAGAAAATACATTAATGGATCATTTTTTTAACTTATTTAATTCTTGTTTATCCTTAGATTATTTTTTAATTTCATGGCTGTTCATTGTTCGTAGGTGTAATTTAATTTGTTGGAATATAGCATTACTGTTATTCTGGGAATTAGTCTTATTTATAAAGGAAGATTAAATGAGTTTGATTTCATTGGCATTACACTTCCATAACACTACTTAGTACACATTGTTTTGCAGGTTCATTTTGACTGGTTGCTATGATAGTTTGGGAAGGTAAATAGATTAAATTTCATGTTTTTTTATGGACGTTTTATTTGGAGGAATTTAATTTGACAGAAATCGTGTTTTTGTTTTCTTTTCTATATAGTTTTCTTAAGGATATGGAAACAAGCTGAATGGTGTACACATATGCTAGAAGGACACAGTGGTGCAATTTCATCTGTTCGTATCATCAAGTTAGAAGGTTTAGTGGTCATCTTCATCGATATTAAGCATTTATGACATAACAATTTTATTCTAAAGAATCTTGGGCATTTATTTATAAGCATTGGCTTTTCTTTTATATCCTTCATGTTTTGTGCAGGGAGAGGCCATCTCTACACTTGTGGGCCATACACAGTGCGTCTCCTCTGTGGTTTGGCCTTAGCATGATACAATTTATTCGGCATCATGGGATCACTGTAACAGCCCGGTTTAGACCCTAGTAAGAACAGTGATTTCGGGACCACGAATCTGAGTCAAAAAAATATTTTAATATTATTTTCTGTGTTTAAAGTATGTGAATTGATATGTGTGAAATTTTCGTACGAAAATTTTATCGTTGTATGCTTGATTTAATAAAAAGGACTAAATCGCGTAAAACGTAAAAGTTACATGCTATTAGTTAAAGGTGTCAATTGGCCTTGGCTTTTTAATATGTTGGCCTTAAATGGTAAAGCCCATTTATAAGATAGTGGATGATATTTGGTTTGGTATTTGTGTAAATATGAATTTATTTTAATGGTAAAATGGTAATATGTTAAAAAAGTTTAATTAAATAAATCAAAAGCCATGTTTTTTGTCTTCTTATGCTATCATCTTTCTCCATAGCCGAATGTGAAAAGAAAAAGATGAGTTTGGAAGCTTTGAATATTCGGCACCTTTGGAAGCTTAATTCGGGTATGTGTTTTACTCGGTTTTTTATAATTCTTACGTTTTTGAGATCGTTGCTTCGAGTGCTAGTAAACCCATGCCCTAATTTTTGGATTTAATGAATAATTTTAGATTTTCCATTATTTATTATGTGATGAAGTTGTTGTTTGATGATGAATAATAAATCTTTGATGTTTGATTTTCATGTTTAATTAAGTGATTTTTTATAAAAATGTGTATTAAGGACTAAATTTAGAAATTTGTAAATTGAGGGGTCAAAACGTGAAATAAATAAAAGAAATGGGTTGCTAGAGACCTAAGATAAATTCGGCCTAACATAGGTTTGATGAAATTTTGAGTAATTTGTGTTATTTTGAAATAGGGACTAAATTGTAAAAATGTGAAATGTTAGGGGATAAAATGCAAAATGCCTAGATTATGTGTCCTTAGATAAAATTTAATGAAATGTTGAATAAGTGAGTTAATTTTGGATATTAATTAGATTGGCAAAAGTGGAATTCGGATTTGAATTGGGGGGAAAATCAAAGTGGTCGATTAGTCGTCTCGTTTCGATTATCGTTGTCCGAGGTAAGTCTATAAGAAATAAACATTTTAAAATTTGAATGTATATGATCTTTATATGCTGAATTTAATTGTGTGAATTTTTATTAGTTATAGCCGAATGTATAAATGTTTATGAGATTTGGGAACAAGTTCGATTCAATTGAGATATGATGTTTGAAAAGCTTAATATGAACATTAAGAAATAATTAGGATTTTCGAAATATGAATTATGTGTAAGACCGACTTTGTATCAGTGATATTCGAGCTTTATTGCCTAGCAGGCTTTGTGCCGGTGTATTATATTAGGCTTATTGCCTAGCAGGCTTTATATGCCGGTGTATTATATTAGGCTTATTGCCTAGCAGGCTCTGTGCCGGTGTATTATACTAGGCTTTATGCCTAGCAAATTTTATGTGAACAATGGTAAAAGTAATCAAATGTGTTAAATGAGCTAAAGTGATCAGGTATGTGAATATGGTTTACTTATTTGAAATGAAGGTAAATTGGCCGAAAGATATGTGATAAAAATGTTATGTAATGCTATTTTCTGACGCATGAAAAATTGATTTAAAAGGCTCTGGTATGTATTCATACTAAATTATGAAATTATGGCAAGTGGAATGTTCGGATTAATGATATAAATGTTACATGTTAATGTGAATTATATGTATGCATATGTGAAAGTATACATTCGGTTTACTTATGTATTCATGACATAAATGAGAGTATATATGTATAGGAAAATCTATAATTGGCCAAATGAAAAGTATAGGTGATTTTGTAAATGAAATTATGTGTTTTCATATTTGGGCAATTGTAAAATATATATTCGACCACATATTATATATATATGTGTGTGTGTTATTATGGTTTGATTTATGAAGATATGTATATAAGAGTTTAAATATTCGGTTATATATACATTGATAATATGGCTTTGAAAGGGTATGTTATTTTGATAATAGATACATGTATATTCGGTCAAGGTAAAATTTGTACATGGAAGTATATGTTATATATGAAATTGTGAGCTTGAAAATAAATGTGATCATGATAGTATAAATTAGTTTGATTAAACTAAGTTGATATTAATATTGAGTTATTTATTTGCTTATGACTTACTAAGCTCTCGAAGCTTACTCTGTGTGTTTTTCCTATGTCTTTAGAGATTCAGTGAATTGCTCGAGTTGGAAGTTGTTGGAGACGTCATCAAACTATTCGGTTATCATTTCGGTAACTAATGCTTTGAGATTTGGTTATGTGGCATGTATAGGCTTGTTTTGATATATTTGGTTTTGAAGTTTGTATATATATATAGCCATACGAAAATGGCTTGATTATAATGTTAAAGTTAGTGTATGTGGCTATGACTTAAACTTATTTTGGAAGTATCAAATGTGGTATAATGTGTGCTGGATGATTGTATAATATGGCTTGGTGATGAGGTAAAATGATGGATATGTATTTGGTTGTAAATTGGCTTTATAGGTTCGGATCCAAACGGCTAGAAATAATGCTTATGATTACATAGATTTGATCATGATATATGTTCATGTGGGGAATTAAGTTTCATGGTACTTATATGAGGTGTGTTGGCTATATGAATCAATTTGGAAACTATTTATAAAGTGTTGTGTATTCGGTTATGTGATGAAATTATATATGATGATTATAATCAACTTTGTGATTTGGCAATGATAGTTTAAATCATTTAGTCAAGTGTTCAGTAAAATGTTAATGTTAAATTTGTAACACCCAAATATCCGTGTCGATTACTAGAGTAGGTTCATAAAACATAACATGCTCAACTTTTTAATAGAACACTTGAGATACAAAAGAAAATTGAAAAGTGAAATCTTAAAATTTACGAATAACATTACCCGATTAAAACCCTTCTATTCATTTTATGATTTGTCCCCTATTGACCGAGTGCACATACATAATATATATAATTCAATCATATCACAAATATGAAGTTCTAAATCAAGATTTATAACCAAAACATTTTCAAATTCATACATAGAACTTTAGCCATATTCGTATGGCTTTATATACAATTATATCAAAATAGCTAACCTCCCAAAATTACTATCCTATACATGCCATAATGTCTACTAAAGTTTCAAACAAAAGTACCAAAAAGGTTGACAAAAGTTGCGATGACTTCGTGATGGTTCCCAAGCTTTCCTCGAATAAAATGATCTATACCAAAGCGAAAAACACACCGAGTGAGTTATTAACTCAGTAAGTCCTAAGAAAATTTCAATACTATAATAATTCAATTATCTACAAACTAAATAATTAACTCAATACTATTCGAACTTAGCCATGATATCACAAGGAAATATATTATGTCACAAACATACCTTATGCATTTGGTACATACTTACCCGAATACACCATATACTCCTACTCTAAATATTCACAATTAAAATACCATGGCAATGTCATATACAGCCATTGACGTATACATATATATATGTATATATATAATATACAAAGCCTAAAATTTAAAGCATAAACCAAGCCACTCCATCTATCAATCAAATCTCCAATTTAATGTTTAGTTGCATTCTCAATTGCCACAAATAATACTCCATAATCAACATTTCACACTTAGTGCTCGATTTGAAAGTCCGCACACACAGTGCTTTTACTTATTCGCACACATAGTGCAATGTTTTCTCGCACACATAGTGCCACATAGCTTCGCACACATAGTGTTGTATTTTCTTATCTTTAATCATCATATTATCATAGATTGATCAATAATTTCACATTTGATTCCCAAGAACATATATATACTATGATATCTTATCTAACTTAATTTGTCTCATCTATGCTCAAAGTTAACTATAACTTGATTACCTAAGGACTTACCTTTTTAATTAGATGGCAACTCCGATCGGTTACTCCATCACTCTTGCTTTCCCTTTTTCCGAACTTGGCTCCCTTTGATCTTGAGCTCCAACTCCAGCTAAGCAAATAAAATAACTAAATCATCGTAACCCCAATTTATACTTCTTCCTCATAGACACACACACACACAAAGATTCAGTATTTGCTCATACATAATTTAAAATTTAAATCTTTAAACTTAATGTATATCCAACATACTTCTCATATATTCCTATAATTCAATACATTATAAGATCAATTTCGGCAATTCACATTTCCAAATTTTATTAGCTAAGTTCATTTTCAGTTAGTGCTCTTTTAAAATCTATCAAGCTCGTATTCCTCTAATTTCATGAGTTCAACGTCTTAGTGCCCATAGTAACTACTCAAATAAATTTCGAATACATAAATTAAGTCACCTCAAACTATCTTGATTTAAAATCGACAAACATACATATGTCAAACTATTTTAACCAAATTTTACTTATCACTTATACTAAAATATGCACTTAAACTTACTATGTTTACATCATGCCTTACACTCCCAAAACATAAGACATCAATCTATTTCCTTCTTCCATGTCTCAGTCAACTACTCATTTTACCTTATAATCTTGAATTTTGCATTTTAACGTATCTATCATGACTTATTCGGCTTACATTGAACCATTACTCATACAAGAAAATAGCAAACAAAATGAATATTCCATTCAAATCCTCATATGGCCTAATACACAATGTACTACCCAACTAATAATTCAACAACTTCAATCTCATTCTCTCATCTACATATTCAAAACAACATGAAAACAACCTCCAATTCTACTACATTGATATACGGCTTAGTGCCCAAACTACCATAGAACTTTGATTTCTTTTTTTTTTTTTTTTTTTGACATGGCCAAGAGATGCATTTACAATTAACTTAAACATTTAAAGGAAAAATTCCAAAAATAACTTCAAATCTTACCTCCAACTAGCCAAGAAGGTGCCGAATTGCCCTAATGAAATTTCTCTTCTTTTTTTTCTTTCCCTTTTGTTTCGGTTTGTAACCAGGAAGAAGATGAACACTTTTCTTTTCTTTTATTCATCTTTTATTTTTTTATTCATTATGATTTGAATATTTTATTCCTTTGCCAATTTAATATACAAATTAATTTAAATTAGTGGAAGGGCATCATTACTTGGCTGGCCACTTAGTGCAAAAATGGGCATTTTGACATGCAAATCCATGCTTTCTTACCTTATTGTTATTTAATCCTTACAATTTACCTATCATCTTTTCTAAATTTCTCAACTAAGTCCTTTCAAGAAAATTCATATTCCTAAAGCTAATTTTAAGCATTTAATTTTTTTTTCACACATACACTATCACACATAAATATATGCAATTAAAACAAAATTAAATTTTTGTGACTCGATTTTGTGGTCCCGAAACCACATTCCGACTAGGGTCTAATTTGGGCCGTCACAACTCTCCCCCACATAAGGAATTTTCGTCCTTGAAAATCTTACCAGCGAATAAGTTAGGATATCGATTCTTCATAGTGTCTTCAAGTTCCCAAGTAGCTTCTTCGACCTCATGTTTAAGCCACAGTATCTTCACTAATGAGATTTTCTTAATTCGTAGTTCTTTTACTTCACGAGCCAAAATACGAACCGGTTTTTCTTCGTAATTCAAATCAGATTGAATCTCAACCTCTGATGGATTAATTACGTGCGATGGATCGGATCTATAACGTCGAAGCATCGAAACATGAAAAACGTTGTGAATCTTTTCAAGTTCAGGGGGTAAAATCAATCTATATGCGACCGGCCCAATTCGTTCGGATATTTCATACGGCTCGATGAATTTCGGACTCAATTTTCCCTTACGGCCAAATGTGAGCACCTTTTTCCAAGGTGAAACTTTAAGAAACACTTTGTCTCCAACCTGATATTCAATGTCTTTTCTTTTTAAATCCGCATACGACTTCTGACGATCCGAAGCTGCTTTCAGACTTTCACGGATCACTTTTACTTTCTGTTCAGCATCTTTAATCAAATCAACCCCGAAGATTTTACTTTCATTAAGTTCGGTCCAAAACAACGGTGTACGACATTTACGACCGTACAAAGCCTCGTAAGGTGCCATCTTAATGCTTGATTGAAAACTATTGTTGTAAGCGAATTCAATCAAAGGCAAATACCTTTCCCATGAACCACAAAACTCTAGGATACAACATCTCAACATATCCTCGAGTATCTGAATTATCAGCTCAGATTGACCATCAGTCTGGGGATGAAAAGCGGTGCTAAAATACAACTTGGTACCCAATGCTTCTTGCAATTTCTTCCAAAATCGCGATGTAAATCTCGGATTTCTATCTGACACAATAGAAATAGGTACTCCATGTAATCGAACAATTTGGGAGACATATAATTCTGCCAATTTATCGAGCGAGAAATCTATACGAACAGGGATAAAATGAGCAGACTTCATCAATCTATCAATAGTAACCCAGATTGAGTCTTTCTTACTCTGTGTCAACGGTAAACCAGATACAAAGTCCATCGTTGCTCGAACCCATTTCCATTCGGGCATCATGATCAGTTGAAGTAATCCCGAAGGCACTTGATGTTCTGCTTTCACTTGTTGACATATCAAACACCTTGAAACAAAGTCAGAAATGTCTCGTTTCATACCAGGCCACCAAAATTGACGTTTCAGATCGTTGTACATTTTTGTACTACCCGGGTGGACTGACATTCGACTACTATGAGCCTCGCTTAAAATCATCGAAATAAGTTCCGAATTTCTTGGAATACATAATCGACTCTTGAACGTCAAACAATCATTGTCGTCAATCTGAAACTCTGATTCCACATTTGAAACACATTCAGCTCGTTTAGCAACCAATTCATCGTCGACTTTCTGGGATTCAAGTATTTGATGAATCAATAATGGTTTGGCCTTTAATTCTGCAACTAACATATTATCGAATGAAACGGATAGGTGAACATTCATCACTCTCAAAGCAAACAGCGATTTACGACTTAAAGCATCGGCAACCACGTTAGCCTTTCCCGGGTGATAATCAATGACGAGTTCATAATCTTTCAACAACTCAAGCCAACGTCTTTGTCGCAGATTCAAATCTCTTTGGGTCATCAAATATTTGAGACTTTTGTGATCAGTATAAACATGGCATTTCTCTCCAAATATATAATGACGCCAAATTTTAAGAGCAAACACAATCGCAGCTAGCTCGATATCATGAGTTGGATAAGTTTTCTCATGAGGCTTTAATTGTCTCGAAGCATATGCAACAACTCTACCCTCCTGCATCAGTACACAACCCAAACCATTCAAAGAAGCATCACTGTAAATGACAAACTCTTTACCAGATTCGAGCTGCACTAGCACTGGAGCTTCAGTTAAATAGGTTTTCAATTGATCGAAACTTTTCTGACATTTTTCTGACCATTCAAACTTAACATCTTTTTGAAGTAGTTTCGTCATTGGTGTGGCTATCATCGAGAAACCCTTTACAAACCGTCGGTAATAACCAACAAGTCCCAAAAAGCTCCGAACTTCAGTAACATTTCTCGGAGGCTTCCAATCGAGTATGGCTGAAATTTTGATTGGTTCAACTTAAATACCCGATGCGGATACCACATGTCCCAAAAAGCTAACTTCTCTCAACCAAAACTCACATTTACTGAACTTAGCATATAACTGTTTATCCCGTAAAATCTACAATACTAATCTCAGGTGCTTGGCATGTTCGATTTCATCTCGCGAATAGACCAAAATGTCGTCAATAAATACAACTATGAACCGGTCCAAATATTGTCCGAAGATTCGATTCATCAAGTCCATAAATACCGTAAGGGCATTAGTGAGCCCAAACGGCATCACTAAGAATTCGTAGTGACCGTATCTCGTTCTGAAAGCAGTTTTAGGTATATCTGAGTCTCGGACTCGCAACTGATAATAACCCGATCTCAAATCTATCTTTGAAAACACTGAGGCTCCCTTCAGCTGATCAAACAAATCATCAATACGTGGTAATGGATATTTGTTCTTTATTGTCACTTTATTCAATTGACGATAGTCGATGCACATTCTCATGGTTCCGTCTTTCTTTTTCACAAACAATACTGGTGCACCCCATGGTGAGAAACTCGGTCGAGCGAAACCTCTATCTGTCAACTCTTGCAACTTAGTTTTCAATTCTTTCAATTCCGTTGGTGCCATACGGTACGGAGCTATCGAAATTGGTGTAGTACCAGGTACAAGTTCGATGCCGAATTCTACCTCTCGAATGGGTGGTAATCCCGGTAATTCTTTAGGAAAAACATCTGAATACTCACAAACCACTGGCACTGATTCAAGTTTCTTTTCTGACTCTTTGCTATCAAGTACGTACGCAAGATATGCTTCACACCCCTTTTTCACATATTTCTGAGTCAACATCGAGGATATTATTGCTGGCAATCCGTTCAGGTTAGTAGACTCAACTCGGATTATCTCATTATTTGCACATCTCAAATCAATGGTCTTTTTTTTTGTAATTTACAACTGCATCATGTACAGTCAACCAATCCATACCGAGAATAACATCAAATTCATCAAACGGTAAATGCATCAAATCGGCTGGAAAACAGGAACCTCGGATTATTAGGGGGCATTTCTTACACACCTTGTCGACAAGCACATATCGACCCAAGGGATTTGACACTCGAATTATGAACTCAGTAGACTCAACAGGTAGAGTCTTACTGGACGCTAATGTTTCACATACGTAAGAATGAGTTGAACTAGGATCAATTAAAGCAAGCACACTAGTACTATAGAGAGTAAATGTACCAGTGATAACGTTAGGGGAGGATGCCTCCTCTCGTGCACGGATGGCATAAGCTCTGGCGGAGGCACGAGTCTTAGATCGAACAGTCGTATCAGTAGTCCCTCTCTGATTACCACCCCTGCCTCCTGCATTTCTCGGTGGTCTACCTTTAGTTGTTGTACCACTCGATCTCCCACATTGTAGTTTATTTTTCTCGTCAGATTCCGTGCAATCTCGAACGAAATGATCTCGCGAACCGCATCTATAACAAGCTCTGTTAATAGATTTACCCCAACATTCACCTACATGTCATCTTCCACATTGTGGACATTCGGGTTTTTCTGGCCAATTGTTGCCAACACTAGCAACTGAAGTAGCTTGAGAGTCCGTTGATGGTCGCTCCTTAATAGAAATTCCTGCAGTCGTCTTTGATCTATTAGTATCGTCTCTAAACTTCTTTGCAGCCGAGAAAGAAGTTTTACCTATCGATCTTTTGCGAAAATCTCTAGCTTCAGTTTCAGCTTTCTTTTTCTCCTTTCCAAGCTCTTCAGCCTTGCAAGCTCGTTCAACCAGTATTACAAATTCTTTTAGTTCTAAAATACCCACCAGTAGCTTTAAATCTTCATTCAATCCCTCTTCAAATCTTTTACACATGGTAACTTCATCAGCTACACACTCCTGAGCATATCGACTGAGCCTTACAAACTCACGTTCATATTCGGATACCGTCAAACGGCCTTGTTTAAGCTTCAAAAATTCTTTGCGCTTTTGATCAATGAATCGTTGACTGATATACTTTTTACAAAACTCCATCTGGAAGAAGTCCCAAGTAACTCGTTCCTTTGGAACAATCGAAATCAAGGTTCTCTACCAATAGTAGGCTGAATCGCATAATAAGGATATGGCACACTTTAGACACTCATCGGGTGTGCAAGATAGCTCATCAAAAACACGGATGGTATTATCAAGCCAAAACTCAGCCCTTTCAGCGTCATCAATAGCGGTGGCTCGAAATTCCTCAGCCCCGCGCTTTCTAATCAAATCAACAGGAGGTTTACTCAGCCTCATAGGGTCAGTAGTTGCTGGTATTATAGGCACCAGAGAAGGATTATTCAAATTCAGGAATTGTTGAGCAGCCGGGTTTGTTCAGGTATACTGTGCAACCCACTCATTCATCATGGTAAAGAAGGCTTGTTTAGCCCCATCATCTTGATTACTCGTAGATGGTTGAGGTTCAACAAGCGTTGTCCCTTGCATGGGAGCAGGCGCTACACTCTCAACGTCATTCGCTAAGGCTCTCTCTGGAGTAGATTCTATTTACTAATCAAACAACAATTTCAACCGTTAGAAGTCATCATACTATCATATCCTAACATTATGGCATGTATAGCTAGACTCATACGCGCTACGGTAGTCCTAGAATCGACTAAACCTGACTCTGATACCAATAAAATGTAACACCCAAATATCCGTGTCGATTACTAGAGTAGGTTCATAAAACATAACATGCTCAACTTTTCAATAGAACACTTGAGATACAAAAGAAAATTGAAAAGTTGAGCATGTTATGTTTTATGAACCTACTCTAGTAATCGACACGGATATTTGGGTGTTACATTTTATTGGTATCAGAGCCAGGTTTAGTCGATTCTAGGACTACCGTAGCGCGTATGAGTCTAGCTATACATGCCATAATGTTAGGATATGATAGTGTGATGACTTCTAATGGTTGAAATTGTTGTTTGATTAGTAAATAGAATCTACTCCAGAGATAGCCTTAGCGGATGACGTTGAGAGTGTAGCACCTGCTCCCACGCAAGGGACAACGCCTGTTGAACCTCAACCATCTACGAGTAATCAAGATGATGGGGCTAAACAAGCCTTCTTTACCATGATGAATGAGTGGGTTGCACAGTATGCCCGAACAAACCCGGCTGCTCAACAATTCCCGAATTTGAATAATCCTTCTCCGGTGCCTATAATACCAGCAACTACTGACCCTATGAGGCTGAGTAAACCTCCTGTTGATTTGATTAGAAAGCGTGGGGCCGAGAAATTTTGAGCCACCGCTATTGATGACACTAAAAGGGCTGAGTTTTGGCTTGATAATACTATCCGTGTTTTTGATGAGCTATCTTGCACACCTGATGAGTGTCTAAAGTGTGCCATATCCTTATTACGCAATTCGGCCTACTATTGGTGGAGCACCTTGATTTGAATTGTTCCAAAGGAACGAGTTACTTGGGACTTCTTCCAGATGGAGTTTCGTAAAAAGTATATCAGTCAACGATTTATTGATCAAAAGTGCAAAGAATTTTTGGAGCTTAAACAAGGCCGTTTGACGATATTCGAATATGAACGTGAGTTTGTAAGGCTCAGTCGATATGCTCAGGAGTGTGTAGCTGATGAAGTTACCATGTGTAAAAGATTTGAAGAGGGATTGAATGAAGATTTAAAGGTACTGGTGTGTATTTTAGAACTAAAAGAATTTGTAACACTGGTTGAACTAGCTTGCAAGGCTGAAGAGCTTGGAAAGGAGAAAAAGAAAGCTGAAACTGAAGTTAGAGATTTTTGCAAAAGATCGATGGGTAAAACTTCTTTCTCGGCTGCAAAGAAGTTTAGAGACGATACTAATAGATCAAAGACGACTGCAGGAATTTCTATTAAGGAGCGATTATCAACGGACTCTTGAGCTATTTCGGTTGCTAGTGTTGGCAACAATCGGCCAGAAAAACCCGAATGTCCACAGTGTGGAAGACGACATGTAGGTGAATGTTGGGGTAAATCTATTAACAGAGCCTGTTATAGATGCAGTTCGCGAGATCATTTCGTTCGAGATTGCACGAAATCTGACGAGAAAAATAAACTGCAAGGTGGGAGGTTGAGTGGTACAACAACTAGAGGTAGACCACCGAGAAATGCAGGAGGCAGGGGTGGTAATCAGAGAGGGACTACTGATACGACTGTTCGATCTGAGACTCGTGCCCCCGCCAGAGCTTATGCCATCCGTGCACGAGAGGAGGCATCCTCCCCTGACGTTATCACTGGTTCATTTACTCTCTATAGTACTAGCGTGCTTGCTTTAATTGATCCTGGTTCAACTCATTCTTACGTATGTGAAACAATAGCGTCCAGTAAGACTCTACCTGTTGAGTCTACTGAGTTCGTAATTTGAGTGTCGAATCCCTTGGGTCGATATGTGCTTGTCGACAAGGTGTGTAAGAAATGCCCCCTATTAATCCGAGGTTCCTGTTTTCCAGCCGATTTGATGCATTTACCGTTTGATGAATTTGATGTTATTCTCGGTATGGATTGGTTGACTGTACATGATGCAGTTGTAAATTGCAAAATAAAGACCATTGATTTGAGATGTGCAAATAATGAGATAATCCGAGTTGAGTCTACTGACCTGAACGGATTGCCAGCAATAATATCCTCGATGTTGGCTCAGAAATATGTGAAAAAGCGGTGTGAAGCATATCATGCGTACGTACTTGATAGCAAAAAGTCAGAAAAGAAACTTGAATCAGTGCTAGTGGTTTGTGAGTATTCAGATGTTTTTCCTGAGGAATTACCGGGATTACCACCCGTTCGAGAGGTAGAATTCAGCATCGAACTTGTACCTAGGACTACACCAATTTCGATAGCTCTGTACCGTATGGCACCAACGGAATTGAAAGAATTGAAAACTCAGTTGCAAGAGTTGACGGATAGAGGTTTCGCTCGACCGAGTTTCTCACCGTGGGGTGCACCAGTATTGTTTGTGAAAAAGAAAGACGGAACCATGAGAATGTGCATCGACTATACCATGAGAATGTGCATCGACTATCGTCAATTGAATAAAGTAACAATAAAGAACAAATATCCATTACCGCGTATTGATGATTTATTTGATCAGCTGAAGGGAGCCTCAGTTTTTTCAAAGATAGATTTGAGATCGGGTTATTATCATTTGCGAGTCTGAGACTCAGATATACCTAAAACTGCTTTCAGAACGAGATACGGTGACTACGAGTTCTTAGTGATGCCGTTTGGGCTCACTAATGCCCCTGCGGTATTTATGGACTTGATGAATCGAATCTTCAGACAATATTTGGACCGGTTCGTAGTTGTGTTTATTGACGACATTTTGGTCTATTCACAAGATGAAATCGAACATACCGAGCACCTGAGATTAGTATTACAGATTTTACGGGATAAGCAGTTATATACTAAGTTCAGTAAATGTGAGTTCTGGTTGAGAGAAGTTAGCTTTTTGGGACATGTGGTATCCATATCGGGTATTCAAGTTGATCTGATCAAAATTTTAGCCATACTCGATTGGAAGCCTTCGAGAAATGTTACGAAAGTTCGGAGCTTTTTGGGACTTGCTAGTTATTACAGACGGTTTGTAAAGGGTTTCTCGATGATAGCCACACCAATGACGAAACTACTTCAAAAAGATGTTAAGTTTGAATGGTCAGAAAAATGTCAAAAAAGTTTCGATCAATTGAAAACCTATTTAACTGAAGCTCCAGTGCTAGTGCAGCCCGAATCCAGTAAAGAGTTTGTCATTTACAGTGATGCTTCTTTGAATGGTTTGGGTTGTGTACTGATGCAGAAGGGTAGAGTTGTTGCAAATGCTTTGAGACAATTAAAGCCTTACGAGAAAAATTATCCAACTCATGATATCGAGCTAGCTGCGATTGTGTTTGCTCTTAAAATTTGGCGTCATTATATATTTGAAGAGAAATGCCATGTTTATACTGATCACAAAAGTCTCAAATATTTGATGACCCAAAGAGATTTGAATCTGCGACAAAGACATTGGCTTGAGTTGTTGAAAGATTATGAACTCGTCATTGATTATCACCCGGGAAAGGCTAACGTGGTTGCCAATGCTTTAAGTCGTAAATCGCTGTTTGCTTTGAGAGCGATGAATGTTCACCTGTCCGTTTCATCCAATAATGTGTTAGTAGCAGAATTAAAGGCCAAACCATTATTGATTCATCAAATACTTGAATCCCAAAAAGTCGACGATGAATTGGTTGCTAAACGAGCTGAATGTGTTTCAAATGTGGAATCAGAGTTTCAGATTGACGACAATGATTGTTCAACGTTCAAGAGTCGATTATGTGAAATCTTAAAATTTACGAATAATATTACCCGATTAAAACCCTTCTATTCATTTTATGATTTGTCCCCTATTGACCGAGTGCACATACATAATATATATAATTCAATCCTATCACAAATATGAAGTTCTAAATCAAGATTTATAACCAAAACATTTTCAAATTCATACATAAAACTTCAGCCATATTCGTATGGCTTTATATACAATTATATCAAAATAGCTAACCTCCAAAAATTACTATCCTATACATGCCATAATGTCTACTAAAGTTTTAAACAAAAGTACCAAAAAGGTTGACAAAAGTTGCGATGACTTCGTGATGGTTCCCAAGCTTTCCTCGAATAAAATGATCTATACCAAAGCGAAAAACACACCGAGTGAGTTATTAACTCAGTAAGTCCTAAGAAAATTTCAATACTATAATAATTCAATTATCTACAAACTAAATAATTAACTCAATACTATTCGAACTTAGCCATGATATCACAAGGAAATATATTATGTCACAAACGTACCTTATGCATTTGGTACATACTTACCCGAATACACCATATACTCCTACTCTAAATATTCACAATTAAAATACCATGGCAATGTCATATACAACCATTGACGTATACATATATATATGTATATATATAATATACAAAGCCTAAAATTTAAAGCATAAACCAAGCCACTCCATCTATCAATCAAATCTCCAATTTAATGTTTAGTTGCATTCTCAATTGCCACAAATAATACTCCATAATCAACATTTCACACTTAGTGCTCGATTTGAAAGTCCGCACACACAGTGCTTTTACTTATTCGCACACATAGTGCAATGTTTTCTCGCACACATAGTGCCACATAGCTTCGCACACATAGTGCTGTATTTTCTTATCTTTAATCATCATATTATCATAGATTGATCAATAATTTCACATTCGATTCCCAAGAACATATATATACTATGATATCTTATCTAACTTAATTTGTCTCATCTATGCTCAAAGTTAACTATAACTTGATTACCTAAGGACTTACCTTTTTAATCGGATGACAACTCTGATCGGCTACTCCATCACTCTTGCTTTCCCTTTTTCCGAACTTGGCTCCCTTTGATCTTGAGCTCCAACTCCAGCTAAGCAAATAAAATTACTAAATCATCATAACCCCAATTTATACTTCTTCCTCATAGATACACACACACAAAGATTCAGTATTTGCTCATACATAATTTAAAATTTAAATCTTTAAACTTAATTTATATCCAACATACTTCTCATATATTCCTATAATTCAATACATTATAAGATCAATTTCGGCAATTCACATTTCCAAATTTTATTAGCTAAGTTCATTTTCGGTTAGTGCTCTTTTAAAATCTATCAAGCTCGTATTCTTCTAATTTCATGAGTTCAACGTCTTAGTGCCCATAGTAACTACTCAAATAAATTTCGAATACATAAATTAAGTCACCCCAAACTATCTTGATTTAAAATCGACAAACATACATATGTCAAACTATTTTAACCAAATTTTACTTATCACTTATACTAAAATATGCACTTAAACTTACTATGTTTACATCATGCCTTACACTCCCAAAACATAAGACACCAATCTATTTCCTTCTTCCATGTCTCAGTCAACTACTCATTTTACCTCATAATCTTGAATTTTGCATTTTAACGTATCTATCATGACTTATTCGGCTTACATTGAACCATTACTCATACAAGAAAATAGCAAACAAAATGAATATTCCATTCAAATCCTCATATGGCCTAATACACAATGTACTACCCAACTAATAATTCAACAACTTCAATCTCATTCTCTCATCTACATATTCAAAACAACATGAAAACAACCTCCAATTCTACTACATTGATATACGGCTTAGTGCCCAAACTACCATAGAACTTTGATTTCTTTTTTTTTTTTGACATGGCCAAGAGATGCATTTACAATTAACTTAAACATTTAAAGGAAAAATTCCAAAAATAACTTCAAATCTTACCTCCAACTAGCCAAGAAGGTGCCGAATTGCCCTAATGAAATTTCTCTTTTTTTTTTCTTTCCCTTTTGTTTCGGTTTGTAACCAGGAAGAAGATGAACACTATTCTTTTCTTTTATTCATCTTTTTATTTTTTTATTCATTATGATTTGAATATTTTATTCCTTTGCCAATTTAATATACAAATTAATTTAAATTAGTGGAAGGGCATCATTACTTGGCTGGCCACTTAGTGCAAAAATGGGCATTTTGACATGCAAATCCATGCTTTCTCACCTTATTGTTATTTAATCCTTACAATTTACCTATCATCTTTTCTAAATTTCTCAACTAAGTCCTTTCAAGAAAATTCACATTCCTAAGGCTAATTTTAAGCATTTAATTTTTTTCACACATACACTATCACACATAAATATATGCAATTAAAACAAAAATAAATTTTTGTGACTCGGTTTTGTGGTCCCGAAACCACATTCCGACTAGGGTCTAATTAGGGCCGTCACAAAATTTGTTGTATTGGTCTTATTATAAAGATTATTTATGTGTAAAATATATGTGTTTACTATGCCGTGGAAATAGTTTAATTTAGATTATTGTGTTAACCGAATAATTCATGAGGTGAATTAAAAAAAATATTTGGACTGGCTTGATTATTAAATTTGTAAATTGATTATACTTTGATTAGTAGTATGTGTTTTAAAATGGTTTATATTAATTAGGTAAAATGAGTACATGACGTTGATGTTTAAAAATTTTATACTTGATCATTTGGTGAGGTTGATTATACCGAATGTGTTTTGGTTTATTTGCCATGTGATATTGCATATTAAGTATAATATGTGTATGTATTGGAATAAAATACAATGCATGATTATATTTGGTTAAACATAGTTAAAAAAAATTATTGTAAAGGAGTTAATATTACTATGAGCATGATTGAATTGTATGACCGTATTGAGTGGTAATTTGATCGGTAATGCCTCGTAACTCTAATCTGGTAACGGATACGGGTTAGGGGTGTTACAATCACTCTGTCAAAAAATGGGATGTCGAGACAGGCAAAGATTTGTCAGATATGGTATGTTTATTTGTCTATTTCTTTCTCCCTCTATATCCATTTTTGTTTCATTTTCATTTGGATATCGTTTTGATGATTACTTTTTGTGTGGCAATAACTTTTTTTATGTTTTGACTGGTGACAAATGGAATAGGAAAAACCAACTACACTAGATTGCGGTCCAAGAACAATTTGCAGAAGGCACATAATGACTGGCTCCTACCTTTACGAATGCTTGTGGGAGGCATTGCAGCAGCGAATAAGAATGGTATTGATCAACATGCAGTTGACACCGTATGTGCTCTGAATCTGAATTCAGGTGTGAGTTTTAGATATTTTATGTGCAAAAAAGTATTAGAGTGCCTTATGTTTGTATGTTAGTTAAGCAAATTATAGATAGAACCTGCAGTAGGATCAACTAATTAGTTGATCAAAAACTACACCCAGTTTTGTAATCGTCTACTTGCATATTTGCATATACTTAATAATAATCTTCTGTCAACTAATTATTCTATTTTTTTATTTAATTGTTTTGTTTTCAACATTTTATTTTTGTTTGCGTTGAAAGAAGAAAAACACGAATTACAATTTTGACTTAGAAAAGAGAATATTAATTACTAGCTTAATCAATTTAAATAATCAATGTTGATATTTCACATGGGAATGAATATTCAAATCTTATATTTTACATAGTTATGATTTAAGTCCTTATTTCATTTAAGTAACTTCATTATAATATCTTATTTTATTGATATCTTTATATTTAATCTAATTTTTATTATTTATTTTAGTTTTGATTCTAAATTTTTATTTTTATTTTAATATTTAAGATAACTTGAGTCTAACTTTTGGATTTTAATTGTGTTATTAGTTTATTATTTTAAATTCATTAATTTTTATATTTAGTTTTAAAGTTAAAATTTTAATAGAAAATTTAATTTAATTAATATTTTTTTATTTATCCTTAAAAGTATATAGTTTAAAGTTCAAATTTTAAAAATAAAACATAATATAATATTCATCATAGAAATAAATATTATTTAATTAAAATATTTTTTCTAAAAGCCATGTTCTTTAGCGGTGTTTGTGAGAAAAGTACCGCTAAAGGTCTATTCTATAGTGGCGTTTGTGGCAAAAGTGCCACTAAAGGTCTATTCTATAGCGGCGTTTGTGGAAAAAGCATCGCTAAAGGTCATGTTCTTTAGCGGCATTTGTGGGCGCTAAAGGTCATGTTCTTTAGCGGCGTTTGTGGAAAAAGCGTCGCTAAAGGTCATATTCTTTAGCGGCATTTGTGGCAAAGCGCCGCTAAAGGTCATGTTCTATAGTTACGTTTGTGGAAAAAGCGCCGCTAAAGGTCATGCTCTATAGCTGCGTTTGTGAAAAAAGAGCCGCTAAAGGTTATGTTCTATAGCAGTTTTTTTTACATAAACGCCGCAAAAATGTTAACGGCGTTTTTTTAGCGGCATTTTTTACGGCGCTTGTAAAAGGGCTACAAATTGTTTTAGCGCCGCGCCGCTATAGGCCGAAAAAAACATTGCTAAAAACCTGTTTTGCTGTAGTGAAAATTTGTGATGGTTAATGCATTACTTTTAAAAGTTATTTGTAATGGATCTCATATGAATAAAAAAAGGGGATTGAGTTATTAATTTATAATATTTATGATATTCTTTTGTCATCATCCTTATTAAAGGGTTGCAAGCAAAATATTTGACTATGAAAGATCTACTCATGAGAAATAGAATATGATAATTCTATCTAAAGCTTATTATGGTTGGATGCATCTAAAGTTGCAATTTTTTTAAAAAAACTGTGAGTATAACTCTACAGTATTTAGAATAAGTTCTCAATTAAAATTATGTGGTAAAATATTACTGATGAGAACTTGCAAGAGAGAAAACTTATGTATGAAAAGTCATTGGTTATGTACATGTTATACATATGGAAAATAAGATCCACTCTCAAAGTTTGCTATTAATAGATTTTTGGACATTTGAAGATTTTGGCATATTCCCTAAGGTGAATATTGCATATAATTATTTGGAAATTATATTTATTAACTTGGTGGCATTATAAACTTTACATTAGTTTAGATATTTCCATTAGAAAATGTCACAATAGTACTTATATATGGATACAAATTAAAAGGAATGATAATAAAATTATCAATTTGTTACAATTTAGTACAATTAAAACACATGTTAGAGTAAACTAGAAGTTTACTAATACAAATGCGTTTACTACTTGGCGTGACCAGGTAAACCATGTAACACCCCAAACCCGACTTAAACGTTATAACCAAATCTGGCGATGTGACATGGAATGGAATCCGAAAACGAGTTTGTCGAGTTAAAACTGTTCCAGTTAATTAGCTCTTAACTTAATCCGATGTAAAACACATGTTTTTCATTATGTCTAAAATCGTATCTTTTAGCAGAAGTTTTGAAAACGTTTATTTTTGAAAAAAAATTGATGTTGAAAGAAACCGTTGTTTTAAGCAAAATCGAGTTTTTACCGTTTAGCCATTCTAAAACCATAAAGCAGTTAAAAATCCAAAGTTTAAATCCAAAACAGTCCAAGTCCCAGAATTACACAACAAATACCAAAAATAGTGTAAGTTCAAAAATTAAGTCAAAGTAGTATGAAACAGTGGTAGTCATCATCGAGTCATCCACCGCACTGGTCCATCTAAGACTGGGGATTACCTGTACAGATTAACAGAAAAAAGGGTGAGTTTTCGTAAACTCAGTGTGTAATCCCCACAGTAAACATGCATACAGATACACATCAGAAAACAACCATTTACAGTCCAGGCCTGAGCCCATTATTGAATCAATTTGGGCCTTAGCCCATTCAGATACAACCTCAAAATTATATTAGGGGCTTGGCCCATATCAAATACAGAGAGCAGATACAATAAATAAGAATCCTACCCACCAACCTCTACACACCATCTCCGTCCAACCCTACACACTATGTAGGGATTAAATCAACCCACCCAACCTTACACACTATATGCGGCACATAATCAGAAAGTTGCAGCTGAGCTGCTAGATAACAGGCTTAAGAGCCTTTCAGATACTTCCTCCAAATATCATCAACTCACTCTGATGCAATGTAACATACCATAAATGACATGCATATATGCTAAATAAAGGACATACATCCCGTTCAGTACAGATATCATGCTCAGTCAGACACCTTACAATCAGATCACATAATTAGGGGTGGGTCTAAGTAGAGCTTACCGACCCAACAGTAGGTCCACAGTCAACTAGGGTGACCCGTGCAACCTTACAAAATATTTTAGAAAAATGGCTCACACGCCCATGTAGCCTACCCGTGTGGGCCCACACGGCCCAAATTGGCCTTGGTCGTGTGAATCTCACGGCCTGGCCCAGAATCTCACACGCCCGTATGGTCTCACCCATGTGAGCCCACACACCCGTGTGGTCGACACGGCCCAAATCAGTGTAGCCCATATCTCACACGGCCGTGTCATGCGCACACAGCCTGGCTCGTTGATCATATGCTCGTGTTTCATCACACGGCCTACCACATGGGTGACCACACGTCCGTGTGACGTCGACAAAATACTTTTTCGGCTTCTCGCCGAACTCTGTTTTCTACGTTTCGGGTAGACACCTAGTATCATTTGATGCTAAAATCACCCTTAAGCTTCTCGTAACCTAGCAATACAGTATCCAAAGTCGACTTAAAGATTACACCAACGAATTCGACAATACAGAATTATTAAAAGATCGACTTACCGCCAATACAGATCCTTTGTTAAACTTCTCTATCCAAGAGGCGGAATTCTCTGCTCAAATACCTTCGTCTGAACCAACCATTACCAAAAAAAGGGATTAGATTCCCAACCATTCGATAAACAAGTATGAGAGAAAGAAAAAGAACCACTTACCAATACCGCACCAGTGCAATTCATGATGCAAAAGGAGAACGATGTCTTAAGAAATGAAAGAAGAAAAGAAAAGGAAAAGGGAGAATTTTAGGAGAATTTCGACAGGGAGATGAAGAAGCACAACGTCAAAACCAAGAAGAGAAATTTTGGGAAAAAAAACAAAAATAAAATAAAAACCTATCAGATATTCTCCAACTTCCCACTATTACAAAATCTCAACTATTCAGCATTTTGATTCTACTCAAACACTTACACGGCACCAATAGCAAAAATAATTCCCTCACTTACACTGTGATTTGAACACAGGACCTCAAACACACAACACTCCACTAAACCACCAGACCAGCAGGCCCATTCTAATATATTCTTACTAACAATTAAACTTAAGCCTACTGGGCAAGGTTAAGGCATTATTTAGAAAAATTCCAAAAATTTGCCCAAGTAAGGCTTGAACTTAGGACCTCTCGGACTCTCCCAGAACACTTAACCACTGAAGCAAATACACAGTTGTGTCAAAATTTACAAAAGCCAGAAAATAAATTTTTGGGGCGTTATAGACCATCCTGGATCATATATGATGCGAAAATTAATTGAGAATTTATATGGACATTCAATTAACGAACTAAAAGATTCTTTAATTTAAAGAACTCTCATTTATTGTTTGTTCTCAATGAAAATTGATTATTAGAAACTCACTAGCTAAAGTTGAAATTTAATATCTTGCATTTCTGAAATGAATATGGGCTCATTCATTCACCATGTGGATGATTTTGATATTATATAATTTTGGTAGATAAATCTACAAAATAATCACATATATGTTATTAATTTGCAACCCATCGTTTGCAAGATTGCTTATTTAAATAATTAATTTCATATCATGCAATTAAAACAATTCATCTTGCTAATGTTGGTAAGTTTACATCCCAAGTTTTTAATGATTATTTCATGTCAATTGGGATAAAAGTTGAACATCCTATAGCTCATGTTCACACACAAAATGATTTAGTTGAATTGTTTATCAAATGCCTCCAACTAATAGTTAAATCATTACTTATGAGAACTAAAATTTTTATTTCAGCATGAGATTATGTTGATTTATATGTTGTACGCATCAAGCCAATAAGTTATAAATACTCCCATTACAATTGATTTTTGGTCAAGAGCCAACTATTTCTCATCTTTGAATTTTTGTATGTGCGTATATATTCCAATTGCTCCACCACAACGCACAAAGATGAGTGAATCCTCAAAGAAAGTGGGGAATATATATTGATGACAAGTTTCTTTTTATTACTAGATGTTTTGAATGCATTGAAGATTCAAATATGACATTATTTGTGATTACAATTTTGATTCTATAGTTTTCCCGACATTAGGGAAAGAGAAATAATAACTTGTAATGAGTTAGTAGGAGAGTAATTTGAACCAGAAATTTAATAAGGATAACTCATTACAAGTTAACTATTAGATGTATTTACAAACTTAATGAGAATAACCAAGTGTTATATAGATAAATTGGTTCCAAAGATGAAAATTTCTTCTAGATGGTTATATAGTGGAGGCGGGTGCTCTTCATAACTAATAAATAAAACTTCAGAAGAGATTCAGGCACCTGAAATTGAATTTTAAAATAATGAAAATAAGAGATCTTGGTAAGTTATGTCAATTCGAGAAAATGTGGAACCGAATAATAAAAGTGGTCGACAATGATTTTGCATGCAATATTATCATTGAAATAATGAAATAAAATGAGGATCTTGAATAAATCTATTGAGAAATATAGATAAGGAATAAATTGATTAAAAAAGACGCAACTCAAGTATAATTATATTCGTGGAGTTTTTGGTCCAGTAGTCCAAATATCTAAAGGTATAAAGTCAATGAGGGTGCAAATGAAGTCGTTTTACAAAAGGGAAATAAAAATATAAAGTTTTTCGCTAAGTACTGGTATTGATTTTTAAAAGATATAATACTCTTTCGTAGTGGATGCAATAACCTTTAGATATATTATTATATTGACAATTCCTAAAAGATTTAACTTGCGTCTAATGGTTGTTGTTACAACCTTTATAAATCACTATATAGTAAAGTTTATATTAAAATCCTTAAAGGATTTAGAATGCTAGAAGCATATTGAAATTCTTGAGAAATTATTCATTTATATGAATTGAAAAAATTTGAACATATGTGGTAAATTTGAGTAGTTGAAGGAGGATTATAAAATGATCCAAAATACCTATTTGTGTTTTTATATAAGAATCATGATTAAAGTTTGTTATGATTATTATTGAATCTCCTGAAGAGATCAAAATATATTTCCCCAAATTTCCCTCACTCATGACTTTTAAAAGAATAGTAATATAAATGCTTAGCAAATACATCCAAATAGTCATTTGAAAAACTAGTATTTAAGATTGAATACGTAGAATATGAGAAAGTTTGTGATGTTTTCATGAGAGGGAGTAAATACGCGTTGTACTCTTTTTCCCTTAACCGAGGTTTTGTCCCATTGGGTTTTCCTGACAAGGTTTTTAATGAGGCAACATATTATGTGTATTATAAATTGTGTACTCTTTTCCATCTCGTTAGGTTTTTATCCCACAGGGTTTTTCCTAATAAGGTTTTAATGAGGTATATTATCTACCAATGAACATCCGAAGGGGAGTGTTATGAATATCTTATTAAGTGGATGTCCATCATGATCAAGATGAAGTTTTGGTATACTTTAAATTTTAATAGTTATTAGAATTAGATCTCTACTTCTTTTATACTTCTTATGCCTATAAATAGAGATTCTGATGAAGCATTGTAACCACCCCTTTTGATTAATAAATTATATTCTCTATTGCTTTCATATTTTCTTGTTCTTTATTCTCTCCACCCCTCTTTATTTTATTAATTTATTATTTTTAAATTTAAAACTTGTTAATTTTATTTGTAAAATTTATTAATTTCTTTAAAATTCCTTTTAGATTTCTTCTGGAAGTTTAATTTCTTTGTTTTTACTTTATTTTATTTTTTATCACATGAATCACAAATTTAAAAAAAATATTTTCTTTATATCTATTTAAAATATAGATAATAAATTTATTACTATTAATTTTATAAAAACATGATAAAAGTAAAAAAAAAACTCAATTAGTAGTGAACTAAACAAAGTCTATTCAATCTTACACCATTTAGAAATCCAGTTAATAGCATCACGAAATAATAATCGACTGAGTTTTAACTCGATTGACATAAGCATGGTTACCAATGCAGAAGGACGTGGGTTCGAGTGCGCTGAAGCACATTATCCTCCTATTTATGAGTTGAAGAGGGACCATGAATAATTCTAAACATTATGTCAAAAAGAACAATTATGATAAGAATCTACAATGAAATTATTATAAAAACTTTCAAATATATTGTTTTTACAAAATTCAAATAATTAAGCTATTTAAAATAATTAAATTCAAAGTTTAAAAAATCTGACTTGAAAAATACCAATCATGATTTTTTGTTTAAAATACACGGACTAAAATTGATTAGTTTAAAAAGTATATACACTAAACTTAATAAATTAAGATATAAAGAAAGATTAAGTCCATAACTTATAGTACAAAAATTAATAAAATGATTGGACTAACTAATAATATCACTATAAAAAGCAGATAGATTAAATTGGTTAAAATGTATTCCAAGTCATTTTACTTTTCATGTATTTAGAATTTAGTCTATTTATTTTTATATTCAAGAATTTAGTCCTTACATTTTTTAGATTTAAAAAATTAAGTTTAATTATTAACATTGTTTAAATTATTTTGTTAAATTATTATTCCGATATTTTGAAATTAAAAAAAATCACTTGATATAGCCGTATAACAAAAGACTAATTATGAATCTAAATTTAATGAATAATTTTAACAGCATTAACAATCAAACTTACGTTTTTAGATCTAAAAACTTAAGGAGGTTAAAAACTTAAATTTCAGTATCGTAGAGGGACTGTAACTACAATTAGACCTTTTTACTTTTCCGCTCTATCTTATATCATTTTTTTTTCATGGTTATCTGGTTCAAGTTTCAACTCCATTAATGGATTATTCAATAAAAATTGAAAAAGAAGAAGGTAAAAAACCAAAAGTACACCTGTCGGACCAAAGGTAAGAGAGGACACCTGTGACATACAAGGGGCATTACGCTGTGTCCCCCACCCTGCCCCTTTCTATGCATCTCTGTCTTCGCCGCTTTTGTATCTTTTTCTTGTCCCGCTTTACTTCAATTTGTCTAATCCCTCTTTCTTTTTCTCTTTGATCATAGTAAACAACAAAAACAGGGAAAATAAGGCAAAGAAAATCTTTCAACCATGGTGGGTCTCGGCGATAACAACAATCCCAGTTGCCAAAACAACATCAGCAGCAAAGCAAAAGACAAGAAGAAGAACAAGAAGAAGAAGCGTGGGGGAAGCAAGAGAAAGATGACGGCTGAGCAAACATCGGCTTTCAAATCGGTGACCGAATGGGTTTATTTAGACAGGCACCAGAACCCCAATTCTTCTTCGACGGCGGGTTTATCGTCGTGGGTGGTGGATGATTTTGGTGTGCAAAAGAGTTTGGGGAGAGGGATGGAGAAAATGGTGTTTGAATTGCATTCCCATTCGAAACACAGTGATGGGTTCTTGTCTCCTTCTAAGCTCGTTGAGAGAGCACATGGCAATGGGGTGAGTCACAGAGTCTGGGTACTTCTTTTTTGTTTGTCATAAATCGGCATCTGATATGGGTTTTAGATTTTTTGAATGAATGGATAGAAGCCCATGATGTGTTTGATTGAATTGCTGAAATAGAATAGTAGTGATAGTACTTTGTTGTGTGTGAATCTGTTGGGAATACTGTTCTTGATGTACATTGTTTTTATTCAACTGTAGATTGATTTTTATGGTTTGAACTCATAAGGCTATGTGATTGTACTGAAGGCTATGACTATGGTTATCCTTCTTGAAATATTTATTCGTTTAGGTATGGGACATGATTGTACCATCCAAAGTAATTTAGGCTGACTTCATCTGTCACTTGTGTTCCAAGTTTGTAATTTCATTTTTCCTACAAATTTAAAGGCTACTGTATACTATTTAGTAGCTTTATTTATGAAATCTCTGAGGGTCCATATCTTTGTATGTTAGTGGTTCATTGATGGTGAAAATGGGCTATAAATGTACAGATTTTGATGGCGAGTAGCAAGAAGTAGCTATAAATATTTGTTAGATTGGCATTTCAAAGGAGGGTGTCAGGGTCATTGATGTTGGAGCTTGGTCTAATCCAGGTCAAAACTGCGTAGCAATGACCCATGACAGGTGACAAAAATTAATGTGTTTAACAGTACAGATTCTCCTGTTTGTCTTGAGTAAAAAATTTGTACTATCTAACACTTACGTCCAAGTATTGTAGATTGTCTATAAAAAAAAGTATGGTAAGACTGACTTTCATGTGTCACTTTTGCTCCAAATTTGTAATTTCATTTTTCCTAGTGCTGGTCTTTTTTTCTTGCTTTCATATTTAAAGGCTACTGTATACTATTTAGTACTTGTAGTTCTGAAATTTATGAGGTTTATTGATGGTGAAAAAGGGGTTATAAATGTATAGATTTTGATGGTGAGTTCCAGCAAGAAGTAAGCTGCAAATGTTAGTGAGATTGGGATTTCAAAGTAGGGTGTTAAGGGTTATGGATGTAGAAGCTTGGTCTACTCCACCTATGAAGTAAATAGATTCTAGGTTAGGCACATAAATGGTTAAAACTACTTAGCAATGATTCATGACAAGTGACAAAAATTAATATGTTTAAAAGAACAGGTTCTTCTGTTAATCATTTTCTTTTTAAACACAAACACAATCATATGACTGAAGAAACAGAAAAGAAGTTTCTGTAATTGAAACTAGGACAGGTTTTTGGTAGTTTTTTGATGATGTTATTTGCCTTCTTTTCTTCTTTTTGAATAGTGAAATATTTTCTTCGTTTTTTTGGTTTTAAGCCAGTTTTGTTTTAACAAGCCTTTTACTGTGACATTGTCCTCTTTTTGGTTGAATGTTGCTTTGACTTTGCATTTGAACAATTCCTTTGCACATGCATGCATGTATGTGTCTCTAGTGTGGTTTGTTTTCGGTATGTGTGCATATACCTTTTGCTTGAGTTTGTAGTTTCCGGTTATTGTCCTGACAAAATGGACTACTCAGACTTATGTTTCTTTGGTTTGGTAACTTTGGCATTTTTATCTAGGAAGCTGTTACAGAAGAAACGCACAATGGAATGGCTGAATTAAGCTTGAATTCCCAAGTATATCTGAACTTTGAGAATAAAAGGCAAATTACGAAACCAATTTCTAGTATTTTAGGAAGAATTCGGGGATCCTTTGGAACTATCTATTTCTAGCATATTGTAACTTTGTAATCTTCGTATTTATTTCTTTCTACTGTTTCTTTGAATAAATTGGCAGGTTTTACATATCGATTCTTTAACCCCTTTTAAGTAATTGGAATATGATTAGCATATTGTGTTCAGAACAGGTGAAAGTTCTTGCTCTGACAGATCATGATACAATGTCTGGAATCACCGAAGCTGTAGAAGCTGCTCGCAGATTCGGTATCAAGATAATCCCTGGTGTTGAGATCAGCACCATATTCTCTCCAAGGTTCTTGTTTGGTTAATACAATTATCATCGTAAATGGAAAAAAAAAATTATTGTAGAATCAGTCGTAGAAGTGCCTCGCATATTGTTTGGTTGTTTTCTGTGTATTTCTGCACCTCTTATGTTTCATTTATTGATTCAAAAGCAGAAATCCTGAAATGGAGGAACCAGTGCACATCCTTGCATATTACAGCGGCTGTGGGCCCATGAGGTATGAGGAGCTGGATAAATTATTGGCTAACATAAGGGAGGGACGTTATGTACGTGCTAAGGACATTGTTTTGAAACTCAATAAACTCAAGCTACCTCTTAAGTGGGAGCATGTTACAAAGATTGCAGGCAAGGGAGTGGCTCCCGGGAGATTGCATGTGGCTCGAGCTATGGTTGAAGCAGGTTATGTGGAGAATCTAAAGCAAGCTTTTGCAAGATATTTATATGATGGAGGACCTGCTTATTCCACGTAATCTTTTCTTTGTATCTTTTCCCGCTGAACATGTTCAATGCATATTTCTTCGCGTTTGGTGATGATTTATGAAGAATTTGTTTTGGTCCTTGTTACAGAGGAAGTGAGCCTCTTGCAGAAGAAGCAGTGCAGCTGATATGTGAAACTGGGGGTTTAGCAGTCCTCGCTCATCCTTGGGCACTAAAAAATCCGATTCCTATCATAAGACGGTTAAAAGATGCAGGCCTTCACGGAATGGAGGTTTATAGAAGTAATGGAAGACGGGCAGGTATTAGATTTGTTGTCTTAATATCCTTCTTTAACATCAGCAAGTTTTCATTTACGAACTTGGACAAAAAAAAAAAAATAGAGTAATGCTCATGGTAATGCTCCATTATTTTCATACAGTTGCACAATTAGATTCTACCCCTGCATAATTGCATATTTGCTTTAGACAAAGATGATCCAAGACTGCTGCTAGTTAAAAGCTTTTTACGTCTTTTGGGTTTACACTTTACAGCATACAATGACTTAGCGGATACGTACAACCTTCTGAAGCTTGGAGGGTCAGATTATCATGGGAGAGATGGCCATGGTGAGTCCGAACTAGGAAGCGTGAACCTTCCAGTGGTGGTTCTGCACGACTTTCTTAAGGTAGCTCGACCTATCTGGTGCAGTGCCATTAAGGACATTCTAGAGGGTTATGCAAAGGAACCCTCTGACACAAACCTCGCCAAGATAGCGAGATTTACAAGGATGGGCAGTTTCAAGGGAACTTCTCCCTCGAGTTGTGGCAAGGACTTGATTGATCGTTGTTTAGCATCGTGGTTGACTGCCGAAGAACGGCAGAACGATGAATTCGAGGCCATTAGGTTGAAGCTTTCCCATGCTACGATCAACCTTAGTGGAGTTCAAGTTCCTATAGAGACCAAATAGTACTTGATTGGAGGAAAAAAAAAAAAAGACTAGGTACCATTTGCTTCTTGCCATTGTTGCAAAGATAAAGAGCGAGTGGCATATTCTTTTGGTTTTGTTAAAATCCCAACTAAACTAATCACATTTGGTGATTCAACCTGTGTGTATTTTTGGTTTTATTGCCCAAGTATAAACCATGTACCATCTATATCTTGCCTTATTTTTTTTGTTCTAATGCTTTGCTCTCTAGAACCACATTAATATCTCTATTATTTTTATTTTCTTTAATTATTAATTTTTTTAAATATATATGTAGAAATTTTAAAAATGAAAAATATTCCCGTGCCAAAAAAACCTACTATTAACTATTACTACTAGAGATCTTAAGTACGGTGGATATTAACTAATTTACATTATAAATTTTTATTTATCAAATAAATCGAACTTTTGATTTAAGTAAATTACATAATTTAACTTTAAATCACTTATAATAACAACGATAAATTATTTTAACAAAATAGTTGAATCTAGATCGTAAAATAACCTTGTTAAGGTACTAACATCAAGGAGGTTATAGCTATTTGGAAAATCGAAAAAAGCCATACAAGAAAAGGGACTTGATTTTTTTTCCTTTTGGGGTTTCAAGTTAAAAAAGAAGAAGTAAGAATGAAGGTTTTGTCAAATAATTTCGGTTACTAGAGAAGTCACGACAGTTTAGGGAATATTCAAAAAGAAAGCAAGGAGGTGAAAGAGAGGGAACTTTTCGAAGTTATTTTTAAGAAAATTAAATTTCAATTACTTAAAAGAATAAACTCATAATTATTATTTTTAAGAAATCATTATTCAATTGATTATGAGTTTATTCTTAAGTTTAAGTGTTTTCTTTCCACTTTTTAATAATTAAAATTAAAATAAAAATAGTAAGGATCAAATTGACAAAAACTATAAAAACTGAGGAGCTAAATCTGTTATTGTACCTAATCTTTTAATAAGTCGAGTAGCAAATCGAAAAGCGGAAAAACCAAGAGAAACTAAATTTGCACAAATCAGTAAGTCCTCAGAATTTAAGTGAATAATAAGCATCTGTTTATTGATATATTATTAAGTTTTTTTTTTGTTTTTTGGTTTTGCCATTGAAAAGATCATTGCCATTAAATAGTATTAGTAGAGAGAAGTTTCAGACAAAATATGCAATAATTTTAGAAACTGCTTGGTGTTAATAAGAATTAAAACAAGAAAAATCAATTACAAATTACAAGTGCATAGATAAATTATATTCTTTTTAAGACTCTAATATATGGGGCAAACCAGACAATTTCAGCAATGATTTGAAGGACCAATGTCATACACTCTTCGGAATAAAACAGCAGCATGGATGGATCCCTATGAAAGCACCAACTATTTAGCATCCGAACCATTGGAAAAGAAAACTATCGTGTTGAAAGCCAAGAAAAACTATCGTGTCGAAAACCAAGGTTGTGTCGGAATAAATGTGCAGACAAAATTATCTGAATTTTCCGATTTCCATCTTTTTCTTCATCCTTCTTTGACCATGGTATACGAACGTGTCAATTATCCCTGCGACTGTGAAGATACCTGAATGGGAAGTAACACAATCGCATTAGGACTAGGTTCAGTCATGAATAATTATATTACAAGTCTTCATTTTTTTTTCTAAACTAATCTTACACAATACATATTCGGACATAGTATGATAATATGACCGACCGTCCACAAATATCTGACATTCAAGTAGGAAAATATAGTTAGAGTAATGATAGTACCTCCGATTACAGCACAGATATTGGTGATGAAGTGCAAAAATGAACTATGCTCCTCCTTAAAAGTGACCTGCACAAGGAAAAACGAAATGTGATGTTATACCGTGTTTTTCTAGATGTATTTTAGTTAATATCTTTAGCAAATCAACATTAGATTATGTTTCCCTCTCTTACTTTTCGATGCGTATCTTTAATCACCATTCAAATGTATCAGCTTCTGGACTCTGATCGGGTCCTATGCATGTGAACGGCGAGGAAAGATGTATATGAAAATAACAGAGGGAAACCAAAAACCTTGCAAAAAGGACTACCATGAAGCTTTAAGCAGGCAAAGCACACGAGACTTTCCAATATAAGCAGACTACCATGTTTATTTAAGGTTTTAGGGTTCAAGTGAAGAGAGAACAACTTAAAACAAAACAAACACGAGACAAGACGATAAAATGAAAAGCAACTATGCAGCTTGACTTCTCATTTTTCTTTAAGTACTCATGTCTGACAAAATCCGGACAGGGATATCAGGATATCATACCTCCAAGGGCCCTAAAAAATATGGAAAAGCTTGAAAGAATTTGAACATGCTTGTGTAAGATATATCCATACCCGACCCGCACCTCCAAGTCAAAGTAACATAAACAAACAATATGGAGAATAAAAAAAAGATTCTACTGACAGCAGAAATTACCTATATCGTCATGAAACAACACTACAGATACCTTGTTGAACATGAAAGGAACCTACCTTGATCGGAGAAAAGTCATAGTAGAAGAAAACTCCAGGTTGAGAATTAGGGCTAATGTACTCCAAATCCTTGAAATGCTCCGTCACGGAATACTGTGCAATAGGAATGCAAGCAAATCTCAGAACATGATGCTATAAATATGATAAAAAAAAATGTGATTCTTATTCTCAATGTGCCAACTTTCAAGCAGTACCTGATTCGATTTAACAGTGCGGCCTCTAATGTCAGTATATATTGTGGGTACAACCTGCAATATTAAACAAGATATTAGTTGAGACAAGTCCGTGCATTGGCTCCATGTATGTTAGAGAGATCAATACTCTAAAACTTTTTCATTCTTTTCCAAAACTGATTCCCCCAACCTGCTGCCATTGGCATGAAAATGACAGTGAAGTCGCAGGATAATGTTAATCTGCCAATAAAAGAGCTTAAAAACAAGGAACATTCATAGATACTTCAAAATACCAACCTTGATGAAGTACTGGTACATCCCATTTGAGGTTTCATGGGTCCAATGTCCCCTAAATAGTGATATAAAATAACCATTAAAAAATTTTAGTACTTGCATTTGGTTTCACTTTCATATTGAAAAGGAACATACCGAAAGAATAAATAAGTCTTTAAAGAATGAGAGTGCCATGAAGAAAAAGAATGAACTATTACCCATCAAGAGGATTTACCACACCGGGGAAGTATTCACCAAAAGCTAACCTATTGATTCTGTGACTTATCTATGTTGTACACCACAAATATAAAGTATCAGTACCATTCAAAATTTGTAACAAATGTAAAGCATATATATAAATAGCACATAACAGTTCCATTAAAAAATGGAACTTAAATACAAAGATGAGTCTCACATTGTAACTGTCCTTATGGACAGACATCAAGTCATCAAAGAAAATGTTCGACTGATGAAAAGTTTTGCCAGGTGCAAAATGAAAATTTCCAGCAACCCTATTAACTTCAAGAGATCCGTGAACATTGCATCCTTCACCCTCCTGCTCTTTTATCCTTTCGAAAAAGCCTTCTCTTTTGCACTGGACAGCAGAAAAGAAAAAAACAAAAGAGAGTAAAAAACGAGAAATATCAAGACAGAAAGTTCAATTTGTTTTCCTGTTGTAGGGAGCAAGAGGATGAAAATTTTCCAAAATATAAGATCCCATCAATTCTTAGCACATGCAGTACATTAAATACCAAACAGCACCAAAACAATACTCAAGGAAAGAACTTGGAAAGAAACCTGGTCAATCAAGTCTGCATTAGTCATTGCCCACCCTTTTCGACGATATGCGTCACGAACCTCTTCGCAGGAGTTACAACAGTCATCATCTGACTGCACCATAGGGAAGGAAAAGAGAAAACCTTTCGTAAGTGGTATGTAAACAATCAAATAATTAGCAAGGATGTTACATATGGGATAAGCATTCCAGTTAAGCTTGTATAGCAACCTTAACATCATTTTATCATACTAATTTCAGTAGTGTCTTCAAGGATAAGCCAGAAGTAAAGATTTACAAACTGCACAAAGATTAACTTAAGGGGAATTTAGCTCCTAAAGGGTGAAAAAAGCTGATATACGAAGTATACTTTTCCAATTATGGTTTCTAATATCGCCAACTTTTTAAGAAAACACTAGGTTGTTCTAGAGTCGAGTCGATTTGTATTTCACATAGAATGTTGTAGTTTCTCCATGATCTTTAATTTTAATACAATAACAAGAGGTTCACATATATAGCAGAGACAAATTTAGAGAAATAAACTACACATTAATGTAACAATCAGAAAAAACAAGTATCCTGGTTTTAGAGCAATAAATAGTTTCTTGAATATCTCATGAAAGTTTTCCAGCCAATTACTAGTCAACCACTTAAATGATGTTACTCAACATGCTCCAATAACAGAGTGAGAAAGAGATAAGGACTTCTAGATATAGCACATACCTGCTCTGCACCAAAGCACGAACCACAATATGTCTCATTTTGTTCAAGCCTGCCACCATGTCTCTGCAGAGGTTTCTCAATCTGAAAGAAAAAAAAAATTGAATTAGGCCAAAACAAACCAAATGGAGTTAATGACATAAACAAGTAAAAAGAAATACGAAGAAGACTATTTAATTAAGGAGTGATAACATCAAATGCCAACATGTCAGTAACTTAGGGTAAAGGAGATTGCAACAACTTAATAAGGGTCCTTAGTGCAAAAGTATACCCGTCACATGTATGACCAGTAATTAACAATCAAACACTCAGATAAGATTAGCATCCTAAAGCTGCTATCTTTCCTTACTGGTTAACAGAATAAGCCTGAAAACCACCTTGTCTTTCTTTCTTGCATGTTTACTTTCACTTTTCCTCGTGTTTTACCTTCAAAATTTAAACCTAGAGGAACCTTTAAGAAAAAACAAAAGTTTTCAGCATCTTCTCGATTCTGAACTACGAACAATTACTTGAAAATTTTCAGTCACCACGGGGACTGCTGCTGGTAGATCTGTTCTAAAACAGCCGATATTCATTAGAACTTAAAAACTTATATTCTCTCTTTCCTTAAATAGAAATATAATACTAAAACATAGATAATAGTCCACTGTTTCCAGTTTCTTATCTTCTCTTACCAAGTTAAATGGCACTGAGGATTAACAGATACACACTCATGAGCTATAGAAGACTATTTTAGAATTCTTTGATATCTCCAACTTTCCTTAAAAACTAAGCTACATAGCCTATAGGCGGAATATGTTTGGCAAAAAGCTCATTATCTTTGCCTAGAAGAACTTCACACTATTTGATCATGTGCCTCAACTATAGTTGTATTAGGAAGCACAAATAACTTCCCTTCGAATATTAAAAATCATGTCTTCACTTTCATTTTAATACTTTATATCTTTCAATTGTTCCTATCTAGCAAATTGCCAACCATGTAACACATCATTCTATGGTACATAAATAATTTCTATTAAAGGCAAGTCATGCTTCAAAACCAAGAAATGCAAATGCGAACAAGAAGGGCTAAAGAATTATATTTCAATTACCTTTGGTGCTCCTATACCATCTGGCTTGGATTCTATCACATCACCATTAGTATTGATTCTTTTCTTAATTATATCATGTTTCTGCACATAAACATAGCAAGTTCACGAATGGAAGCAGTTAAAATAAATCAAAATAAACAGTTAAAACATTGAGCAATAATCATCTGAGCATCTGCTGCACTCCACATACTATGTCAAGATGTTGCTCGCCACTGATATCCATAGCATCAACACTGAGTATCGAACAGGGAATTGCCGGAAAAGTGACATCAAACTGCCAGTCCAAACAGAAATGGGGTGTAAACAAAGCATCAAATATTGTTTTACTAATACATTTAAACCACGACAACAAACAAACATGAAAAATTTTCAACATAAAAGGCTCTAACATTTGCTTTGAGCATTCCGCATCAGTAGTAAATCAAGTAGAAAGTTTTAAAAAATATCATGAAAACTCGCACACAAGACATAAACTTGAAACAATGTATAGAACTAACTTTTAGAAGTCAACAAATTCAGAATATGAACCCAGGAAAGTCGTTTAACAACAAGTGGGAATAGATGGTTACATTTATGCGGAAGGTTTCCCCTCTTGAAGTATCCACCAATAGCTTCGTCTCCGTAACTGTGTGCAGGTACAGTCCTGCAAAAAAAAAAAAAGCAGTCCACATAATCACAATACTCATGATAGAAGAATTAAACATCACCAGGTCCCAACAACAAAGTTATATCTTTTATTAAAAACATATAATGAGGATTTCATTCTAGTCTAAGTTGCTTAACTTCCAGTTAATTGCTTATAAAATTAACACCTTAAGTGAAAGACCAAATATAAAAGGCAATTAATGTAGCTTCTAAAATACCTGTATCTACATTAGTACAAGAACTTTTATACTCACTTACTCAAAGATCTTACCTTTCAATTGAACACACACACACAAAGAAAAAACCCAAATTTGTAAAGTTAAATATACATACAAAAATTCAAACGACACGAATTTGCATATGTAAAAATAAGATCAACCTCAAATTTGCATATATAAATATAAGAACAACCCAAAATTGTAATGTTCATATTCATAAAGAAAATCAAAAGAAATAGAACAAAAGATTGACTTACTGAATTCGGAAAAGACGAGTAAGAGTATGGCAAGAGAAGAGACAAGGGTGATAATGCCACCAGAAAGTGAACGGGTGAAGAAATCTTCATTGACTTTCGGGTAGGCGTCTAAATTCCGTAGCTTGCTTAAGACGGTGTTCTTCATGGCCAACCCCTTTTTCTCCGGCGTCGGAAAAAAAAACTAAACAGAAACCAAAAAACAAAGATCCCCAAGCTCTGAAACCCTCTAAAGAAAGAAAAAAATTTGGTTTAAATTATATGTTTGCCTGTGTTTTGATAAGAAAATTACTAAATCAATTAATATGTACAGAGAAAAAAAGATGCAAATCCAATTAAAGGTTGGGTTTTATTTTTATTTTTATTTTGAAGACGGCGGCGCTTACGAGAAAGCCAGAAAGGAGAGAGAGTGACAGAGAGGCCGTCGTCAAAGGCTACCCTCTGGTACTAGTTTCAGTGAATTTACATAAATGGGCATCAATCATGAGTGCAATCAAATGGGTCAAAAGTCCAATTTGATGTGTTAAAAATGTCGAACCGCATTCATATTTGGGAGTTGTTCTTTCCTTCTTCCGGGAGATTTATTCTTTTTTACTATTTTCCACTAAAGGTCCCTTTTGATATTAAAATTTTAATTTAGTCCATAAAGTTAAAGTTAAAAACTATTTTCATATTTAGGGGCTGGCAAGGGCAGCACTCTAAAATGAAATTTTTTTCTTTTAAGTCTTTTAAAATTTTAAAATTTTAAATTAATAAAGATAAAATTATATTTTAACCCCTAAAATAATAAAAATTAATTTAATCTTTTAAAAATTATAAAAATATAGACTATTAAAATGATAAAATTATATTTTTATTATCGTAAAAATTAAAAATTAATTTCAACTCTCCTAAAAAAAATTTCTGACTTCACAACTATACATCAGCATTTTAATTAAAATGGTCTCTTGACTAACTAATGACATTATAAAAAATTTCACGAATTAATGATATTATAAAAGTAAAGAAACTAAATTATACCAAATCAAAGTATCAAAATAAATCTTAAATTTGAGCTACAACTTGTTTAAAGTCCGAACTACCTCTGCTTAGCTTGAAATATTGTCAATACATTTAAGATAAGAGTTGTACTTACGCTTTAACATAAAAATTAAGATTTTAACAACATATAATATTATAATGTAAGCTTTAAAAAAATATAAACAGGTTTTAGTAAAATTTGAGATATATATTTTTAGTTAAATCAAATATAAAATATGCTAATAAAACAGGAGAAACCTACCATCAACACTTAATTTGAGCATAGTAAACGAAAAAAATCATAATAACTAACCATAAATAAATAGATAAAATAAAACAGTTTACTTTTTGACCATAACAGTCTTGGAAATTTGTAACTTTTTTTCCAATTTTAATCCCCGTGATAATGTGGCACATTTTCACATGGATTAAAATTAGGAAAAGTTGTCAAATTCTAAAATTAATGTGAATAAAAAAAAGTATGAAGTTGAGAAAAATCACCAAATTTAGGACTAAATATCTATTTATCCCACTAAAATTCCTGAGAGAAAAGAAAACATTCACACCTTTCCTAATCGGGTTTTGTTGGCAGAATGAAGAACACTGATTTTCTGTGTTTATATTTCTCAAACAAAAGCGTTTGTGAAAATTCTTGTGACAAAAAAAAAGAAAGGAATTTGTCCTGTTTATATAAATGTACTGCTTTATGGCATTGTTTCACAATTTAGGAAAAGATTATCGTCCCAACTTGTAATTTGTTAGTAGTCTTGGTTTTTTGTTCCTTGTTTAATTTATTGGTCATTAAAGTACAACACTTCTTTTACACGTTTTCCAACTTTTTCCTTTATACAAAATATAGTTTCATTATTTTAACGCTTTTTTTTCTTTGTTATTTCTTTTGTTGTTGATGTGTTGTAGTGAGCCACTCACTTAATTTTAAAAACTCATTTAAAAAAAAATGAGAGGATTTAAATAAAGATATAGATTTAAAAAAGAGTTTAGATAAAAATAATTTTTTTTTATTTTTTAAATAGGCTGAACTTGGATAAGAATTTTTTTCCTAGTCTTTTGCTCGAATTTGGCTAATTTTTTTTCCATGTTTTTTGTTGTTTTGATATCATTTTATTATTATATTGCTAACGTATAACTCTTATGTTATTGTTAATTTTGCTACTATTTTAGATACATTTGGTAGCTAAGTTGCTAATATATTTTTAATTTGTTGGGAAATATTTATTTTAAAAATTTTTGGTGTATTTGATATATTTTATTTTTTAATTTTATTTTCATATAAAAAATTTATTAAGGACGAATCGGGCCAGACTTGGGTTTAGCATTTTTTATCTGAGTTGAGTTTGGACAAAATTTTAGACCTATTTTTCGAGTTGAGTTTGACTCAAGTATAGAAAATGGGCCTAAAATTTTGTATCAGCCCTACCTATGATCAGGTCTAGTATGTTGGTTCTATACTTTTTTATGTGTTGAATTATTTGTTTAAATTCAAGTGTAAGAGGATTTTAGTAAAAATATTAGGTACGTTTAAAATATGGGTTAGGTTCAATAGTTTTAATATTCAAAGCTCGAAGTCTGACGTGGCCCGACTTATTTTATAAATTTGTAATATATTATATTGGAAAAATATTTTGTATGCTGCCAGTGAAGTTTTTAGACTCTATAAGAAAGATTATGTGGTTGACGAGTGTTTTACAGGAATATACAAAAATATTAAAAAAATAAATATTAAAAAAAAGATACATGGCCATTTTTAAGGCTACTTGTGAAATAAAAAAATTACACTGCTAGCATAACCAAACATTCACCCTATCATACTATGTTATTTTTTATGTAGGTTTAAATCCGCCAAAAGTCCATGTACTTTTTTGAAAATTAAAATTTAGTCTTTATACTTTAAATTTGAGATATTGAGTTTCTATCTTTTTTTTATTTAAAAATCTTGGTTGCTTAATCAATTTTTGTAACCTCTCCAACCTGGCCTAGACGTTAGGCCTGAATTCAGGAGATTATATCGGCCACTGAGATGGCCTAGCAGAGTTATCGAAATTTATAAAATAGACATTTTAAGACATTTGTTTATCTTAAAAAAAAACTTAGCTTATTTTTGAAAAGACTCATGAGTCAACAGAAATACGATTAATCTAATATTTTTCTTGAAAAAGGTGATTACCACTGAAAACTTAGTTAATTTTTATTTTATTTATTAGTCAAAATAAATTTATAACATAGCAGCGAAAAAGTGATATTTAGTTTTAATTAAGTACAATCAAAATAGTTTTATGCATAGATAATTTGAATCCGTCTTTCAACATCCTAAAATCACATTAAATGTCATGCATACTAAATAAACACTAAACTTAACCTAAGTCTCATGCCACAGTTTAAATAAAATATTATAGTCTCTGAATAACGAAAAATAATAAATCTCAAATATTTCAATAAGCAAAACCAAGCCGAGACCCTCCAGATGCCTTGTTTATGTCCTAACTTGGTAGGTTATCTGTAAAGATGGAGATAACATTGAGAGAACTATGAAGCTCAGTGTGAGTTCCATTGATAAATCTCAATAGTAACATATTTTAATCTCGTGCTTGGCATATTTTTGGATGAATTATCATAAGATTTAGTGAATTTGATGCTCTTAATCCTTTAATTTCATGTTTTATATCCAGATGAGCATAGGAAAGTGAAAAGTGTAATAAAAAGGCCAAAAACGGACAAAATAGGTTTATTTCAGTGCTACACACGACCCAGACACTTCCACACGGGTAATCCACACGCCCGTGTAGACACACGGGCAGACCACACTCTCGTGTTTCATGGTCGTGTCGACTTAAAATCATATCAGAATTGTATACGGCCTGAGCACCTTCACACGAGCGTGGCATACGACCGTGTCCTTCTTGAGCCCAAGTCTAATTCTATTTGGAAAATGCTAATTTTGGGCTATTTTGGCATTCCAAAATCTATATAAACATCCTAGAAGAGGATCAAGGGGAAAAAAATGGAGTAGAAGGCAGAAAATACTCGAAGACAGCCATTGAAATCAGCTCAGAAGCAGGATTTACTTCAAGATTGAATATCTCCATTCAATTTTTACCGAAGTTTTTGAATTTCTTTATGTTTTGTTGTTTTCCCAATTTTGAGATGTTTTCCCCCATCATTATGAACTAAACTCCTTAAATACCTAAGAGAGATGAAACCTAAGACAGATCTTATTATCTTTTGAATTATATGAGAAATACTTGTTCTTACTCTTAATTATGTGTTCTTAATTCTTGCTTTAATATTTTAGGATACTAATTCAAGTCTGATGTGCTTATTCAGTGGAGCAAAAATCTATGTTTAAGAGTAGATCTAGCATAATTAAGCAGAGTTGAATGCAATCCTAGACATAGGACGACTAAATATACCGGATTAGAGCCAAATCTAATAAGGGGGTCCATAGATTGAGTTAATGCGATAATAGGGGTTTTAATTAGAAAGAGATTTCAATTAATCAACCTAGAGTTAGTTGTTTTTAGTCTCGAGAGAGATATTAACATAAATCGGGGATTTCTACGAATTAAGTCAAGTAAATAAATCGTCTAATTTAGAAGTAATAAGTGAAGTCTAGGTGGATTCTTCCTTGGGTATTGTCTTCTCCATCGGTTTTCCAAAAGTATTTTCCAATTTTTTTCTCTGTCGTGTTCTTAGTTAATTAGATAGTTAATCTTAGTTTAAAAACATCCCTTTAATTTTTAAGCTAGGTAATAAAAAGATAGTAATTACTAGTACTTTTAGTCCTTGTGGATACGATATTTCCAGTCTTACCATAACTATACTACTGTTCGATAGGTGCGCTTGCCTTAGTCGAAATTTTTAGATAGTTTAGCGACCATTAAGTTTTTGGCGCCATTGCCGGGGACTAAGATATTAGGAATGCTTAATTTTTATTACTTTAGCCATTTTTATAGTTATTACAATTTAATTTTGTTTTTATTTTAATTACTATTTTTTCTTTTATTTGCTTCTGGTAGGTTTTTATAGTTTATGACTAGAAGAAACCCGTCAGGACCTCTACTTTTTGATAGTGAAATTGAAAGCACAGCTCGTAGAAATCGTAGAGAAATAAGACGAAGTCTACAGTATATAGAGGAAGAGCACGAGGACGACACCAATAATACCAAGGAGATGGCTAAAAATCAAAATAATCCGCTACTTCCTGTGGTTGCCACAAATCCTGTGAATAGAATCCTGGTCTTCGTACTATGTACGACTATGCTAAGCCTAATTTAGCGGGGGCTGAATCAAGTATTGTTAGACCTGCAATTGTTACAAATAATTTTGAACTAAAACCTAACACTATACAAATGATTCAATAGTTTGTTCAGTTTGATGGTTTGTAGGATGAAGACCCAAATACTCATTTGGCCAACTTCTTAGAGTTTTGTGATACTTTCAAAATAAATGGCATTTTTTACGATGCTATTCGTCTTCGGTTTTTTCCCTTTTCATTAAGGAACAAAGCTAAACAGTGGTTGAACTCGTTACCTCGAGGTTCCATCACTACTTGGGAACAAATGACCGAAAAGTTTTTACTATAGTATTTTTCACCGGCTAAAATGGCAAAGTTAAGGAATGATATCTCTTCTTTTGTGCAGATGGATTTAGAAATTCTTAACGATGCATGGGAGAGGTATAAGGACTTATTGAGAAGGTGCCCTCACCATGGGTTACCTTTATGGCTACAGGTTCAAACTTTTTACAACGGTTTGAACCCCTAAACTAGGCAGTTAATCGATGCAGCTGTTGGTGGAACCATAAATAACAAAACACCTGAAAAGGCTTATGGATTTATAGAGGAGATGTCACTGAATAACTATCAGTGGCAAGTCATGAGAACAAAGCCAACAAAATCAGTCGGTGTTTTCAACCTAAATGCAGTCGCCATGCTATCAAACCAGATAGAACTCTTGAATAAAAAGATTGACGGTCTATGTGGTTTTACGCAGGTACATCCAGTGATGTAGTGCTACATGAGTAGAGGTGGAATGGGTAATTCAGAATATTTACCCTTCAACCCCAACATGGAGAATGAGTAAATGAATTATATGGGTAATAATCCTCGACCTCAAAATAATCCTTAGAGTAACACTTACAATGCAGGTTGGGGGAACTACCCAAACTTCTCATGGGGAGGCCAAGGAAATCAGAGACCACCACCCCCTCTAGGCTTCCAACAATAACCTTACCAATAAGAGAAAAAGCCAAACCTTGAAGAGATGATAACGAAGTTTATTTCAGTGGCGGAAACCTATTTTCAAAAAATTGAAACTGCTCTTAAAAATCAATAAGCATCGATTCAAGGACTCGAGAATTAAATAGGACAGCTAGCTAAGATGATTTCGGAGAGACCACAAGGGAGCCTGCCTAGTAACACCGAACCCAACCCAAAAGAGCACGTGAAAGCAGTTACCATAAGGAGTGGGAAAGTGTTAACTGAATCTGAAAAGAAGCTGCCACAAGAAGCTGATAGAAAAGAGGATGAGAAGGTAAAACCCAAAATCAGTAAAAAACTAGTGCTGAGGGAATATAAACCACCAATCTTGTATCCAGCAAAGTTGAAGAAAGACCGCATGGATGCACAATTCGGTAAATTTCTTGAACTTTTTAAACAGTTGTATATTAACTTACCTTTTGTTGAAGCTAAATTTTTGAAGGAGCTTCTAACAAATAAAAGGAAGTTTGAAGAGTTGTCTACAGTAGAACTCAATGAGGAGTGCTCGACCATACTCTAAAATAAACTGCCAACCAAACTGAAAGATCCAGGAAGTTTCACTATTCCCTACTTAATTGGTAGTTTAAATGTTGAGAATGCATTAGCCGATTTAGGCGCTAGCATTAATTTGATGCCTTACAAAATGTTCAAGCAACTTGGCCTTAGGAACCAAAACATACTAGGATGAGCATTCAACTAGCTGATAGATCTATTAAATATCCTAGGGGTATTATTGAAGATGTACTAGTAAAAGTAGATAAATTTATATTTCCTATAGATTTTGTTGTGCTTGGCATGGATGAGGATGTTGAGGTGCCTTTAATTTTGGGTCGCCCATTTTTAGCCACTGCTAGGGCTGTTATTGATGTGGGTGACGGTAAACTTGTACTTAGGGTAGGTGACGAAGAGATTATTTTCAAAATTTATGATGCTATGAGATTTTCTAGAGAACAAGATGACTCCTGCTATTTTATTGATTCTATTGATCATGCTGATTATGCTAGTCAAGATTTGTTACAAGAAATCGTTCATAAGGACACGTTGGAACTATGTCCTGCACAAGGAGAGGATGTAAATGATGATGATTCTGTGTTAGGTAAGACAAAAGCTAAAGTAAATTCTAATGAGTCTTCAATGCGACAGAAGAATTATGAGGGTATTGAGGTAATCAATGAATTGAAATTAAAACCCTCTGTTGAAGAACCTCCTAAATTGGAATTGAAGCAACTACCAAATCACCTAGAATATGCGTTTCTTGGAAATAATTCCACATTACCAGTGATTATTACTTCAGGTTTACAGCAAACCAAAAAGGACGAGTTACTTCAAGTATTAAAGGAGCACAAAAGAGCTATAGCATGGAAGATTTCTGACATAAGAGGGATCAGTCCTTCTTTTTACACACATAAAATTTTAATGGAAGATGAATATAAACCTTGCGTGCAAGCTTAAAGATGACTGAATCCTAACATGAAAGAAGTCGTAAAAGTTGAGGTAATTAAACTTCTAGATGCTTAAGTTATTTATCCTATTTTTGACAGTTCTTGGGTGAGTCCTGTGCAGGTTGTCCCTAAGAAAGGAGGCATGACTGTTGTGGCTAATGAGAAGAATAAATTGATCCCAACACGCACAGTTATGGGATGGAGAGTTTACATTGACTATAGGAAGTTGAACGGTGCCATAAGAAAATATCATTTTCCTTTACCATTCATTGATCAGATGTTGGAAAGATTATCTGGGCATATGTATTATTGCTTCCTAAATGGACCCTTTGGTTACTTCCAAACCCCAATAGCTCCTTAGCACCAAGAGAAAACGACATTTACATGTCCATACGGTACGTTTTCTTATCGAAAAATTCCTTTTGGATTATGTAATGCTCCTGCTACTTTTCAGCGATGCATGTTGGCCATTTTTGATGAACTCGTAGAAGATATTATGGAGGTATTTATGGATGACTTCTCAGTATTTGGTAACTCTTTCCATATTTGCCTTAGAAATTTAAAATGAGTTCTAATGAGATGTGAGGAAACGAACCTTGTACTGAACTGGAAAAAATGTCATTTCATGGTTTGTGAATGTATTGTGTTAGGCCACAAAATTTCTAATAAATGGATCAAGGTTGACAAAGCAAAAATTGAAACTATTGAGAAATTACCTCCCTCTAGTACAGTTAAGGCTATTCGAAGCTTTTAGGACATGCTGGATTTTATAGAAGATTTATTAAAGATTTTTCTAAAATAGCTAAGCCTTTAACAAATTTACTAGAAAATGATATGCTTTTTGGTTTCAATCAGGAATTTTTAGAAGCATTTAACACTCTGAAAGATAAATTAATTAACGCTCCAATTGTAGTTGCACCTAATTGGAATTTACCCTTTGAACTAATGTGTGATGTGAGTGATTTTGCAGTAGGTGCGATTCTTGGACAGTGAAAAGACAAGTATTTTCAACCTATTTATTATGCTAGAAAGACATTGACAGCCACACAAGAAAATTATACGATGACTGAAAAAGAATTACTGGCTGTAGTTTTTGCATTGATAAATTTAGACCATATTTAATATTATCTAAAGTTGTCGTTTACACTGACCATTCAACTCTTTGATATCTCCTTTCTAAATCAGATGCAAAACCTCAACTACTAAGATGGATATTCTTGTTGCAGGAATTTGATTTAGAAATTCAAGATAAGAAGGGAGAAGAAAATCTTGCAGCAGATCATCTATCCAGATTAGAAAATCCACATCTTAAGGAGCTTGATGAACATGAGATAAATGACTCGTTCCCTGAAGAACAACTCTTTCTTTATCTGACTCTGAGGCACCTTGGTTTGCAGACATTGTGAATTATTTGGCTACTAATGTTACACCAAAAGGGTTGACACATCAGTAAAAGAAACGATTCTTTACTGATGTGAAAAACTACTTTTGGACGATCCTTTTCTTTTCCATATATGTGCAAATCAAGTCATTAGAAGATGCGTTACAAAGTCAGAAGCAATTAAAATCTTGGAATATTGCCACTCAGGACCAACTAGAGGACATTACAGTGGGATTAGGATCGCACATAAAACGCTCGAATCAGGTTTTTATTGGCCCACACTATTCAAAGATGCCAACAGGTATGTTACTTCTTGTGATAAATGCCAACGAACAGGTAATATCTCCAAACATGATGAAATACCTCAAACTTATATACTTTCATGCGAAATATTTGATGTATGGGGTATTGATTTTATGGTCCATTCCCTAGCTCATTTGGGAAAAATACATCTTAGTAGCCGTTGATTATATGTCCAAATGGTGAAAGCGCAAGCTTTACCTACTAATGATGCTAGAGTGGTGGTGAGGTTCCTTAAGAAACTCTTCTCTCGATTTGGAACACCTAGAGCAATTATCAGCGATAGGGGTACTCATTTTTGTAATGCTCAATTTGATAAAACCCTTAAAAAATATAGAGTTTACCACAGAACAGCTACCCTTTACCATCCTCAAACTAGGGACAAGTCGAAGTAGCAAACCGAGAGCTTAAACATATCCTAGAAAAAACTGTAGAGTCAAATATGAAGGATTGGACAATGAAAGTAGATGATGCTTTATGGCCTATAGAACTGCTTTTAAGACCCCCATAGAACATCTCCTTACAAACTTGTTTATGGGAAAAGTTGTTATCTACTATTCGAATTAGAGCATAAAGCATTTTGGGTTATAAAATTCCTAAACTTTGATCCCAAACTCGTAGGTGAGAAGAGATTGCTGCAGCTGAATGAGTTAAATGAATGGCGAGCTAATGCATATGAGAACTCACGATTATACCATGATGCTCGTTTAAAGCAACATAAGCAATTTAAGCTGAAATCTTGTCCTGCTATACAACTCAAGGCTCAAATTTTTACTGGGAAGCTAAATCACGATGGTCAAGTCCTTTCATAGTCCAACAGTTTTTCCATATGCACAGTAGAGTAAGTCATCCAACCCAAGGCACTTTCAAGGTAAACAACATCATCTTAAATATAATGTGAGGATTTAAAGATAATAGAGATGAGCTACGACTCCACGAACCTGCCTAAATATGCCCACAAGGTAAGTCGAGCTTAGATTTAAATAAGAGCTCCTCGGGAGGCAACCCGAGCAGTAACCCTACTAAATAAGTTTATTTTTCTTTCATTTTTCATAGTTTAACTGCAGTATTTTTAACACACACGGCCTGACACACGGTATGTCTAAGCTGTGCTCACCACCGGTTGGAACATGGCATGCTTGAGCCGTGAAAAACTTTAAGCTTTAGTGTTGACATTAGAAAGTGGCGAACATGGCCTGGACACACGGGTGTGTCTATGGCCGTGTTAAAACAGGACACATATTTCCCAAAGTGACACACGAGCTGTGATAACTGCCATGGCCATGCAATACGGCCATGTAACCCACATGGCTGATGACACGGGCGTACCTGAGGCTTCAATTTCTCAAAAATTGGCAGAGGCACAGAATGCGTTAAATCACTATGGCCATGAGATGCGGCTGTGTAACTCACACAAACATGAAACATGGATGTGCCTGAGGCCGTGTGGGAACCTAAGCACACACTTTGAAATTTACAACAAGTCAGAATGGAAAATGGCATATACCATGGCCGTGCGCAAAGCCGTGGGCAATCCTGACTACAGAACACGGCATGTTGAACTCATACGGGCGTGGGAGAAGCAAACGAAAGAGCACATGGCCGTGCGATGTGGGCGTGGGCACACTGACTTAAATCAATAGACCACAAACACAAATTAAGATACGGGCGTGTTGAAACTCACACGGGTGTGGGAGAAGCGAACGAAAGAGCATACAGTCATGCAATGCGGACGTGTGTACCACACGGCCGGGTACAGGGCATGTTTAAAAGGCCGTGTGCGATATTGACTTAAAATTTCACGAAAAATACGGGCTAGGAACGAGATACACGGGCGTGGGCCACGACCATGTGGTCTAAAATGGGGCCTACACACTGTGGCCTCCTTTTTTTTAAACCCTAACCTTAAAATTTTCCCATCCCTATTTAAACCTACTATTCACACCATCCTTTTCACTATTTACCCCCTACCTACCGCAGTAAAAAACCTCCCTATTCCGGCCACTATTTTCGACGAGCCACCACATTCCTCTTCTTTTATTTTTCTTCCCCCCTTTCCCCTTTTTTTTTCCTTTTCTTCTCTCTTTTCCCCTTCTTCTTCCCTATGACCAACGCCCACCCGCAGCCCCTGTACGTCTACCCTTTACGCTGACCACTAAGCACCATCGCATGGCCAACCCTCCGACCACCACCAATCATCGGTTCGATTTTTTAACTCATTTATGCTCTATTTATTCTTTAATTTTAATTATTGTTCTGTAACTTTAGTTTTTAGCATTCATTCCTATTGGAAATTTATGACTATGTTATTGCATTTATAGCATAAGATAACTTGATTTTTATTATTATTTTGATTCCTGATTCTAATAATAGTTCTTCGATAGTTTCGGTTTGGTTAATAGTTAAATATGATAGATTCTCTTGCTTATTCCTCACCATTAGTTTTTGATAGTTTGAATTCGTATACACTGAGTTCCGATTTGCATACTGTGAGTTTTGCACTTGTGAACATTAGTGCATATAGGAATAAATGTTACATGATTTACTTTTAACCTTCTCAATGCGTTATTGGATGTTGTGTTTGTTTCATTTTGCTAAGAAATATTTTATCTTTCAGACTCATTATGACAAATACATGCGAAAAGGCCAAACGCAATTCCCACTTCTAAAAAGCGAAAATGAGCGGCATCCTCAACTGCAACCACTGAGATACGCCACCCCTTTCTCCAATTCCCACCAGGATCTCAGCAGGAGTTGTTTCAGATTCTACGTGCCCGACCCCTTGTGTGGGTCAGTACATCGACTGGCCTGTATTGAACAAGTCCATCTTACTGACATAGTTAGGCCCTCCTCGCTACCGCTCCTTGGGACCGTTTCTTCGACATTATTGAGCCACATACCTGGAGTTTCACTTTGAACTTTGTTCGACATTTCATTGCAGACGGTTATGTCAGAGTTCGATGACCCAGGCACAGTCCAATTTCGTCTTGGCGGTCTAGTGCGTCAATTAAGTGTCCTAGAATTCGAAGTTGCCTTGGACTTTATACAGAAGAATTATGGAGGCCGAAAATTTTCTCCATCTTCACCGTCACATTCATTACGCACCTTCCTCATGTTGGCAGCCCTCATTCCTGCTACGGGCATATGTGAACCCAGCCACTCCAAGGCATCAGTTTTCTCTCCAGCATTACAATATCTCCACGCCCTTTTAGCTCACACCTTAATAGGGCGAAGAGAGAGCATTAGCGTCGTTAATACTCACGACACATACTTCTTATGGAGTATGAGCAAGGGCATGCTTTTGATGTCGCATACTTCATAACCTTCACCTTTCGCCATCAGACCGAATGACACAGAAAGGGAGCCATTTGCATCTACCCTTTCGTGACTTGTATAGCTCGAAACTTGAGCTCTTGAACACATTGGCTCAATCCTCATCATTCACACTTATAGTCAGATGTCCCCACAAGGCATCTCAGTATGCTCCACATGAGGATCATAGAGAGTCATCGTGGGTTCGATCCTCCTCAATACCAATTAGCACGAGCCACTAATCAGGATGACCCGAGATATTACTGAAAATATCTCTTCCTTTCATGAGAAACCTACCTTCTCAGCCACCACCGTCATAGACTCATGCGCTTATTACAAATTTCGCCACTACTCGTTCGACATTTCCCCGCATTCAACTTAACAGAAATTTCTGACCAACCTACAGATGCTTTTTCTCTTTTATTTTTTTTTTATTGAGTGATTTGTTTTTATTTTTATGTTTTTTTATGTTTAATTAATTAGTATTTTTGATTTTTATTAGACATATAACTGATAGTTGACTTTTGGTTTTTTTTTCCTATTGAGTATATCTTAAGTTTTGATTTACAGATTACATCAATACCCATATTTGTGATTTACTTTTAGGATATCTTTCTTGCTCACTTATTTTATTGTTATGGTGTGTCACATGATTTTATTCTAAAACTTGCTTTGATTATGCATATCAAGACCACACCTTTGATATGATATATTGAGATGATAAAGGCACTTAGTTTAACCCACTTACCCCATAAAAAGCCTACCACATAATTGACCCTTAGTGAGCCCCTTTGAGCCTTAACCATTGTTTCTTGATTTTTCCCTTAATGTTAACCCACAACTTAACCCTTTTTGATTCGTTAAGAATTTTTCCCTTTTTATTGACTCCCTTTTATCGAGATTTGATTTTAGTTACCTAACTATGTTCGTTCATTTCAGTTGTGAGTAATTTATTATGTACTTCCATTTTGTACTTGTTCTTTTTTTAAATGTATATTTATATTATCTAATACATGTTGTTATAAAGAGCTTGATAAGTTAAAGTTATTATATGAGAAAAGCTCACTCATTAGTTTGGTAGTTTTAATTCGGCACTTTTTGTAATTTAGTAATTAGCTTATTTTTCTAGTTTGGTATTTATTAGATAATCTCGATTCTAACCCTCTTTTTCAGCCTTATCCACACCTTTAACCTAAGCCCATTACACCCTGTAAAGACCTTTGATTTGTGTATCATCTCGTTATAGTGGTGGAGATTTGATTTTATGCAGCTATGGTATAACTTTCATGTTTGACTATGAGTCTATTATTGAACCTTAACACTTGAGTGATTGAGGAATCTTTATGATGATGTCGACCCTGTCGATTTGAAATTAAGGTTTACTTAGAAAAGGGGATACCTATGTTTATGATAAACGACCACTACCTAATAAACCTAAAACCAAACTCACTAACGTACGCCAAAGGGCCTAACCAAACACCACTGCACCCCCTTGCGTTGACCAGCCTCCAGCTCCGTACCTTTCGCACCTCCTTGCAATTCAGCTGCAATAGCAAGAAGGGACAATAGAAAAAAAAATAGCAAAGCTTGTATTTTTTCTTTTATTTTCTTTCTGACTATAAAGCCGAGGAGACCGTTTGTAATTTTTAGATACAAATACATAGAGAAATCAAAGAAAAAAAGAAAAGGTGGCCTTTATTCTGGTTATTTTCATTTTTTTATTTCACTTATTTATTTTTTTTAAAAAAAGAGAAAAAACGAGAAAAGCCGAAATCTACTTTTTTTTGTTTGGCGTCGAGAGGGGGCCGAGGTCATCGTCTCTGATAAAAGACGTCATTTTTGGGCTCGAGGCCAAAAGCCTAAAAATGGCCTTTTTTTATTTTCAGCCACCACAACAGCGATGCAGTCCCCGACAATCGGTAGCCACCGTGGTTGTCTGGCGCCAGAGCTATGGCCGGAGTTTCAGGCATGGGCAGAGAGTTTTTTTTTTTTAAAGGAAAGAGATTTCAGTGTTTTTTTGAAAAGCAGAAAAAGTGAACTTTTTTAATTTTTTTATTTAAATGGCCCCCATGAACGGTGTCGTTTTCTTGGGCCACCTGGCCTCATGTGCCAAACGACGTCGTTTTGGTTAAACCCCAGTCGTGGACCTGACCCGCTCTAGGGGGATCGCGTGTTTTTTTTAATGGGCATATTTAGCATCTGGTCCTTTTGCTTTTGTAGACTTTCAATTAGTCTATCCTATATCTATTTTTTATTTTGGCCCCCAAAATTTCTTTTTGTTTCAATTAGTCTCAACCGTTTAGGTCAAGCATCTGAACGCCGCAGTTTTGGAGGGCAGGGATATTGCCTTTTGATCCCTCATGTATGGCGCGCGTTACAATTAACCCTTCCCTTTTATTTATTTCTAATTTCCCCCAAATCTCTATTATAAAATTCAAATTAGTTCCCTTTGTTTTTTGCTATTTTATTAATTATTTAGTATTTTATTACTATAATTATATTTTCCTTTTTATGCTTTTATTTATTTATACATTAATTTTATATTACTATTATTATATTAGTTTCCTTTTGTTATATTTTGTCAACTATGTTAATACATTTATTCTTTTATCCTTTTACTTATTTATTTATATCCTTACATAGATTAAACTTTAGACTTTTTTTATATAATACTATCTTCGTTTTATTGATCTTTTATTTTATTTAGGTACATTTAATATCTATTATTTCTTCAATTTTTTATTAATTTATAGTTCTTTTATTTATATTCTTACATGTACTTTTTATATTATATCATTATAATTATTATTATATTGTTATTATTATCTTTACTATTATATATAATGTATTTATTATTTATTATCTTTTTATTTTATTTTATTTTATTTTTCATTTCTCTGTTACTTGCTATTTTCAACTTTCTCTTACTTATTATTTTAAAATTTTTAATTTATTTCATTTATTCACTTAAGTTATGTCTATAGCCTTTTATATATTTGTCTATTTTTTGATTATTCTTTTCGCTCTTGTTATGGTTTCTATATCATTCGTTTTATTACCCTATTATGCATTGTATATTATGAATTTGTGTTACATTACCTTTACCAAATGCGGTTAAAAAGGAGTTTAAATAATAAGGCGATGTTACAATTTTAAATAAGAATCATACTCTAAATTACGTGTTTCGATTTTCTCCCATTAACCTAAACCCAATATCCTTTCAATTTCAACATATCATGATCTTTAAATAAAGAAAAGGCAATATTTCGTGTTTGGAAATTTGAGATATCGTGCCCCTAATACCGGATATTCAATTTTTCTCATTTAGACCCTATGATCGAATATCCTTTTAAAATTAAATGCATAATTTTGAAATCAAAAGCAAGCTTATTTCCGAGAGTTTAAATGTCATGTCCTAACGTATTGGATGTACTTATTCTGTGAGACAGAAGGTCTCTAGCATTCGCTTCGATTACCAAGCATTTTGTTAATTTAAACATTAATAAAAAGAGGGATCGTATTTTAATTCTTCGAATTTCAACTTTCGACATAGACATTATTCAATTACAGGTACCAATTTTGGGCATTACGATGGCTGTTATCCTTTCCTCGCACGTAACCGACTCCCGAACCGTTTTCTCAATTTCGTAGACCACAATCGTTGTTTTAGTAAATCAAATATTTTATTAAAACGATCACATTACGATGTGATCCAATCCACCTCAATAAAAGATCTGGTGGCGACTCCATTTTTCGGTTGTTCAAATAAAAGTCGACCCTGTTTTTCAAAAAAGGTTTGACAGGATTGATTGATTTGTTTTATTGGTCGAATTGATGATTCGATTTAAATTTACGATCCTTTTGGTCGCATTATCCCATTTGTAATTTTCGTATTTTATCTTCTTTGATTTGTCCGTGTCTTTTGGCTTGTCCTGCATATTGCATACATGACCGTTCGATCTTGCCATTTTAAGTGGGAGTGAGAAACTATTCCTTCGTGAGGTCTTCACCTCCGTGTAGGATAGTGGATCGCTTTCAGGATACATCTGTACCTATGTCTTCGTGAGATTTTCATCTCCGTATAGTCATAGGGAAATGTATTCCCCTGAACTGAACTCGGTCTGTATAAGCCTATAATGGGTGAGGATTGAGGAATCTGCTGGTTCGGGTACCCTTTTCTTTAGAACCAAACCACATATAGCGAGCCTTAAGAGCCCACCCTAGGTAGAGCCACTCTAAACCCAGTGGTTACCCGAATAGGTGCTCTATTTGTTGTTATTTCTTCTGTACTGATGTGTTGTTTTGTTTATGATTGCATTACATTGCATCATCATAGAAAAGAGGTATTGATTCACGTTTAGTTACTAAATAGAGAGCTTGTCATGGAAAATGGATTTCTGATAAAGTGGAATATAATATGGCCGTTCGAATATGGTCCAAGTAAACACAATGAGAAGGCTGATACTTCATGGATGAATATACGATTATGCTTCGCTGCCCGAGGATTCAAGCTGACGAAGATTATTCGGGAGCCGTCAACTTTCTTAAAGAAGCTAACAAGCCTCACGAGTATGAGTGAGCAATGGATCACAGCTTGATCAAGCAAAAAGGAGCTAGTAGAGGCATCAATGGAAAGTTCACGAGATTTGATCTTAACATCCGGATATCAAGAAAGAGATTGATGTCTTCGCTAGGTATGAGGTAAGGTCGTTTAAATTTCCGCTTTATGTAAAAGAGATTTGTTATCTAGAAAACTTATTCTAATAGAATTGAATAAAAATCAACATCTCTTTTTGCATTCATTTCATGCATCTGCATTGCATTTCATCATATGCATTGAATGTCACAAAAGGGCCCTAATTAGTTAAAACTATTTCAGTAAATTTGGAAACCGACAAAACCTATCAAGTATGCATTGTTATGGAACCGAAGAAAAACTAAAGCGATGGATAAAAGACTGGAAAGGTTGGAACAAATGCAGAAGGGATGCAAGAATAGATGGAAGCACAAATGCAAGAGCAATTGGCTAAAATACAGCAGGATATGAGGGACCAAATGCTGGAGTCACAAAGCAACATGATGAACCAACTAGCATAACTGCTGACCAGTGGCCAGAAAAAGGAAATGGTCCTATGGTTAATACTGGGGATGACAATGAAGATCCTCTCTACCCCCTGGTTTTACCCGACAAATGCTCAGACACAACCCGCGGTATATACGAAGGCCATTCTTTACAATAGGCCCTAACAATTTTAGACCGATACCTCGATGCAATTAACTATCAAACAGGCTCAGGCTTTAATCCTGGGGAAAACCCAACTAACCCGTAGTCCCTGATCATGATGACATGTAGAAGCTGAAAGAGTGAGAGTGGAGCTCCCGAAACAATTGGAAGACTGGTACAAGTGTTAGAGG